>NW_027466467.1:625000-1025000 GCF_050575085.1 Anarhichas minor | reverse complement strand
AAACACACACTCGCTTTGTAGGAAAATGACTTAAACGCTTTTAATCTGGATGCTGTAACACAATCGTGCACACACACAGACAAACACACACACACACAGACACAGATAAACACACACACACACACAGACAAACACACACACACACACACACACAGACAAACACACACACACACACAGACAAACACACGCACACACAGACACAGATAAACACACACAGACAGACAGACACACACACACACACACAGACACACACACACAGACAAACACACACACACACAGACACACAGACAAACACACACACACACAGACAAACAGACACACAGACACACACACACACACAGACAAACACACACACAGACAAACACACACACACAGACAAACACACACACAGACAAACACACACACACACAGATAAACACACACACACACACAGACAAACACACACACACACAGATAAACACACACACACACACAGACAAACAGACACACAGACACACACACACACACACAGACACACAGACACACAGACAAACACACACACACACAGACAAACACACACACAGACAAACACACACACACACAGACAAACACACACACAGACACACAGACAAATCCTCAGCTGGCAGAAAATGATCTTAAGCCGCTGAATACTAAATAGCATCCCTAACGCAGCAGGGGACGTTTATTCACCGAAACACCTCCTCGTCTTTGAACCTTTAGTAACATGTAGACACTCGCTCGCTCGCTCGCCCACACACACACACACACACACACACACACACACACACACACACACACACACACACACACACACACACACACACACACACACACACACACACACACACACACACACACACACACACACACACACACACACACACAGCTCTACCAGTCTAATCTAGACCTCATTCCCACGTACAACCACAAAGTGTGTTTTTCTGCCCTCGTGAAAAGAAAGCGTCAGACTAGCCGCCACGTCGCCTCTTCAGAAAACCATTTCAAGACATGACGTCCTCGGCGCTAACGTCTCCGCCCGTGATTCTGTAAAGTGAAATGTTTGTGTTCCGCGGCTCCAGGGCAGAACATGTACAACATGTAGGTTCAGCTCCAGGATCAGCAGGAGAATCAAAGACCTTCCTGAACTGACTTTAGTTGGTTTTTCTCTGTTTGCATCTGCGAGTGTGTTTTTGTTCTCGCGTTATCCCGTTGTTGTTGTGCGTGGTGTGTTCTTTGTTGGGATGACAGATATGACAAATGTCTGTTTAGGGTAAAGAACAGCAGGTGTGGAGGCCGGTGTTTTGAGAGGATCTTTGTTGTTAAGTCCTCCTCTCCCTTTCTCTTTCTCTCTCTTCATAATCTCTCCTCTTTTATCCGTTTCTTCTCCCCCTCTTTTCTGCTGCTGCGTGACAACACTGTTCTCTTCATCTCCTTTGTATTTCTCTTCTATTCATCACCTCCTCTCCGTTGAAAAATCTCTTCTTATCCCGTTATTTTAATTTTTTTATGGCTTCTTCCTCTTTTTTCTCATCATCTTTTGTCCATTTCGTCCCACCTTTAGCGTCTCCTCTCGCCCTCTTTTCTACTTTCCCCACTCTCCTCTTACATGTCCTTCCCTTCATCCCTTTTCTCTTATCCCACCATCTGTGCATTCCTCTTGCTCACCCCTCTCCTCTCCTCCTCTCCTCCTCAGTTCTCCCGGCTCTCTCCATCTCCTTCCTTGTTTGCCAGGCTTTTCTCGTCTCGTCGTCACGCTCCTCTTCCCCTTTCATTCTTTGCCTTCTCCTCCCACCCATCTGTCTTCTCTCCTTTTCCCCCCCGCCTCTTCACATCCTTTCGTTTCTCTTTCTCCTGCACCGTCCCCCTCTGCTTTTTCTCCCTGGTCTTCTTTCCCTTCTCCCCTCTTTCATCGCCACCCATCCAATCGGTTTCCTGTCCTGTCTAACTTTGCCCTCTTCCTCCTTTCATCTCCTCGTCTCCACCCTGCCGCCGATCCATCTCCTCTCCTCTCATCCTCTTGCCCTTGTTCTCCTCCCTTCCCGACAATTTTTTGTTTTCTTTTCTTGCTGAAATGTCTCTGTGATGTTGAGGCATGTCTGTTTATTTGGCATTCCTTTCGCATTTCTGACAGTTTGGGAAGTCAGGTCACAGATTAAAGGGACAAGCTGGTACGGAACAGCCAGGAGAGGTTTGCCTGTTTATCTCTGTCTGCCTGTGTGTGTGTGTGTGTGATGACTGTAGGAAGAAAAAGAGAGGAAGAACTATAGTTGCACAAAGTGAGTCATCCCTGGCCCCTTGCTGTACCCTCTGGCATTCTTTTGTGAGCTTTAGGCCAACAGCCAATGACTTTTCAAACTATGTGTGTGTGTGTGTGTGTGTTTAGGATTATCTGCTCTGTGTACATTGGTAAAAAAAAAAGAAGCAAGTTGTCAATGGAAGTTTGGTTCAAGGACAAAGGTCTTACAAAACACACACACACACACACACACACACAGTTCTTTCTTCCAGCTACTCAGATGGCGTTAGTGAACGGAAACTCTGGAGGCAGTGAAATCCTGTCAGGCTCGTAGAGTTCTGCATGAGCTGAATTTAGTGAAAAAGTAAACAAATGTCCATTTGAGCGGAGTATATTCAGGTCAGATGTTCTGCCTGAACCTGGTGGATTCTCGCTCTCTACCTGTGAAATATGTCTGTTTCTGTTTCAGTTATTGTTATTTTTGAGCACTTCATCAAAGCTCCGACAGGGAGTCAAACCTCTCTGGGGTCGAACGTCACTCTGCAGGATCACAGCTTTGGTTGTCGTAGATAATAAACACACATAATAGACACTGACATGTTCTATTGGTGTTCTCGAGAAAAACCACGGACGCATTTGGAGTCACCAGTTCACACGGTTAACGTTAGCGGCGTCTACGGCTGCAAGCTATTAACCATGATGACGACCGCTGGACGGGTTAAAGCGGCCATTTTAGAAATGAATGAAGTCAAATGTGTGAGTCTGTGTCATGTTGTTTGACGTTCTGTCCATGAACACAGATGATGTAGTTGGATTATCCAGTGACTTGTAGCTCGTAGTTTGTCTCCGGTGTAACGTTATACTATATGTATATGTATATATATATATATATATATATACACACACACACACACACACACCTGGATACTGAATACTGGTCACTAGCTGATGTATTCTACCCATCAATCTGTTTAGGATGCATTCACCATCTGAGGTGGTTAAAGCCTTCGCATAGCTTGACAAGCTATTGCACTTCCGTTGTCAAACTGCGTGTGTCATCATTAATACTGTTAAAGGGTCTATATGTCGATATGGATGTTTGTGTTACAACACCCCGCCTAATATTACATTGTTATCTCATTTCAGCTGCATTTTATTTCTGATTTCACCATTTTCTCTGTTTCTTGGTGATGTGACTATTTCAAAGGATCTTTCATTCAAGTATCAAATATTCAAATTAAGCGAGTAAGATGTAAACAAATGTGGTCCATTGCGCCTGAAGGTCTGCTCAGAGGCCCCCGCCGGACTGCATTATTAAAGCACCGACTCCGGAATACCCTCCGGAGTATTCTTCCTGTGTATCAAGCTAGTGACAGCAGTCTGCATTAATATCCCTCCACTAATGATCACCAGCAGCAATGCAAATCTTCATAATTAGGTACTTTGCTGATTTGCTGTTTCTTGTTTGTTTGTTGGGTCTCCGGGGCTTGCTGTTATTCTGTTTATTGTACCGCTCGTTTGCGGGGCAGGAGACGAGGAGAGTGAGAGCGGAGCATGCTATGAGGAGGAACTGTGGACATGGTGTTTAATTAGTTTTAATATATAGGGATTTCAATATCTCTATTGTGTGTTCGCCTCTCAGCCATGCGTCTTCCCTGAAACACACAATTGAGAAAAGTTGACATTTTCTCTCTCTCTCTCTCTCTCTCTCTCTCTCTCTCTCTCTCTCTCTCTCTCTCTCTCTCTCTCTCTCTCTCTCTCTCTCTCTCTCTCTCTGAAACACAAGAAGAGCAGTTTGGGTTTTCACAAATTACTGACTTTCATGGGAGCAAATAAGAGTTGTAATATTCAGTCTCAGGGCGCTCTCGCAAAGCCAACATTTAGTGCATTATTCAAACAAGCTAACTAGATCGTACACTGGCGAGGACCAAAACAACCAGTCTGAGACTGAGGTTGTTTCCAAGCGAACCCCGCGGTTCAACTGCAGCGAGAACATAATCCGACCAAAGCGCAGGCTGCCGACGCAGACGTTCGTTGAGATGCACACAGGTAATCAACGGTCAACGTGAGCGGGAGAGGACTGACCAACATACAGAATGTGGTAAATAAAGTGCACAAAAAAAGTGACATACATGAAGTCATTCCACATAAGTTGAGGTGACGAAAAAAACAATCTCTCAAAGTCTGCAGTTCTCTGCAGAAAGTGGCAGCTCTCGAGATAACATGTCTACTTTATAAACACCCATCTCTGTAAATTCTTTATTTGGTTTATTTCGAACACAATCAGGCTAAATAGCAAACAAACTAAAATGATCAATTTCACTCTGACCAGCGCTTGTGAAACCACCTCAGCTGCCAATGTTCTTCTTCTTCTTCTACGTTAGAACACAAGCGTGGAACACGTGACTGACGTCTGGGTGCTTTCAGCTTCGACGGTTTGTTTTGGGTTCTTTATCGTGATGCGTATTGATTTGAGGCTCTGACTTTCCTCCAGTTTGATTTTGTTATTATTTTTTATTTGGCTGACATTTTTAGATCCCAATATGACTATTTCAATTTCAGCCACGTTTTTTTTGAATATAGACGCAACCACAAAAACAAGTAGAAGTTTTTACTCAAATTATCTAGAAATTTCAAAGCTTAGAATTCAAATCACATCACTTCAGATCGATGGTTTTCAAAGTAAAATATCTCAACGCCCTGAATCAAGTGGGACGTTCATCATGAAGTATTGGGTATTCTGTTACTCGTGAAGCCTTCTCAGACACGGAGTATTCACTGGCTCCATCCGTCTGATGAAGTGGTGGCTCTTTGTTATTGAGGCAGAGGAGACTTCTCCATGAATGCTCCTCACGGCTTTATTCAGACATGACGGCACATTTCATGAAATATATATTTAGTGTTTGAAAAAGGTGTAAAAACAGCTTTGTTTTCAGTTTAAAAACCTGAAAATACTTTTGTCTGTTAAGTGTTTGCTGTATATTTATTTCTTCTTCTGGCATGAAGGAAAATTGAAAATAAAGAGAAGGGGTGCTGCTGGTCTTATTACTGTAGTTATACATCGATCTGACACGGCAAGAATCACCTCAACAACTTCATATTGTGTGCTTTTATAAAGTGATCTCTTTGTGCATTGAACATCTTACTTGAGTGATGCATTTATAACTGTGATCTTAGCAGGTGGAAGAAAATGCAAACTCTCTCTGCTGCAATATTTATGTTAATCAGACGGCATTAACTTCAGACAGACTGATACATAATCGTTACTATTACTTATGCACTTATGTTATTTTGCTATCGCCTCTATTTACCTCCGTCTCTCCATCTCTGACTGGCACTGTTCCTGTAGCTCTGCTTTCCTTTAGTAACAGCATCGCTCTGTTTCTCTTTCATTCACACAGGCAGCAATTTTCAGAGTTTAAATTAAGGACCTGAAAACAAGGACCACTTGATTCCACAGAACCATCATTTGTCTCGCACGTCTCTCTATTTCCAACTCTTCTTCACTGTGAGCACTCGGGGACAACAGTGTGAGAACACACTTCCTCTTGCTGTAGCTGCTTCCAGCCCAGTTGCCAGGAAAAAATGTTGCTGTTTTTGCAAACCATGGATGTGAGAAATGTGGTTTCGGGGGAAATATATAAAATACCTGCGCAGAATAGAGCGATTCTGAAATCAGAGGTAAACAAGAGTTTGATTGCAGTTTCATCTGTGTTCTGTCCTCAAGAATCACACCTCATTATGTACAAACCGCTTCCCTGTGGACTCATTTCAAAAGCATCAATAACATGTTGCTAAGTAGTATCTGTCCCCTTTTGTGGATTTCTTACTTTCTTTTAGTGTAACTCATCACCTCTCTTTGTCTGCTGCTCTGCCTCTCCGCTGTTTGAAGTCTACCTGTGGTGGATTCCCAGCGGGCCTCGCCGGGTCTTTATGAATCATTAGTGCTGCATTGGGGTTGTCTCTTCTGCTGCCTGCTCCACACCCACGTACTCCCCTGAGGACACACACACACACACACACACACACACACACACACACACACACACACACACACACACACACACACACACACACACACACACACACACACACACACACACACACACACACACACACACACACACACACACACACACACACACACACACACACACACACACACACACACACACACACACACACACACTCTTCCCTGTGCCCTACCAAAAGAGACTGGGAAGGTTACTTTGAAAACGGTCAGTTGCATCTTAATGATATGAAGTGCAAAGTGAAATGTGTTTTACCTTCAAACATCGCATTAAAAAACAAGGATAAGCTAACTGTATTATTATTTTTTATCGGTTGTATTTATTGTTATACAAAAACACAAATATTGAACTGTTGCCCTTTATAATAGCAAAGGAAGAAATCCCCCCAGATCCTCCTCCCATAAAAACAACATTTTAAAGTAAACAGTGAAGCTTGTAATGACTCCAGCAGGTGGAATCTGATATGACACCGGATACAAAACAAATCTTTATTCCTCGAATACTCTTAAAAGGATAGAGTCGTATTGAAGTAAGTTGGGATGCTATATTTGTGTTAGATTTAACAAAGATGTGTACATTTAAAGTGACACTGTAAACACACATTCTCCCTTCAAAACATCTTATAAATCCTGGTCACTAACCTATAAAGTGCATCAACCACTCTGATTTAAATGACTTAAATCCAGAGTCACATAATCAAAACTAAAGCACATGCTGCCGTGCTGAGGTTGTGGCTCTGCAGAGGGCAATGGCGTTCTGTCGGTCATTCAGTGCACCACTCTGGTCCAGATTTGCATGCTAACATTTGTGCATGCTAACACGCTAGACCAACACATGCCGAACATGGAAAACTTTACACCGGTTAAACATCAACGTTGTCGTTGTGAGCATGCTGAAGTTCCAGACTCTCCGCCGGAAGAAAGTTTGACCGTAGCATGTTGACTCTTGCATCTTTTGTTACTTCAGTACTCTTCGGTATGAAGCGTCACCACCGACATGTGCATAGTGGAATGTACTGACATCAACTCGTCTCCATGAATGTGTGTTCAGGTTTGTTCTGTGTATGAAAGAAACAAAAAGGGGATCAAAGATTATTGCCAGACTAAACCTTCTGGGACGTGAGGTTTTTCCGCGGCGTGCCGAGCATGTTAAGGTGAAATTTACCACAGCTGCAAAGCACTGCGAGTAGCGTGCTAAGGCCGGTTATGTGCCGAGAGAAACAGGATAGAAAACAGGGAAGAGGCAGCAAAACAGAGCGAAGAACAGAGAGACCGACAGATAATTAGAGGGACACAGCGGGAGACACACACAGACGGGCAGTCGGATAAACATAGAGTGAAGATGAATGTGTTCCGCTGCTCATTTGTGTCTTGAGGGAGCTATGAATCTCCTCATCCAGCTGCTACATATTTGCCATGCTCCATTGCAGTGGGTGGACATCCATTGTGAACCTGCTGAACAGCCTCACAAGTGTTGCTCCTCACCTAAATCAACATCTGGGTTTGGAGAGAGGATGACTGGTGGGAGGGAACGAGGGAGGCGTAAAGACTTTGTGAGACTCCGCAGCGTTGACGTGATCGTCGGTTCAGCCGGAGCGTCGAGTGTTTTGCTCAGGGACTGTTGCAGGTGTTGTTTGTTGAGAGCTGTGTGGATATAACCTCTGACCTTTTTAAGATGATATTTACCAAGGCGGCAGCCTCCTGCTCTGATGAGTGAAGCCAAAGCGGAAGTGTCTTAAACTTGCATTCTCTCTAGTGTCCACCAGGGGGCGACTCCTCTGGTTGTATAGAAGTCTATGAGAAAATGACTCTACTTCTCTCTTGATTTATTACCTCAGTAAACATTGTAAACATGAGTTTATGGTCTCAATCTCTAGTTTCAAGTCTTCTTCAATACAGCATGATGTTCATTTAGTACATTAAGGTCCATTTAGAGTCAAACAGACGGGCTTACCGTGATTGAGAGGTCGCTGATGCTACCAGAGACGTATTTGGCGTCTCTATTTCAATCCTTGGCATTCCAAGATGCCAACGCCAAAATCATCGAACTCGAGGCTTCATAACATCAGTCCACAAACAAATGGGTGACGTTGCGATGACTACGACTACTTATATACAGTCTATGCATTTACCACAAGAGAGCTGATGTGTATTATTCTCCTGCACACGGGGGGGTTAAACATCTAAAACAGACAGAAACCTATGCGTTCACTTCAGTTATTTCCTTCCGGATCAAGGACAAAAAAGTACATAGTTGCCTTTTAGTTCTAGTCCGGTTCAAGTTAAGACTGACAAACAAAACCAGAGTAAACATGGAGTCAAATGGACCGATGTGTAACTCATTAACTGGACAGTTTTGATGCCCCAGTGTTTGATTAACAGCTTCCATTCCATCGTGAACACCAAAGTTTGACGTTTCAAATATAATTAAAGACTTAAACGGTCAAGTGTAACAAAGCTTTGGACTTCTTGTTGATGCCGTTTGAGTCACTTATGTTGAATGTGTTCAGCCGCGGTTGCTAATGTTGCTATTAACACAAGAGGTGCTGTTACCTGATCACAGTATTTCCTGCTTTCCAGCTGGCTTTTCACAAGAAAAAGCAATCAGACACCTATTGTTAGGAACAGGAAAGGAAGTGCCCTCGAAACTTGCTGATTGTTGGGCAGTTGGGTTTATCCACATACTGTAGGCAGACTGCTGTTACGGGTCTCGTGTGAGCAAAGTACTTCTGTTCCCTTAATAACCAAACTGTTTCATAGAGTTTTGTTTTGTTCAGGAGGCATTTTTACCTATTCTGCAAAAGTTGATGTATTCTGCAGAAATAATACATCCTATACCTCTAGATCAGAGGTCTTCAACAGGGGGTCCGCGAAAGTTTTGGTTGATTAGACAATTTAAAAAAAAAATTAAAAATTAAAATTCTCTAAACATGAATCTGTCCATTATTTTAATAGTTCAGTATTGTATGAAAGATAACAGGTATGTTTATGCATGGCAGTGGCACTAATGGGCATCAATTTGAATATCTTGTGTGCATGATTATCATGCAATTGACAGACAATGTTGATGTTGGCATTGGTATCAGCTGACAAGGTATGTTTCTAAATGTCAGTGGCACGGCCCCCCTACTCACTGTACCTTGCACATGTTTAAAATAAAAACATGAATATATGAACCTGTGTATTATTTGAATAGCTTAGTATTGAATGCACAATAAAGAGGTATGTTTATACATGGCACTAGGCCCAGTTTAATATAAAACACAATTTTATACAATATATATCAGTTTGGGGGTCCTTGGCCTGAAAAACGTTTTACGACCCCTGCTCTAGATGAACAGTAATGATACTTTAAGTGGGTTAATCAACACAACAAACACAGAAAGTCTGTCACCAGCCTTACAAAACACATGTCATGACTTTTAAAGGAACACAATGACATTTTCACCAGGACCACTTTTGGTCGGGGACACGTTACCGTCTGACTGATGTTTGCTGGGAAATAGACTCTTCTTACCCAGGAGTGTTTGAGTAAGTTGTTTGCCAGAGCTCCTTCTAGAGCTCCTTCTATCACATACAGTCTGATAAAACCATTGCATAGCCACTCTGTACATGTACTGTATCATCTGTGTTATTCAATTACTATGTACAGTCAGTTCCCTGTTGTTTGTTAATGGGTTTATACTTTTATGAAATCTTTACCGACCGGAGGTGTGACGACCCTCTCACTCTACTGGCTGTGTTCCTGCACAGGGGTTCCTGGTGGGAGGAGTCACCTGCACCAATCAAGCAATCATCCAATGATCTGATTGGAGCCTCCAGGAAGGCAATAAAAGACAGCCTTCTGGGAGTCTGTCTCTCTCTCACTCAGCAGGGCCTGCTGCACCAGCCTAGTCATTTGTTTGTTGTGCAGAAGTTGTGCAGCTAATACACTGTTTTGTGTTCGATCTCTGAGTGGCCTCCCTTTTTGTTGCCAGCCTTGAGCCAGGTGGTAACAGAGGAAGCTGAAATTATACTTACTACTTCTATAATAACACCAGGTGTAAAAAACAAATCAAAAGAAGCCACTGCTCCGGGGACGGAACTCTGATTGTTTAGGAACCATCGGGACTGAGTTTGCAGGGCTGAACATCGCTGAATGGTCAAACACAGAGAGTCTTACCTCTTGTGTTCACCTTCATCTTCCAAAATAAGAAAGCACTGACTGATATTAGGACGGATATGTTATGCTGTTTATTAACTGTAAAAAAACAAACTGTCAGCAAACAACACAGAATAAAAGACAGAACTAAAAATGTATTTAAGTAATGTTTCATGAATTAAACAGACAAGCCCTCTGGAGTTTTCAGTCTCCTTTTGTGTGTGAAAATTGTCCAAACTCTGCCATTGTTTTATAATCCACCAGTCTAATTGGCCTAATCTTCACCGTTATTCAGATCCCAATTTCATTTTGTGAGTTAAGTTTCTATCAAAAAGCAGATCTGATCCAACATCTAATCCTTCATGTTTTTTAATGAACAGGGTTCCATTGCACCTTTCATATAGTTATATATAGGGGAAGTATAAAAAACACCATTGCAAAGATCATCATCGTCAAACCCTCTCAAAATGTAAAGACACTGCTTGATGTGGTTCACATATACCAACACCAACCAAAGCCACTCATCACAGCGCATCCTCACCGCTAAGTACCTGGTGGCGTCACACAGAAAATACAAGAACACAAACTGACAAACAAACCCATATCCACGTTAATAAACACAACCATAAAGAGCTGAATGCTGAGAGACAGAGAGACAAAGGACAGCTTTGAGCTACCAGCGCTGAAGAAACAGAAAGCTGCATGCTGGGTGAGAGAGAGAGAGAGAGAGAGAGAGAGAGGAAGTTACACACTGAGTGATTGAGAGAGACAGAGAAAGGCAGCGCTGAAAGGTTCTAGGTTATTATATGTAAGGTCTCCCCCCGTGGAGAGGAAAAAATGCTCTTCAGCACCTAACATCCATCTTACACATCGACTGCATGGGGAGTTCACACACACACACACACACACACACACACACACACACCTATGGGCAAACACAGGCACGTACACACAAAACGAGTTATGTGTGCACATACAAGCACACAGCTAATTCACACTCGTACATTTACCAGAAATAGACCTCAACACCTTCAGTGGAGCATGGGCAGATATTGAAAAGGGGATGTCTCCCTCGAAGACTTTATATAAGAAGAGGACGATTTCACCTTCGCCGTCTTGGATTGCGGCCATCGCCACTTCGATTGATCTTGGCAGCCAATAAACAGAAGTTGGACTGCGGGTGAGTGACGTAGTGATACCGGATACGGCTCTGTTAGCAGCAGCGACCTGTCAATCACAGTAAGCCCACCCTAAAGGATACCTTGCTTTATATATATATATATATATATATATTTAGACAACCAAAATGTTACAATTGACTCATGAAGTGAAAACACACTGTGAAAGGGTTAAAGTTGTAAGACGAAAACACGGACAACTCCCAGACCAGATGACGCCGTGGTAGTGACCTGTCAATCACCGTGTAGCCCCGCCCTAAAGCATCCCCTGCTTTATGGTCTGTTTGACTCTAAATGGACCATAATGTACTAAATGAACATCATGCTGTATTGAAGACTTGAAACTAGAGATTGAGACCATAAACTCAAGTAGAGTTACGGGGGGGGGGGGGGGGGGGGCAGCCCTTTATTTGCTTAAAACATCTTTAAAAAGCGATGACGAACATGGGGGTTTGTTCAGGGGATGTGGCAGTCATGGAGATGGACAAGACAATATTATTGAGCGGAGGAGGATTGTGGACAGCGACCTGCATTAAGACCATGAGGCAGCTGTCACATTGAGACACCCAACAACAACTCAACTGGATCATTTTTCCGAAAACAATCGTGAAATCGAAAAGAAGCTGTCAAAGCTCTCTAAATTGGCAAGCCATGATGGATAAAGTGAATAGAAAAGTCATTTTATTTTAATATTATTTATTCCATTTCGTGTCGTATTTCATCTCCAAACTTCTTCAGATTACATCATCTCAAGTGTTTTCCTTCTGTGGACAGAGACCGACACACGACTCCACAGGTCTGGACCACTCGTGAACTGAATTAGTGCCGTATGAGACTTCATACTCGCTGCGCTTCCTTAAAGCACTGCACCTCGTCAAGTGGCTTTACAAATGTTTCCGCATGATTTGAATGCATCAAAAATATCATACCAGGTGCTTTGATGTATAATAATTACTAGTTGAATGTGTGCAACCGTTTGTTGGGAATAAAAAGCAGTCGTAAGAGAGCGGATTGTTCGTCCACAAAATGACTGTGGCTGAGCCTGAGACTTTGCCTTGGAGCGATGCTGTGAGGTAGCCACAGGTAAATAAAGAAACTGCCAAAGAAACTGCCAAAGAGACGCCATTATTGGACGCTGAGCCGCCACAACTGCCAAAACAACTTCAGAGCGCGCTGGCGGCACTTAGACAGGACTGTGGAAATTCAGTGAAGGGATGTGACACCTTTGCACCGGTGCAGCATTAAGCCAACAGTGAGCAAACTATTGGATTTAATCATTAATTGAAACACCAAAGGATATCCTTTCTTGACATTTCAGTTTCCTGGTTTTGCTTCTTTGTAATAGTTTCCCTCTTAACTTTGGCATTTGATATGTTTTTTTCTCAGTAAGTCCTCGTATCAGCAGCAATTTATTCATTTTTTGTTTGATTTCTCCTTCTCTCTTCGACAAGAAATCCTGTCAGTGTTGGTTATAATGAAGAAGAACATGGTCTTTATTGTTACTGTGAGTTCTTCCCACAGAGGATCTCCGGTCTGGATGGAAACACCGATGACCGTTCAGTGACCACGGCTGCAATTAGTCAGTTCTGACACCAAGTATTTCACTGATTGGGCCAAAGTAAAAAATGCTAAAATTTCTTAAAGCTACTACGAGGAACTTTAACTTTGTGGTGAACCGGCATGACTTCGTCTGATTTCGGTGAACTGGTGTCACCAATGACAAGTATTAAGAACAACGATATAGGATTTACTGATGAAGGCATAAGTATTAAATCGAGACTGCGTCATAACCAGATTTAAGTTTCTCTTCATAACATTACAATAGACATCTTTATAATGTATGATAGAGACCTTTTACTTAGTAAAGTAGAAATAACACATTACTGCTTAAGTTACTGTGTACGCTGTATTCTCACGTCCACGCTGGTGATAACATGTGCATCTGCATAATAACCACAAACTGCAGCTGTGAAGTAACTGCAAAAAGTTGAATTCCCTCTGAAATGTAGTGACGGTATGAAGAAGCATAACATAATGTCATTCTACTGCCGTGTACTCTACTTCTTCCCTGACTGAACCACCAGAATGAAGAATAAAAAACACACGCGCGTTGAAACGGTATGTTGGAAATAGCTTTTGTTGAATTATCTTTTTTTTGAGAGATCACTTTCATCGGGTTTTTATTTTATCCTGATTGGGTAAAGTGCTTCCCACGTTGCCAATTCCTTGAAACAGTTCATTATGGAGTTCATTATGGAGTGATTAATGTGAAGTTGATGTAATTCATGTTCGGCTCTCATCCAACTCACCACATATTGATCGCACTCATGGGAGACTGTGGCGCAGCAGCTGACCATTTCCCACACCTATGAATAAAACATATGGATTTTTTATTATTTTCTAAAATAGGTCCACCTGAGATCTGTTAATAAAACATGTCCATGTGAGGTGGGAGTTTGAACCCGACAGGACAGCTGGACCTCAGCACCTATCCTTCCCCCCAAATAGAATCTCACATTGTTCCATTCAGAATCAGAATCAGAATCAGAATTTAAGGGGAAAAACATGGCTAAAGAAAATGATGTTCAGTCAGCGTGAGTGGAGAGAGCTCTTCAGTTTGCATTAAACTGGGCTCCAGAGTGTGATTTAATGTTAAGCTCTGGATGAGAGAGCATTCCTCCCATTACTAATGACTGAATGGAAAACAAGTATGCAAGTAAATGACAGTGAAAGAGAGGCTTACACATAACAAATTACCAAAAAATGAAATGGAAAACACAACCTAAAACATTGTGCACCAACCAGAAAGTAGGTCCTTTCTCATTCTTAACAGTAAATATCAATGAGGTCACTTTCATATAATGTCACACGTAGACCAGGGGTGGAAAGTACATACGTCCTGCAATGCTGTTTTGTTTTCCAAAATTACATTTATGAAATGACTCATTTGAAAGGCTTCCTGAAATTCTGTTCTGAAGTTATGAAAGCAGACAAAAAAATATTTCGAGAGAAAAACATATTCGATGAGAATAAGTGAGAAAAACAAAGTCAACAACAAAGAAAGAGCAGTTGTACAGACAAGGAATCTGCCTGCAAGATGCATCGGCTGTTGTTTGCGAAACAATATTCAAATGCAAAAAAAGAAACAGAAAAACATCTCCCTTGAATTACTGGAGCCAACGTGGAATTATTTCTTTCTCTAACTCGTAATTGTTTACATGAAACAGAGTGATATCCGCCTCCATTACAAAATGCAACGCCTGTTGTTGTTATCAAAGCCGTCTGGCCATACGACACACATTTGAATGCACTTGTGTTTTGACTGTTGAAGCTGTTATGATTTGCTTATTTCACCAGGAAGTGAAAAATAAAGATAAACGCTGAGTGTTTCTGTAATTTGTGAGTTCAGACACGGTGGGAAAGTTAGAAAATCTGAATCAGTAAGAAATCGTTAAGTCCCACTCAGCTGGTGAGGGGTGACAAGGAAAGGATAATTGTATGTTTTGTACAATTGAACAATTATAATAAATGTCCAAATCCTTGTTGATTTTAGTTATTCACTCAGGTTTTTGTCCGTATACTTAAAAGCTGGCAAAAAATAGGACGCGCCTCCGGTCTTCTGTTTTATCAGAGTCATGGACGGATTACTGAACGGGCCCACTTGGGCACAGTTCCAGGTTAGGGGGCCTCTGGGCCAAAGCCTCTGTTTGAAGTTACTGCTAACAATCCTGGTTGGAAAGTAACAAAGACTAGTACTACAATACAGAGACGCCGAAAAAATATGAGGATGCAAAACGTCCAAATAGCGATGCAAAACAACTACAAAGAGATAAGATTGATCAAAAAGAGACACAAAATGATCAATTAGAGATGCAAACAACTACAAAGAGATGCCAAAGCAACAAAAAAGATGCAAAACGACTACAAAGACACAAAATGCCTACAGAGATCCAAATAAAGTAAAAAAAGATGCCAAATTACTTCAAAAAGATGAAACACGACCAAAAATAAGTCTCTTAGAATCTGTGTCTCTTGTTTTTATGTAGGAGGGGTGGGGGACCTTCACATGTCTGTGCCCAGAGGCCCATTGTCTCATAATCCGTCCATGTGATGCAAACTCAAAACACCACAAAGATTTTTTTCTTCTTTCTCTGTGTCTTTGATCACAGAACTATAACTAAAAAGTGAAAAAAATAAGTTGAAACCTAGTTGAAAGAAACTGAAATGACATTTGGTTTTGATTGTTGTGTGTTTTCAGTGTCTCAATCAAAGCAGGGCAGATTTATTGGAATTGAAGCCAACGTTGTGTTGGATAGACACCGTCCAAATGGGACGAAAGCAGCCCTGATTACAACCCACCTGAAAGAACTTTTACCGCCTAAAGGATTTTCTTGAGGGGAGTTTTCCCTTTTCTGAATCGACGGGTCTAAGGACGGAGGGTGTGGTACGTTGCACAGATTGTAGAGCCACTTGAAATGTGATGTGAATTCTGTGTCAACAAAAACAAAGAAATGCAAGAGTACGACATTTTTCCACCAGCTGCGATCTCCAAAAGTGCTCTCGTCTTTCGCAGCCGCCCACAGCTGAATAACACCCCACAGCTCGCTCGCACAAAAGAACCAATTAGTTGCCTACTCAAGCACTTGGACAGGAGGAATGCCGACCCGCTGCTGGGATTGGTTGAATAGCCGGTGCGTCACTCCGATTGTAGCTGACTAATAACAGGTTTACCTGATGGTGTGTGGGAGGGGGGGGGGGGTCGTGCATACCACAGGAACGACACAATACATGACCTGCTGTGTGCGAGTTTGACTGTGAGGTATGATGCTAGGTGTCCTGTTGTTCTGGTTAACCCCGGGGTGAAGGGTTATGAAATGTTCAGTCAGCGTTGCCGTACATCTGATCTAATGGAGCTCTTCTCTGTTCACTTCAGAAGGTAAATCCACAGTTCTTGTGTGGAATTAGATTTTAAGCAAGAGTTTTGATGGTTTAAGTTATTTAATGGGTCCTGACCCGATGTCACTGTTGCCCCACAATTACAGCCAAGAAAAAATTATTTCAATGTACATGAACAGCAATCCTGTCTCCTAGAAGTTGGGTTTGTGTACAACTATTTGGAACAGCAAGGAAACATTGTTAATAGACATTTAATTTATTTGTCGACTAAAATTTGGCAATACAACAACCGCTTGTAGTGACCACCGCATTATTAAACTTTTTAGATGTTTAGACTACTGAGAGGCGGTTACATTTTTTTGGAAGTTTGGATTTAATACAACGGCAAAAAATGAATAAATTGAACTTCGGTATGATGACGAGGCTCGTCTTCTGTAGGACGTAACTGCTGTTCAAGACATCCCAACGTGTTTTCATCTACAAATCTATGCTCACTGACTCACGATGTCCTTTTGTCCTTTATTTGGACGATAAAATGAGAATCAGAAACGGTTTTATCGCCAAATACGTTTGCACATACGAGGAATCTGGCTTGATGATTGGTATATAAATGTGAATTAGCATGATCTTTATATATTTCCAACATACCTCAATAGAAATCCTGTTTTTTTTAATACTATTGTCAAAATACAGGTTGAACATCTTCTATTCCATTGGCAATGTCTGTGAAGTTAAAAAGTCACGCCAGAAGAAAGTAGAAGTTACTATAAACTCGAGGATTGCATTTATTACTGCAGTTGTTTTTGTTCTCTCCTCATCTTACTTTATATAATGTTCTTTTCCCCATTGCTCCCTCTGGTATAAAGCAGTGGGAGACGATAACTGCAGGGAGGTCAGGCCAACCTGCAATCAAACAAGAGAGCAGTAGCTTCCGACTATGGCGGACACAGCGGGGGAAGGTGGGGGTTAGCCATTTCATGAGCATTAATGGCAGTGAGTAAAAACATGAAATAAATGTACACTGCTTATATCCGTTAACACACACTTCTCCAGTTAAAAGCTTAAAAAACAAATTTTAAATGTCTTGTTGAAAACGAAGTACGCCACTGATTTGGTTTGTTTAAACCTCCAAAGATCAGCAAAAATGTATCAAAAGCTTTACCTTCAATGGGCGTGCGATGAACCTCTCAGTAAAAGAAGTGCGAAGCTCTTTGGATCGTGACCCACCCCTCCCTCTCGGCTCGACCCCGAGGTCAGGAGAAAGCTGCTGATGTGCTGGAGAAATGCAGGGTCAGGTGGAGGGCAGGACGACATCCAAGAAGGTGGGCGACGTCTAAAGCAAGGCCACCCAGAGACGAAGGAACACCGGTCCTTTATGTTTGAGATGTGATTTTAACCAAAGCTAATCACAGAACTACGTTTTAACGGCACGTTTACTTCAGTTATTGTTTAGCTTTCACATTAAAACTAGCTGGCCAGGTGGGAACCATTTCATCTGAACATTAGTGAAACTGAATAACCTCACTGATACAGCTCAGAGATAATGAGGAACCAACGGGTAAAGGGTCAGTTTAGTTTAAAGCACCACATTGTAGAACTGCAGCCTCACAGAGCCGCTGACACGGCTGTACGGCCTGTAGACACAGAATGCAAATATAACACAGCAGGTATATTTCGCCCTGCAAATAAATGCATCAACCAATCATGTGCAGAACCGACACACTCAAAGTGTACACCATAGTGTACAAAAACACAGAATCTCCGTAGTCCGAACCATAGACTGTATATAGGAAGTGGACAGCAGCGACCTGTCAATCACAGTAAGCCCCGCCCTAAAGCATACCCTGCTTTATGGAACACTGGCATCATATGTTACTAATGTGCAACAGGAAATAAAGGATAGTATTCTACTGACACAACACAGCAATGCCCCTTCATTGAATAACCCCTGATTGTTACCTTCATCAATCATCACATCAGATTGGTGAAAGTAAACCGGCCAGCTGAGTTTCCTGGAACAACGTTGGCCACTGCCGAGCTAAATCCAGAAGTCAGGCACCAAAGTGTTCCAAACACAGCGCGTCATTTCTACAGACAATCAAAGAGGACCGGGCTGCATCGTTACCACAAAGCAGCCGAGGAGACACCCACACAGGTAACTCCGTACGTCCGATCAGACCTGCTCTCAGGTCTCAGTGTAAATCTCAAGAATTTTGTGCAAGACAAATATTTTTACCGTCAGTAGTAGTTATAATAAATATTCACAAGCTCAAAATCCCATTAAAAGGACATTGTTAGGACAACGTCGGGCAGGACAATGTCACGATAAAGGGTATCGTATGTTGGTCGGCCTCATCCATTTACGTCCATATGTTTTATAAGCACATTTTCTATTTGCACATTTAAAGAACATCCCGAGTAGAAACGGTGGAAATAAAGGAAAAATAATAATTGCAAACAAGTCGTTACACTTGGCTCAGAAGGCCATATTTGGTCCCTTGATAAAATGATTTTGATGGAAACAGACTCACTGAATAAATGATGACGTACATTAATAAGAATGTCAGGTAAATGTCAATCAAGCTTCAACTGACGCTTTAATACATGAAGCAGAAATGTTACGTTGAACAGGAAACAACAGGAAATGTTTTAATATGTCATCTCGGCGCTTCGTCTTCCTTTGGAATAATTCGATGGACTTTCTGTAATTGTGGTTAAAAGTTGCACGATGATATTTTATGGAGACTGAAATTGTTAAACCCTCTGACACACATGCATGATTTGGGGTTATAGATATAAATATAAAATGTACTTAGCTGAGCAGAGCTGCTTGAAAGAACATTTGGTTAACATTTTCATCTTCTTTAGTGTTGTTGTTTTTTGAGGGGGGGGCACTGCTGCCTCGATGAACCGCTATTATTCAGTAAGTTGTCAACGCAAATTACGATAACAACACTTTACATTGTCTTTTGTGACTGCAACTTTATTTCTGTTTGCTGCATGGCATATTTGTTGCTCACAGGTAATACATCCCCTGGGCAGCAGAGCTCGGAGGAGTGGTTTTCTGAAGAAGCATCATCGGGCGGCACTGGCAGAGATGACCTTATGGACCCAGCTGGAGAGAAACAAACACAGAGCGAATGACATTATGAAACAGATGCGTCCACCGTGTCAAGCGTTCACCTGTAGAGAGAATCCTGCATCGGGTTGAGCTGCGATTCCCTCTCAGCTTCGTCCAATTTTCAAGCTGTTAGAATCAATGCGAGGAATCGAGGCCCGACGCGATGTTTTCAAATTGCTGGATTGTTACCTCCCGCAGCACAGGGCGATATTTGTTGCTCGGAGAATCCCTCCGTGAGAGAAATATGTGGCCTCTCGCAGCTGTCGGCGGGTCAGCGGCACTTTATTGTCGCAGCAGGGCTCCCCGCTGTCTGAGCGTGATCTCGACTTATCTCTTGAATCTGTGTCATGAGGGTTTAAATAATGCCCGACTCTCGCATTGTGAACTCTAAAGTCTGACATTTGGCAATGCACTGTTCAACTGGCGACATGGGTGGTAAATTTGATCTCCTGCTTTAAACTTTTGCCCTCTCACGCCTCTGCAACACATTCCTCTGGAACTCATCACTTAGTGCACAAAAAAAGTACAGAGTCAAGTAACTGAACTTCTGATGAAGCTGCAGCGTCTGAGCTCTCTTTCCGGGGCCGTGTCACCCCCCCTTCTTAATGCGAGCGTTGCAAATGCAGGCGTGACTCGCGGGTCAGGTTTGATGTGAAAAGAAAATCAAAGGTGTGATAAAAGAGCAGCGACGGCAATCACAGATGCTGAGGATTCCTCTGCGCTCCAAAAGAAGGATATTAAAGCAGGGTTGCCAGAGGACGGGGGTCTGTTAGTGAAGACTGTCATACCAAAGGACACGCTCAGTCTTTTTACATTTTTTTTTTCATTTACTGAGATCAATACACACACACACACACACACACACTGAATATGGATCTCGTTTCGCACTCCCTTCATGTCCTCCGTTAAACTCGTCATCCGAGGCGCCCGGCGGGAAGAGAAATGATAAGGAGCTCCGTTTTCCTTCTCTTTTTTTTACTGAATGCAAATCAATTTCCAGATATTTTTTTACACCTCGGCTGCTTTTACGGTCGACTCCGGGGTTGAAGTGAACTGCAGGGGAGAGGCCATTTTGGAGAATTCAATCTGCTTCTCCGTCACTGCGGTCATTCAGTGTGTCAGCAGGAACACCCCAGGGACTCTCTCTCTCTCTGGTCTAAGTTTATCTTCCTCTTTCACTCTTAGCAAATCGGATTTTCTCATTTGTATTCCTCTGCATGTTGGTTATCCCCCTTTTCTTCTCTGATATCTGTCTTCCTGTACCACTGTTTTGTGACACGTATTTATAACATTACCATCTCTAATGTTCCGTCTGACGGAACGGCAACACGGCAAAACGAAACATGCAAGAAGAAATGTACTATGGCAATGGTATTAAATATATTAAACTAAATTATGTTATATTTTGTCTACTATTAAATGTTATTATTATGGTAATGCACGCAGCTGTAAAATGCAGCTTTCCGTTAACGTTCCACTGCATAACTTAAACGTACGGCTGTAAATTCTGTCGCTGAGGTCAGCAAAGTGTTAAAACATTTTAACTTCTCTTTTACTTTAATCCATTAAATCCTAGTTCAGTATCGTCAAAAAAAACAATGAATATTGAAAAACTTACAGCTTTTTGGATATTTTTATATTTGTACATTTTCTAGAAATAGATTAATTAAAGGAAAGTAAAGAAAGTGTCTTTAATACGTAACTTAACTCACACTTTCACAACACAAATGGGTGGGTGGAGCCAATGTATATAGACAAAAAAACGAATCAAATAAGGAAGCACCCTATAGTGATGTCATATCATTCATCACATAGTAAATGGGGCTTTGAGAGGGATTGGGCTCGAGCCATCGTCAATCATAAATCCCCAGATCGATTTAAAAAAACCTAACCATCTCAAAACAAGAATAGAACAAGGGGCTATGGAGGGGCATCAGGCAGGGCCCCTTATAGATCCCAAATTATACATTAAATAACTTGAATTGTTTTTAGAAAAAAAAAAAAACGCATTTGCCTGGAAAAATGTCCAGGTAATCCTCTAAAACTTGTCCCACTTAAAAATATGGTCATCTAAATGTCACTGAAAAAATGTTAGAATTGTACCATCATATACATTTAATAGGCCTGCAAAACACCAAAACCACACTGATTGGCCAGTGCTGTTATCAGGTGAGGCAGGAGCCACCCTTTGATCCATGAAATTAATTTCACTTTAATTGATCTCATTTAATGTTGACGACGGAGGCCGTTAAAGGTTAGAGTCTGCCTGCAGTGGGCTGCTGTGCAGAGCCACTGTTACGTTCCCCGTTTGGCATCCAAGGGATGCGGGGAGTAACGGTGTTCATTTCCCGGGGAAAGAGAGAATGAGCAATGACGACGGTTTAACAAAAGGAGTATTTATTGTAGAAAGGTTAGCTGCTTGCACGGCAGCAAAAGAAAACTACTTAACAGAAAGCGACACTACTCGACAAACTGCACACACGCTTGCACACACGCTGGAACACACACAGCTTCACTACTGTGGTCTGCCCAAGGGGTTGTCCTTCTGGAGCTCCTCTCCTTTTATCCACCGCTAATCGCGAGTGAACGCAGCCGCGTCCAATCAGCCGCTGCAGCTGGCATCCGGGACAGAGGGTGGCACCCGAGAGAGGACACTGAGGGAAAGCACAACACGCCACTGGTCTGGCTGTAATGGGCTCTTGAATGAATTGTGTAACGGGTCTCAATAACATTCAGCCTGTTCATGAAGCCTGCGTTTTCCACTACAGAGTAAGGTCTCATGTCCGCGGCTATAAATATACCAATCGCCGTGGTGATTGCTTTAGCCCTCTTCGAATCGGTAGGGAATGGCTGCTGGATAGTTTGAAGCGTGTGTGCTGTAAAATATGATGATCGACATTCTGAGACTTATTCGTAAACCTCAATCGAATGTAAAAAACAAAGACATCGGGTATAGCCCGAGAGTGTGCAGCAGATTGTACTATATTTGAGATGTGGGTGTTTGAGACAATAATTAATTAGTGGTTGTGTGCAAGCTATATGCTTTCACCAAACCTAAGACTACATCTGGCCAACACTGTCTACGCCTGTGCAGGGCCTCACATTTTACTTTGCTATTGTTACTAATGGGAAAATCTACAGCATTTGGAACTTGCAGCATGTATCTAACCTTGATATCTGCTTGTTTGCAGCCCATTAACTTTTTCACAATGTACAATTTGTATGAGAATGAGTTAGGTTGTCATATTTTAATCACACGGAAAAAAATGGCAAACATGGTCCCAACCATACATTCACCGCTGTGTTGTTATCATATACCTTGACTTAAAACTACAAGGGTTTAATATCCTTCTTCAATCTATAACACTAACTATGTCTGCCAGTGCTTTATATTGTTTTGTTTTTCCCTAATAGGAAACAAGCCTGGACTTTGAGAGCAACACAAACGTATTAATCCCTGAAAGTCCACCCTCTGGTGTCGGTGATGACGCAGATGTAACACCTCTGAGCAGAACTGACAGCATATCTGTAAGGTTGCATGATGAAAACTAGCAGAATAGTTAACTTTCTCAAGGGATAATGCAAGCAATTTTCTATATTTTTCTTTTCTCAAATTATATGTATGTTTACAAACTAACAATGAACTGATCTACTAACAAGTACTGTGAGTGCATCCAAAATGATAGAACTCTATTGGGAGCTGGTAAATGCTGTGCACCAAGATGAAGTCACAAACATCAGAGGAGAAAAGCATTGTGAAACTTAGAGAACATTTGTATGCAAAGCATGGACATGACAAGACCAAACATGAGTACATTAGACAAATAATGCGAGAAATAGGAAGACTAATTTCGACTCATCTACCTGCATGCATGTCTTTTATTGTCGTTTAGCTGTGTCTGACTAATTATATATTTCACATACTCTGCATGCTTTTATGTTTTGTGCCTCTGACATGGATGTTTTTTAGTGTCTAACAATTGCAGCATAATATTGTCTTTAGTCCATGTTTCTATTTTAACAGTTATCCCTCATTTTATTTGCTTTGTGTGTTGACTTTGAGAGCCTCTGTGTTGCATGTCTTGTCAGTACTTGACAATGTATAAGAGTATCCTGAATGATGATACTACGTATATTAACATTCTCACTTTTTTCATTGTTTGTGCATGCATTGTAAAGCATCAATATTGTATAACCTTTCAAATTTAATCTTAAATTCTGTGAGAAAAAGTGGGATGTATGTGTGTCATCACATGCCCTAAAAGAGGGGAAATGGAACACTCCTCAGCGCCTTCCTTTCACTGAAGATGTCAAGAACATGTATCTTGATAAGTGTAGACCAGAATACCAAAGCAGACTTGAGGATGATCCAAATAAGAACAACTGGTCAAAGCTGGCCAATTTGACTCTTTGTGAAGTGATTCTGTTTAATCGCAGAATAGAGGGTGAGGTGTCAAAGCTGCCACTTAGTGCATTCACCCAAAGAGACACTTCAGAAGTCTATTCAGATTTGGCACTAGCATTTTCAGCGCATTGAAATCAGAGGGGAAAAAAACTGGAAAGTTCCCGTCCTGGTGCAGTGCACCAGACATGCTCTCCTCAATAGCTGCCTTGGTTGCACATCGGCGGACCTGTGGTGTGCCTGTTGAAAATCCCCTTTTCTTCTCCAGACCTGAAGCAGGGACTCACTTAAGGGGATCAGATGCCATCAGACAGATTGCAAGGGAATGTGGGACCAATCATCCTGAAACCCTGGCCTCAACCAAGTTGAGAAAGCATGTTTCCACACTGTCCACGGTTCTAAACCTGAAAGATAATGAGATGGTGTGACGGTTCCCTGCCATGTTCCTGGTTTGTGTGTGTGTGTCCCTTTAATGGCAGGATCCCGGGGATTGCAAACTGGAGACACCTGGGCCAGTGCTCCAGAATAAAGCTCCGCCTTCCTAGCAACATGGCGCTCTCCTATCTCCCCGTGGAGGAACGAGAACGGCTCCTTCCAGCCACCTTTGTAGTTAGACCTATTGTTTATGTCTAATAAATTCTTTGCTTTTTGGTAAACTGTCTGCGTCTCCATGATTAGGTCATGACTGTCAGAGCCAGGTCGTGACAGATGGACATACTTAATTTTCTTGGCCATGACATCCGGTTCCCTAGGCAGTACTAGAGACTACCTGAAGGAATGCTGCAGTTGGCGAAAGTCAGCAAAGTTCTCATAGCCCTCGAACAAGGCCGACTGTTGGACTCCAAGGGAATGAGTCTGGATCAAATTCAAATAGATCCTAATGGTAAAGGAAATTACATTACATTACAGTCATTTAGCAGACGCTTTTATCCAAAGCGACATACAATTCAGAGTCTATCACATTTCTACACCGTAGGCACAGCTACGGGAGCAATTTTTGGGGTTAAGTGTCTTGCTCAAGGACACATCGACATGCGACTTGCAGAGCCAGAGCCGGGGTTCGAACCACTGACCCTCTGATTGAAAGACGGCCCTGCTATCCACTTAGCTACAGTCGGAAATAATTGTGTATATATGTTTATGTGTGTATATATATATATACACAATTTCTGAGTAAATATCTAGTTTTCCCTGATTTTCAGAGGAAGTGCTGGAAGCTATGAACAGTGATCTCTCAGAGACTGAGGCGGAGAAGGACTCATCTTTCTGCTCTCAGTCGTCATCAGGTGGATTGAATGTAGCCGGCAATGAAATGTCCCTCCTGGGCTACTGTAGAGCTGGGTAGGCCTTAGCCCCTCCTACTTCCTGGTTCCTAATTTGTTTGTTCCACCATAAATAGCCATACCATGAACTGTGTCTTTCCCTCTCTCTGTAGGTGTGAACTTTAGTTTTTTAAGTGAAGCATATTTGCCGTGGGTTTCACCCTTTGTCTTACTTTACTCTAGGTCCAGCTCCAAAGAGACTCCCGCTTTCCAGATGGGTGTTGTTCAGTGAGCAGGCAGGAGACGTTGACTGCCACTGCTGTTTTGTTTAAATTATCAATTTAGTTGTATTAATGGTTTTGTTTTGTTTTGCCTCTTTTATTATAACCTGTGTCACAGGTATATTAGATGTATACCTTTTTATTGTTTTTAACATTCAATTGTTTGTTGTAATAAATGTTTTAATCTTGGGGTAATCCTTGGTCTCCGTAAATCATTCACTGCCACATGTACCCTTAGAGATAATCGATGGGCTTTTTTTTAGTGGTTTGAGCCGGTATTAAAGGTGCAGTGCACGGTAACTTCGAAAGCCAATCCGGGCCTTGCCGTGGCCCATGGTCACATACACATTTAAACTTTTACTTTTACCTACCAGCACAAGAGGCATTGCTTAGTGTGGGGGCTGAGTGAGTGTTGAGATCAAACATTTGTCATTTTTTGTCAAAGGATCCTCAAGCTCTAAAAGAAGACAGCCAACCACTGATGAGTTTGGTGATGACCAACAGCATTGTTTTCAGTAAGAGATAAGACCTCTGTACTAACAGCAGGAACTAGTGCCATGTAAATATAGTAAATCGTTCTGCTTATGCTATTTGTTTTCTGTCGTGAAGAGAGCTTGATACTTAACGCATTAGCGTTTATTCCTACTCGTGTACAGGAATAAATACATATCAGGTTGGGTACCACATCAGTCAATACATCTGATACTCTAAGAAAGAAGAAAAAAAAGGTTAATTAATCTGTTTGTTTTTTTCAAAGGCTTTGTCTTTGTCAGGATATCAGCTTTCAGGACATTGCTTGATAAAATTACACATTTGATTAAATTAAAAAGGCTGATTGGTCACTGAATGATGTGTAAAGTAATTTTCCTGTCAACAAAAAGTATCATGATTTTAGCAGTTAAAATCATGTCTCTAGACCCTTCAGAAAGGGTGGATCCCACTAGAATGCTTCCAGTCATTGAACCCCACAATGTAATAAAAACGGGAATGTATGTGTGTGAGTGATGTGGGCTCAGCATCTTTCTCCCCATCCGTTTCATGGCAGTAAACAATCCCAGACCCACAAAGAGGATGAGACAACAGGTAGCCGTCCGCCGTGACTGACTCTTCTTTGTAACAATGTTATTTCCATTTTTATAGCATTTTTCTGTTGTAGTTGCTCGAGGGACAGTGAGGTTGAACTACTTCATATACAATTAGCAGAAGACTGATGGCAGACGTTTCAAGTACTAAGTACATTACTTTCAACCACTGGTGTGTGTCGAGGTTTCTTGCTTCATCCATTTACCAAGATGTGAAGCAGAGAAGCCATATGTAAGAACTCTATTTACAGGAGGGTGTCTTTGTGTGTGTGGATGTGCTCTTCACATAGGCTACCTTTGGGAACACATTTTAAACTAGACCAGTTAATTGGGGATGGCATATCCCATTGGGGACAAAAACTGTTTCCATTTGTGAAAAAAAATAAGATTTTTGGTTAAATGTTCTCCACGAAAATGAATGTCAGTCAATATAACGTCCCTAAAAGGGACCTAAGTAAACGTGTGGGTGTACAATTGTGCAGCTATCTTTATGAGGACAGTTGGGATATGTTTTGAATAATGACATTTGGGCCGGTCCTCACTTCGGGACCTTTAAAGGCATGTTTGAGGGTTCAGACTTGATTTTAAGGTTTATGTTAGACTTAGGTTTAGGTTAGGGTCAGACATTTCTTTGTGGTGTGATGCGCTGAGATCTGATATATAAACTTTTTTTGTCATTCTGGCCCAAAAAATGTAATTTTCCTTTTGGGAGGGTTTATGTTTTACATTGCAGTCTCGGCATGGAGAGAATAATACCTACAGTGACAGACTTGAGTGGAATAACAGCTTAAAGAATCTGAGACAACACCTTCCTGTTTCCTCACCAGGGCTTTGCAGATTGATTTGGAAGAAAGCGAACCAGACAAAAACAAACGGAAGGAGGAACCCCTTGTTTGTTAAGCTCAACCAATATGAATGCAAATGGCTGGAGCATCGATTTGAGTTACATCTTTTAGAAGCCCTGTCCTCTTATCTAAACTGCAGGGGGGGTTCTCGACATAACAAACTGCATTGACAGCAGCCTAATAAAGATGGTCACTTCAGGATCTGGGAGAGAGGGGAAGCAGAGCGAAATCTACAGTGTGCTATGTATTGTTGTAAAGGAGCGAGAGAAGAGACTGATAAAATGAAACGTAATGGAGGTGCAACGTGTTGATTAGTCTAATCCAGCATGAATATTAAAGGGAGCACAATAAGACATGCACATCACTCTGGAAACCCAGCAGACTGCAAGCGGATTAGTCCACATAAAAGATGTTGGCTCATTTCTACTTAGAGAGGTTCGATGCCATCAATAGGCTTCCTGCATGACTGACGATCTGAATTTAAGAATCTGCACCTAACAGTTAGCCAACAGTGTTAAATACTTTTGGGTTCAACGTCACATTATTTTGCAGGATAACCAAATTATTATGTTCTACGATGAACCTTAAATATGTATTATGAACCATCTTGCCCTCGTTTCTTTTATTAATGTCTCTGTTCTTAACTTTTGAATTTGTTTTAAAAAGGTTTACATTCTTTTATTATTAATTTATTTCTTATCCAGCCTTTATTCCTTTTTTAATTTGATTAATCCATTAATTAAAGTATGAAGTGTGCTATACCAATGAATTTACCTCGTTTAAAATGACTGCAGTGTACGCTGCACTGTGGGAAAAGGGAATAAGTCAATAAAAAGCGAGGAAGTCTGCCATTACTGGCAAAGTTTCAGCATTAATACAAATGTAAGGATGAATGATTAATATTACAAATATCTTCAGAAAAGTTAAGGATGAGGATTTGTACACATGACATCGCACGATGCCACGTGGACGGAGAAGAATGATGTAGTCTCTCAGACGTCCAAGAGAGACAGAAGGACCGCTATAGTAGATTAAAGTGTGGGAATGCTGAGAGAAAGAGATAGAAGGACCTTTTGTAGATTAGCTCACTCTAAATAAATGCCAATTGATGGACAATGGATTGGGATTAGACTTCAGATCCTTCCAGAAAACCCTCTGAAACTTTCTCTGCCCCTTTATCTCTCTCCTCTTTCATCTGTTCCGGAGCAGATTAGTCCAAATTCCAGCACATAATGTTGATTAGCGTCAACTCACATTATTTGCATTGGAGTGAATCTGCAGCCGTACTCGGGTAATGCATGTGGATGGATTAGCTAATATATTTGGATTCATTTTTTAATTTTCCTTTCATAACTCATGTCAGAAGTCAGTTAATAAAGCCAGCTAAATTGGACAGAGCCGAAGTGAACTTTAAGCCGGCATCCAACCTCCATCAGAACGAGAGAGAGAGCTGCATCTTTTTGCTTCTCCCAGTCAGGCTCTACTTATTATTTGCATTGCCTTAAGGCTGAAAATGCAAAAGGCTGCTAAGGGCTTGAACAACTTCCCACTGGGAGTTCACATCAAGAGAGCTCAGACAGATTGTCAACAAACCAACGGTTTGGCCAAATGATCTAATCCACTTTATTTGAAGGTAAAACTGAAGGTGTGTGCACACAACTACAGAAAGGAAGCAAGGTAAAAGCTAAACAAGGACGTTTGTATGTACACTTTAATGGATGTCTACAACAGTTACAATAAGTCCTTTAGTGTAGTAGATTACGTTGTATGTGTAGGACACAGATATCCATCGCTACGTTGTTTTTTGGACGTTGCCATCTTGTTATTTTTGCAACTAGAAGTAACACAAGAGGGCGGAGCTCAGTAAACCAAACACTAAATACGACGAATGAACTGAAAACACAATGTGAAAGGATTAAAGTTCTAAAACAAAAACACTGACTATCCAGACCGGTCGATGCCGTGGTAGCCACCTGTCAATCACAGTAGCCCCGCCCTAAAGCATACCCTGCTTTATGGTCTGTTTGACTCTAAATGGACCATAATGTACTAAATGAACATCATGCTGTATTGAAGAACACTGGAAACTAGAGATTGAGACCATAAACTCATGTTTACAATGTTTACTGAGGTAATAAATCGAGAGAAGTAGAGTTATTTTCTCATAGACTTCTATACAACCAGAGGAGTCGCCCCCTGGTGGACACTAGAGAGAATGCAGGTTAAAGCCACTTCAGCATTGACTGTATCTTTTAGGGTCCGGAGGTTGCCACCTGGGCAATTCGATTAGATCCTGATAAGCAGGTAACATGTTGTATGGTAGCCTCTGCCACCAGCGCATGAACATGTGTGTCAATGGTTTCATGCCGGCTTGTGTTAGCAACCATTCAAAGTGCTTAATAAGACTAGAAAAGCCTGATGTGCTCAGTGAGCAATTTCTTATCAGTAAATGTACATAAGTACTTCAGTAAGCATGTAAAGCTTTATTTAATAGCACTTTTCAAAACACAATATATTGCTACACAGACAAAATTGAATGAAGTCATTTTCGAAATAAAATACAACACAATGAAAAACAGAGCAAACTAAAATAAACCAAAACACAAGACAGGGAATTGGGATCTATAGAAAAGGCTTGCCTAGAAAGATGGGTTTTTAAAAGCAGCGTAAAATAGTCAAAAGATCAATCAAAGGCGATAGATTAGGATGATTCCAGAAGGTTGGGGCTAAAACCGCAAAAGGTGTGATCACCTTGGGGCGTTCGAGAAGCATAAAATCATTTAATGCGAGTTCCCAAATTCCAGGAGATATTTGAAAAGGAACATGTCCGTGCTTCACCCTCAAGGTAGCGATTGCGAAGGATGTCTCCGGTAAAAGTCGCGATGTTCCTCTCATTCACGTCCACAAAATCCACCTTGTCCTCTTCTTCCTGCCTTCCTCCCTTCTCTCCATCTGCCTTCCTCCCTCCACCCTCTCCATCAAAAGTGCACTCCTTCATTCTTGGAACACACAAGCAGCTTGTGTTGCCAAAAAACACTTTATTTATGTTCCCCAAGCCTCCCTCCCTTCTTGGGAGAAGAAAGGGAGAGGGGGAAAAAAAAGAGAGGAAGAGAAAGCATCATGTACACTTGGAGAAGATAGACACATGGTGAGTGAAAATCCTCTGGTTCTGAAATTAGTCATATTCCATGAGGCACACACACACACACACACACACACGGCTGTGCTTATGCTAATGCAATTAAACACTCGGGGAAGGAGGGGAACGGGCGCCAGTGACGGCGCAGCTCTCGCCGATGCTGATGAGCTGAACAGAGAACATTGCATTACCATTACAGATGGGAGAGAAGGTGGAGACGGGGAGGTGGAGAGCTGCAGAGGGGAGAAGACAGGGAGAGAGGAAACAGCGGGAGATAGAAGGAGGCAGAAAACAAAAGAAGGGAGGACAGATGGAGACAGAAAGGGAGACAAAGATGAAGTGAGAGGGAAAGAAAAGGAGAACAAAAAATCAGCTAATGTTAAAGCTCGACTGTGTTTGTAGAGAGTCAAGAGTTTATTTATGTATTTCTATGTATTGTTTATAATCCAAATTAAATTTGAAAACTGAGAATAATAATTGTTAATATAATTGATGTGTACTTTCTTTATTTGATTTGACAGTTGTTGACTACACAGAGACGTTACTACTACTAGGCTTCTTGAATATACATATACATATATAATATATATGGCACTAAATAGTAAGTTAGATATTATTGTAATGTTCCGGACCTTTGCCCGAGGAGATTTTCTCAATCTGGACCTTTTGGAAATCTAATTGAATACCCCTGCCATAGACTGTCTTTGGTTTATACATTTAATTATACCGGGACTTTTATCTGGTTCTTTACAAATGTGAGTTATCGTAGAGCTCTTGGTGACCACAGACGGCTGCAATATGTGTTTCCTCTATTTCTGATTCAACAACGTCAGTGACTACAGGAGAAGAATCTCAACGCTGATAGGATTTCGTGAACCAGCGTCACGCATATTTCTCACCACGGCAAAAAAGTTTGCGTCGTATTTGGTGAGACCACAACATAGAAATATCACAAAGAATCAGTCACAGCTGACATTTCACCTTGCGAGTACTTTTACTTTAGATTATTGTATTGAGTACTTCCTCTTGTACTTTGTCTCTTGCATTTTATGCAAATATGCACTCCCACAATAGATTCTCTCTCCTCATATTAAAATGCAAATACCTCTCACTTAAGGTACAAAACATGTATTAGAACAGGCTGTTCTCATTCGCTGTTCATAGTTTATACCTATGAAAAGTAATGCACTGTAATTTGTGTGTAAGCCACGTGATCATGAGCCAGAATAAAAATACCAATGACTAAATTGGTTTTGATACATTGGCTAACTAGATATAACCTGTTTTCCCCCCCCACACAGACTCCCACATCCACTGACATGCAGGGTGGAAGTTAATATAAAAGCACATTTCCATTCGACTGTATTCATAGTCACAGTGGCCCTGTTCCACAGCAGTGTGAATATCACCACTGTCGTCTCTAAAGATGGATCTTTACAGGGGAATTAGATGATCCGTCTGTCATTTGTGGGAAAAGTATTACATCTGCCATTTTGCAGAGATATTACCCATCTTCAGTGGAAGTACGAGAATTTCTTTTTTTTTGGGGGGGGGGGTGAAAGAATGTTTCCATTCACTGGTTATGTAATTGGAAAAAAGGGAGAAAATGGTGTAGCAGAAATTTAGGTTTTAAAATGGACAACAATGGCGCAGTTAGGGGCCAAGTTTGATTTTAGGGCAGTTATCACAGGTGTTCAGAGGCATGAAGCAAAGCAAAATCCTCTAACCTTTTGTAAAATTGTTTTAAAGTGCTGCCTGTGGTCTGTACGTTCATAAAAACCGCTGTAACACACCCATATAAAAGAACTGGAATATCTCAAATAAGTGTTCAGACAGAACACAAGTCTCGCCTGCATTAGCTGATTGGCAACAGCCATTTCATTCCAGCAACACAATCACCTGCTTGATCATCAGTTCTTCATTATCAGCTGACTGGCCACATCCAATCATATTCATGCAGCCTGATACTCCCCCTCCACTGTCCCTGACCTCACTTTGTTCTCTATTTTTAGTTATAAAGTTGGACTTTTGCTCCGTTCATGACAGCTCAGATGTCCAAATTAAAATATAGAAAATGAAGACGACCATGACAAACTGGTGTTTCTTTGGCAAGTGTTCACACGGTTGAACTCTCAGCAGTGCAGCGTCTACATTTTTTACTTTTTCCCGAACGCAGAGAAGATAACTTTCAGTTTATTGTAACCAGCTACCTCATAACATGGCAACATATGTTGACATCAATTTACATTCAGAGCAGGTTTCACTATGTGCGAGTATGAATAATTTCAAATATATACAGGCAAATATACTGAACGTTGCATTATAGTTGATAGTTTAACATTTACAATGTGCGCTTCACTTGTGTGATGTGAGTCGAGTTCCGTTGTACTTTTTCTGGCAAATGTTCGAGTTCTGAGTTGTCTGGAATGCAGCTTAACATTTAATGTTCATGTATGTGTGTCATCTTCTCACATAGCTACTTAAGCTTTACATTCATGAAGAGTGGGAACGGAAAAGAAAAAAAAAACATTCTACGTTGACTGAAAATTACGTTGGCCCAATCTCATGGGAAGGCTTATAAAAAGCAAGACATTTCCATTTGTCATTATGACGCATTTCTGATTTTTTATGCCATGACATTACCATTCAACGGTTGTGGTTGCTGTTAGGCAACAAAACCATGGTAACGGCAGTTAGGTTTACGCAACAAAACTCTTTAGTTAGGTAAAGGAAAAGACATCATGGTTGACCTTAAAATAAGTACGTAACTAAGTCAAATATGGAAACGTCAAGAAAACACGTCACAAACTTAACTACTGCACTTAAAAAACCCAAGAGTTTGGGACATCGGTCTCCTTATTTGACCTGCCCACCATAAGTGGTTTCTCCCATTTTACACTACGTCACTTCAATAGAAGTTCAGAGCGTAATAGATTCACACAGATACATTTACATTAGAGTAAGTGCAGATAAGAGCGTACAAATGGCGTTCTTATAGCACCCAAAATGACTTACAAATTGAGGCGACATTCATACGCCAAATGGAGAGAAAGGGCTAGTTTGATCAACCATCAGCTAACATGAACATGATGTCAGGCTGAATGTAAAATTCAGTATGGGCTCATCAGCCTATATTCATGACGTTCTTAGATTCTTTGACAGCTCCCACACAGACCACAACTGTTTTAACAAGTTCTTATAAATGATCAATTCAATGATGCAGGGGCCATTATGACGGAAATCAGTGGCGGGCCGTGTGTTTTGTACCTGGGCCTTCAGTGCTGTCCTACTACAGTTGAACCACCTCCTAATAACCTCATTATGACGTCACAGCTACGGGTCATTTGTTTTTTGTAAAATTGAAGCCCAACATTTACAAATACACTAACTGCAGAGTGCAGATACATGAATACGCGCATGACGGGATGCTGCGTCATTACCGGACAATGCATATCGTCAAAATCAATACAGCAAAACTGCACACTAAAGAGCATGAGCCATTCTAATATTATTCACATCAGAGGGAACAATACCAACCATATCATAAAAACGACACGATAGACAAATTAACACAGTAGTAACGCTACCATCACTCCCTCTAGGAAATACACGACACCTTAGTTCTTGTTACTGATTGATTTATTCGTCAGTCAACACCGAGAGGGGAAATGAGTCCACTGAAAACACACGAATCATCAAAGATGATCACTTAAGCACTTTAAATGTAACACTTTGCGCGGAGTATATAGATTTCTGCCACTTCACAGCTATGTCCCAATTCAGCGGCTGCATCCTTGGGTGGCTGCATTTGTAGACCGGTTAAGTCGCTGCGACTAGGCTGTCCCATTTTGAAGACTCCTTCAAATGCAGCCTTCTACTCCCAGATTTGGAAGACACTACTGATATATCCTTTGCCGCCCACCATATCCCAAGATGCATTGCGTGCCGATGAAGATTTTATTTTAATCAACATGGCGGCAAGTGAAGTGGCGTCAGTATTCAATTTTAAATGTAAGTATTGGGTTTCAACTCACTCAAATATCACCGATACTAATGTTAAAACATAAAACAAGGAACCTTATAACATCACGTTTGATCGGTTAAGTTACGTGACGTTAGTAACGTTAGCTGACAAGCTAACTAACGTTAGCGGCAGCTCGTCTGCCTACTGTACACCTGACCGTAGTTGGCCTTGGAAAGTAACTTTTAATGCCTTCACTTTCAAACTTCAGAGGTTGAGTAATATCTTACTGAGGTTGTGACGATTTTACAGATGATTTATACTTCATATTATGTACATATACGGACCAACAGGGGCTCAAGTAGACATGTTGTGAACCTGAAATATCACTTTAAGTCCGGTAACGTTACCAACTTTGACATTAATTACACAGATAAACTGAACTTGAATATTTTGCCAATTCTGTTTTGTGGCGTGAAATAAAACTAAACTACACATTTTGTTCTGCTACAAGGAGCCGGGATCAAAAGGCTCAGTTTATCAGGCTGAATGAGATAATAAGCTAATGGGAAAATATATTTATAATACATGTAGTGTATTTATGAAAAATAATTAATTATAAAATAGCTATAACTTTGTGATTCTGTCTAGATTAGGAGAGAAGGCTTTGCTGGCCCTGACGGCCCACCACTGACGGAAATAGCAGTACTTCAGGTTATGTAATGAACCTCTGACAACCATGATAAAAGCCCTCAACTAGATGGGCAGTAATGCCTACAATGGAGTTGTTCTATAGGGTACTGAATTACCGGTGAAAGGAACAATACATTCACTGACCTTTCATTGACCAATTTCAACATAATTTTTCCCGAACAGCGTGAATACAATGGCCTGTAATTGGTAGTTATTGAGCTGCATTTATCTAAGTCTACTCATACAAGTAATAAATTACCCATTCAGTTACACAAGCTTTTCCGTGTACATAAAAATGGGTTTGACTGTGGTACAACCAATCTGAATTTAGGACTATTTGTACCTGTTTTTTTCTGAAGATTGTGCAAGGCGGTCAGCTGTCAGTCACATTATGACAACAAAATTGGCAATATTTCCCTCTATTTTCTACCTCATTGATATATTTTTCCTCCTACGCTTTCCTGTTTTTCCCCACCTTGTCTTTCATCACTACAGAAATGTAGTTTGTTAAAGCCGGAAACATTTGTCTTGTCCCTCCTGCCAAAAATATAACTTTTTATGGACATGGGACTATGATGGGCAGTTAATTCGGATTGCCCAAATTGCCATTTTAAGGTGATTTCTGTCACGTAGATGAACTTTATTTTTACTGCCTCAAGAGGTGTCAAGTGGCTGTCGCTCTGACGGGGCTCAGCCTTTGCGGGACATCATTGTCACATTGTTAAAGCACTGTAATGCATCTGATGGGGAAAACAAATCTACTTTTTCAAACGAAAAGACTACCTGAAAATCGAAAACTGTAAGAAATAATAACAATAACTTCAATGTAGTGATGGAATTGTCATATCATAATTGATATAATTAGCACAAATGACATGTAAGGGTGCCTTATCTCCAACTAACCTTGTGTGTAAATGCTATAATTAAACAATGATTGGCAGCTCTCCATCACGTATTTACTCATGATTACAGTCTTTAAGCCTGTAAGAACTTGATTGAGGTGGATGACGTGCAGAACATGATTACTCTCAACTACATTATTTTTTACCCTGAGGGGTTTAGAGTGCGCACAGTAGCTGCAGGTTCCATCCAAATTAACTCTGAGTATTGTAGGATTAGTTTAAACACAAACGCTTGGCTTTAGAAAATAATGATATATAATGATGTGCTATTATTTACTGGGGTGACTTAAGGAAATAGGAGAAACAAAAAAACTTGTTTTTCTTAATTTGAAGGTTCTTCGTGTAAGTAATCAATTGGGGAATTTCCATGGTAATATTTGTAAGTTAAAATGTGTGCCCTATTCCAACATGTCCTCATACAATGATTTGTTTGATATCTTGTGAAAAAGTTACTCCTTATTTCAATGTCAATTTCCACTCGTTCGATGCATCCAGTCTTTTCAAAATAAACTGCTGTCTTCAAACCACTTAGTTAGGTTCAGGAAAGGATCATGAACTACTTAAGTGCGGCCAATGTTGACTTCTCGTTTCACATGGGGCACGAACAGCAGTCTCTTGGTTGAAAGAAAGTTCTCTTTGTTTGACCCATCCATCTACCCATTCACCTGCCCTGTGTGGGTTTTTGGCTTTCTTTATAAATTACATCCTGGTTCAAGATTACGTGAAGAATTCATTCTGTAGGTATAGCTGCGAACCCTGTATGAGAACAGCCTGTAGTGTCTTCCCTTCAGACAACAATTTATATCATGTGGTATATGACAAAAGACAAATAAGTTAGAAGGATGAATTATAATGATCAAGAAATCCAAGACAAGAAGCAGGAAGAAAGAGGAAGGAAATGGAAGAATGAGAGAGAGAGGGAGAATAAAGGGAGACGGTTGGTACACTGTTGGATTAAACTGGTGAATGTTAAATTTAATTGCGTTAAGCTCCATTAAGTTGCCAGGAAGAAAGGAAGCGAGGCACTCTTGAGAAGAATAATACTTACCCCCCCCCCCCCTCCAGTTTCCTACTCTTTCCCTCTCAATTAAGTTGCTAGTTAATGACTTGAGCTTTTATTGGCAAAAAAACACCAACAGGGAGAAAGGAAGGCAAACATGGAAGGATGAACACAGCAATCATGGATCGAACAAGTAAAAAAAAAAAAAAGAACTGGGTTGTGTTTGTTGAGCACCATTATTATATATTTATTGCATTTAAATGTTTAAGCAATTAGAGTTTAATGTTTTGAGGTTACAAACAGGTTGTACTTCGGGGAGGATGGGTGGTGGTTTGAGCTGGAAATGTAGCTCCCATTATCTTTGAGATGAGAAAATAATAAGACTTTGTCAAATTAATCCACCAACACATGATGAAAGCTCACAGCTTGGTAAGGCGGCATTACCATACACTTTATATAAGAACCCATTGTTTTGTGGACTGCTGAAGCCTTGAGTACAGCGATTTTGCCGTCGCCATCTTGGATTACGGCCATCGTCATGTTTTTTTTTTGCAACCAATACGGAAGTTATCATATTTGGACTAAGGAGGACTGACGTAGAGACACCGTATACGTCTCTGGTAGCAGCAGAAACCGGTTAATCACAGTAGCCCCGCCCTAAAGCATACTCTGCTTTTTGGTCTATTTGACAATTTTCATAATTTACTAAATGAACACCATGCTGTATTGAAGAAGACTTGAAACGAGAGATTGAGACCATAAACTCATGTTTACAATGTTTACTGAGGTAATAAATCAAGAGAGAAGTAGAGTCATTTTCTCATAGACTTCTATACAACCAGAGGAGTCGCCCCCTGGTGGACACTAGAGAGAATGCAGGTTTAAGACACTTTCGTATTGGCTTCACTCAGCAGAACCGGAGGTTGACGCCAGCAGTGAATACAACACGGACCAATTCTGTGCCAGAATGACAACAATGAAAGTTCATTTTTTCCCCCTTGGTGCGGTCTAACAACGGTTAAACTGCAGACAATAGAACTCTGTTTCGTGGTTCCCCAAAGGACAAAGGTCATATTATAATATAATCACTATGAGCAAATGTATTCCATGTGTGCCCCGAACTGTATTTGTTTCAGAATCTCTGCCAAACTTACTTTTCAAAGCCGTCTGTCTGTACCATGTCATTGCATTGCATCATGCAAATCTGATCAGTGATAAAAGTATCAGAGCGTGATGCAACTCTGCAAGGGAATAAGTTGGAAGTTGAAACTGCTGCATTGTCGACGTGATAATCAATGTGATAAGTGGGTGGTTTTGAAATCAATCGGAACAGAACGTGTCTGTCATCAATCAGACGCCTACTTTTGTGTATACAAACTGTTCATCTTTAGCAGGTTATCGGTTGTGTCAAACATAAGCATTTGATTTCCTACACAGCTGTCTTTCTGAATTTCAATATCAATCAGAATTTAAGATATATATAAATGACACTTTCTTCTTTTTATTTGTCTGAATATGAAACTTCAATACACACTACATGGCCACTATATGTCTCATGAACAACATATTACCATGGGCAATAATCTGCTGCTCCTCTGGGAGGTTTTCCATGACATTTGCTCCGACTCAGCCACAGCACAGTCAGGAATGTCTGACACGGATGCAGGGTGATCAGGTCCGCCTGCAGTCGGTTCATCCAGGTCAGTCGGATCAGTCACGTTTCTCAATGCGACTTTTGTGATTGGTTGAGGCAGATCAGAACTCATTCCAGTCACACTTGACACTTCGGACAGCGATACGATATATTTCTGGGGTCAAAGGAGCAGCTGTGACTCTGTAGATAAACACATTTAATTTCCTATAAATTCTATTTTATTTCTGCTGCATACTCTTCCTACCCGCAGTACTAGTAGACTTGTTTTATTATAGAATAGCTCTTAAGAAACCTCTGCTATTTCCGTTATGAACACATGAATTTTTCAAAATAAAAGCCTGTTATTTAAAACATTTCATTTTGAAGCAGCAAAAATCAGGAAAGGTACAAAACAGGAGCAAACGCTGGAGCACCGGGCAAACACTAGGGAGACACAAAACTGGAACAGACAGGGGAACGAACAAGGACGATCTGACAACCAGAACAGGGAAAGCAGGGGAGTATATATGTGTGGGGTGATGAGAAGATTGAAGGCAGCTGGGTGGACTGGGCAGGTGAGTAGGATGAGTGCAATCAGGGGAAACACACACAGAGACACAGGAACACAGGGGGCAAAGCCTAAACCGTGACAGGAAGCCCTAATTGTTTTTTTCAAATTCAAGTCCGGTTGGAAACATCTTGGTATGGGCACTAAACTTTCGAGGTGCCCCTGAGCAAGGCCAAAAGAACCCAATTGCTTCATGGCAACCGCTCTGTGTTTAACAGTGAATACTGTGGTTGTTCTGGGGAAACGTTAAAATAATGTGAATCAAAAGGCAGCCAGAGAGCAGATGTCCTCAGAAAAGAAACCCTGAAACCCCTGTAAACTTGGAGTAAAGTCATCAATAAAAACCCCAATAATCATTCAACTGTTTCAAGTTACCCATACTTTCATTAAGTGTCAAAGTAGGAAGCAGTATGATGTTCTTAGAGTCCAACAAAGCATATAGGTTGAGTAGAAGTTTGGGTCTAGGAACCAATTTTTGACACTGCACACTGGGCTGGCGTCCTATCTCCAGCCAACATTCAGATTTAGTTTCTTTGAGCACTATGAAAATTCATCTTCACTTTTAATGAGGAACTGGCAACATTTCTGAGTAGGACACAAAAGAGTATGATGTCATCTTGCCCTTTTCAATGCCTGCCTCATACCCTTGCACGTTACAAAAGGCAGATCCTCAGGAACCGAGATTTGCTTCCTTCAGATATTACTTTGTTCAAATGTTACATCCTACACAGCATCGTTGTAAGAAGACACATTTGTGAAAATGTGTTTAGTGTTTGAATTCATGAACATATCAGATATCCACTCTCGCAGAATGCTAGCGGACGTTAGGGTTGTTGCTACAACATTCACTTGTTGTCAGTGATCTCTGCACTTGCTCGTTCTGCACTAGTTTATAAGACACTTGTTTAAAATATCAAATTGGCAAATGCTGTAGGATTTAATTAACTGAACAAAATGTGTTGGGTGTCAAATAATCATTTTGGCTTCTTCAGACCAGAGGGGTCAGTTGTGCCAGAATGTGATGAAACAAGACTAAGAATCAGCTCTATGGGACCATTTAGGTAAGAAGATGATTTGAGCTAAATGCTAACTTTGTATGTTCAACATCTTAGTGTGTCATAAGTTTTGCAAGTATGTGGTCATAGAGAGTTTAGGAGGAAATGAAATTGTGACCTGATGATGGCACTAGATGGAAAATCAGAAGGTCAAAGTTGCGATTCATCGTCTCTGAGCCACAAATGGCTTTAACAAATTCCACAGCAATCCATCAAGAAGATGATCTGCTGGATCATTGTTCTCAGGTCCTTCAATATATGTAACGCACTTCCTAGAAATCCATCCTACCGCTGTCAATGTATTTTATTCTAAACATCAAAGGTCAACCTTATGGTGCTGGTAGAGGGAATCAACCAAAGTTAGTAGGATTCATCCTCTGGGGACCGTGAGTGTCTGTACATGGCAATCCTCATTTTAGTTGTTGAGATATTTCAGTCTGCAACAAAGTGGTGGACCAGAACAGCCACATTGCCACCCTTGGAGGAAAGGCACCACCACGGCTACACGAACATCTGACGGTTATTATTATAAGTGGCAGTACTTTTGCTCCACAGTTTAATCCCAATGCGCCCGTGAGTAACAAAACAGTGCAGCTGTGTTCGTAGTTAACTGCCCCCAAATGAAGGCAATTGTATAATTTCAGTGCTGTAAAATGCTCCACTGGTTCAAATGGTGGATGTAATTTTCAAGGACATTTACAACAACTTTCCTGATTGAGAATGAGCCATTCAAATTAATAATGCATGTGTTCATGGGGATTGTATGAAACATCTCTTTAACATCCAGCAACACAACCAGCGTATTAACCATAATGCATAGTATTCAGTAAACAACATTCATTCATGACATTATGAAGAAAACTTATTTTGTATGAAAAATCTGAACAGATTTACTTTTGCTATCAAGTTAATAATTTATTTCTCACAGAGATTTCATTTTTAATCACAATTCGCAGTGACACAGGTAATGGATATCAACATTCACTGGTTCTAAATCTGAGGCGCTTTAAATTCTGTGTTCATTGTAAATAGGTTAAAAACAAAATAAATCAAGCCCAGATTAGCTTTAAGAGCTTTCAGACTGTGCGCCTCCTTATCTTTATGCTGATTAAGAAGTTTGTTTTATGCCAATGGTCATTCCAATAAAGAGGTGTTAATTTAATTCAAGTCCGAGGTGTCTTTATCACGTTCTCTTTCTGGTTGTCTGATTCTTCAACAGCTTCTTGCACAGGCAAGAGAGACACTCACATACACTCACACGCTACATTAGCATACACATTGCCACCACCAAGTCGGGCTTAATTGAAAAGCATCTTTTAAGAATGTTAAGAAGTGCCCTGTTAGCCTGGGGGGAGGGAAAAGGGCTGCTACATTATTCAGGGCACTTGGCCTTTCAAATGCTACACTTGAGTTGGGTTTTACACAGTCTTGATTTCCTCGTGCTTCGATTTTTGTGTGTGTGTGTGTGTGTGTGTGTGTGTGTGTGTGTGTGTTTTTCTGGCCTTATTTGTGTGCGTGAGGCTAATTATTTTAATTTAACTTCCACTTTCACAGAATTCTCCACCAGGACTTTAAACGAACCTGCCGAGTAGCTGAATGTCCCGTGTTGGTGGAGATGTTTTAAACAGATAATTGAGCTGACAACTGAGATGTGGTAGAGTTGCATTTTTTTTTGCCAGAACGCCACTAAACAGTGAAGAGTGTCAGACAACAGGGAGGACATGGAGCACGAAATACTGTGTTGCGGCAGTGCCAAATCCATGTGCTAGTGCTGGTGACTTTTACAAATCTGCTACCATCAGCTGGTGTTCATGCAGGCTAAACTATGTATTTGTACGAGCAAATAGAAAGCTTAAAACAGATCACTGATATGAACAAACGGTGAGAGACACAGAAATGACAGGCAGACATCTGTGCACATTTCCAGGACTGCCAACCAGGAGACAGACCAACTAATAAGAGGACTCTCTTAGAAAGAAATAGTGACATCAATGTGACATGTTGAATAGAGTCAAACTTTCCTGATGAAATAAGAATGTTATGATCATAATCAAACTGACAGTGTGGAACGGACTTGGGCGCAAATCAAAAATAGACATGCTGTAGTAATTGACAGCGGTAAGTAGACCTTCATATCTTATAGTATGGCTGTAACAAATAGTTAGAAGCCTCATTCATAACATTGACGTTCAAATTTGATTGATTGAAGATTAGGCTACACTACTATTAGTTTTATCATTTTGTAGTTGGATTCAAGTCGTGGCTGCGTAGCATCGTCTCCAACTCATAACAAACATTTCCATCTCTCCAACATCTCCATTGAGAAACCCAGAGTTTACTTACAGAGTTGATGACCAAAGTTGTAGGACAACTTTTGGTTAGTTCAGCCAGATAACCAAAAAATACCCTGGGTATGTTGAACTTGTGTTGTAGTACAGGCCCAGAAGAGACAGAAACTAAAAGTGTATGACCTTTGATTAATCTCGGGGTACACAAGGAGTAACATGACAGAGTTTACCCAAAACAAAAGGTCTAACAATTGATGACCATCATTTACAGGAAAATGATAAACAAATATAAACCAGCTAACATGAATTAAATCAAATATAAGGTGTTGGGATCTCCAAAAAGACCACACTTAGTAGAAAATTGAAACTTGTATTGGTGTACAGAATCAACATTTATTACCCTGACTGGCCATTAAACAGGAGGAAAATGGGAAGCATGACAAATCGCAGACCTTCAAAGCTTCAATACAGTTAATTGATTGACCAACTTGGTTTTGGGGGTTGATATAGCGCTCCACTGACAATCCAATGAGGTCCAGGTCCCTCAGAGAGGGGCGTGACAGACCAGAGACAGTGAGAGAGAGAGCTGTCTGCCAAAAAGAGTCCTGAGGAAAATCAGTTGTCTTAACAAGCACCGACAAAATAACCAAAGAAATATTTTAGAACTTGGGGGAAAAGGATGCAGAGCAGCAGTGTGAGGTATTATTTGCTTTCCTTACAAGAGCGTCACATAATGATTGTATTGAAAACACTGGTGTATTCGGCTCAGCAGGATAGACGGTGATATTGGATTTGTTGTACATGAGTGCTTTACAGGCTTCCTCCAGTGACCTGATCGTGCTTTTCAAATTCAACAGCTTTTCCTGAAAACGCTCCATCACCAAAAAAACGAGGTGTGATTATCTTCACCGGTAGCAATCTCAGACTAAATGCTCTTTGGGTGTGCAGCAGGGGGAATGTGGGCAGGAGGTACGCAGCTGTGTCTGTTCAAATTTGGCAGGAAATGGGAAGCTTGCCTTTGCAATCTGTCAACACGGTATTCAAAATCTGGGGGAAAAAGCACGAATTATAAAATGTAGATCATCTCCTGAGACAGGCTGGTCTCATCAAGTGTTTCGTAGCACTTTCATTTGTAGGAAAGTGTGATAAAGTAAAATTACTTTTCATAAGATGGCATACGAACTGTTGCATGTGGATACGCTGCCTGTGGACAAAAGGTGCGCTTTCTTTCATGTGTGGCAACCATCTGAATCCTGTTATGGTTGGAGTATGTTTTTGATCGTGGTTTATGAAGACGTCTAATTGGCTTTGGTTAAAACTGGGATTTCCACTTCACAAAGTGTGTTAACATTGTCATGTTATGCTATGTGTTACACATGTTAGCATATGATGGTTTCACAAACCTGGATGCTGCTTGGAGAACTCATATAAACTCGATGGAACCGAGATACTTTGGCACGTTAACACCTTATCCGTGTTTCTAGTCATTTTCCGCCATGCTTACTAATGTGTCATGAACTCAAGTTATGTAGTCGGTCAGTAAAATAATGTTCATGGTGAATGATGTAACAATAGTGAACACACTAAAATAAATGCAAATTCTGACTTTAGTAATGCAACCAAACAGTTTTTCCTCAAATGTTGCGGTGACTCTAAACGTACAGAATTGAGCTGAGATGTTGAATCCAGACACACCTGGATGCTGTTATGATAATATGTAAAATAATCATCATTCTTCCATTCCATGGTCCAAATCAGGCTACAACTCAAACTGTGAACAAATCTGCATGTTAAACGTACTCACTGTCAATGTATCAATACTGCCCATGAATAGTTGTATTTCCTCCAAAAAAAAATGTTTTCTTTACTCACAGAGCAAGATATTTGCATAAATCTTGCTGATTTCAGAACATTGAGGCTGGAATAGAGCTAGCGCTGTGGGAGGAACTCCATGCGGGATCTATTTTCTGGTATTGGCTGGCCCTCACATGATGCATTAATACTAGTGAGCCGCAACCGGCTTTAGGCCGGTTCGGAAAGGCCCGGGTTGAAGATGTCCCGCAGAGAGGGACGGGGCCGACTGTCTTCAGTGCCTTGTAGGTCTGCAACACTGGCGAAAACGGACCCGTCTTGAAACCCGGACCCCGTCTCGTTTACCATGTATAGGTGCGACTTTTTGCAGTGACATCACCATTTATAACTACAGCACAAAGTCTTAATATTACTATGAAAGCACACTAGATTGATGCATTTAGCTTTGAAATGTACACCATTTTTTTTCATCCAAAACTGGATGCCCTCCCACTTCCAAACTCTCTCTGGCGCCGCTGTTTTAGAGACTTTCATTTCACCAACCTGAAAGCCTGATTTGCTTGTAAGACTTGTTCGAATATTTTCACATGGAATACATTTTATCTGACAGCTGCATCGTCGAGCTGGTTCTCATGCCGTGCATTACCATGATCACCATAAGCCACAACTGAAATCTCATCCCAGAGCTCTGTGCTGCCAGAGGCACGGGACTCTGGCTGCATTGTTAGCGGTCGTGCAGGTTTAACAGCTGTCACGCTGTCAGTCAGAACACCCCAGTTTCTCCCAATTCAGCTTTCCTCATCTACTGAAGATCCTGCCCTCTTTGTACTGCACTGTAAGTGATCGACACTTCATTGCCCCGAGCACATGCCAGCACACATCTTTCCATCTCCACTTGCTCTGCTCACACCCACGGCGCCTTTCAAAGGCGAGGATTTAAGGGACGACGCAGTGAATTTCAATGCAGTTAAATCTTAGCTCAGTTGTCTGTTTTTAAACCATATCAGGGCTACTAATTGGCTCAAATGAAGCCATTGGAAACATGCCTGTGGACATTTAAATAGTATTATTCCGATGCAGTTCAGAGGCAGCTCTGAACAGCTGGATGGTTTGAATACAGTACTATCACTGGGATTGTCGTAGCCACATTGCTACGTCCGCTGCAGAGGTCCAGGCCTTTGCGGCTGCCAGTAGCACAAGACTTTGGTTCTCTCTCTCTCACGCAATTCCAAAGTAGTTTTGTTTGACTTGAACCTTCCTGTTTTATACTCCAGGGCAAACTTTACTACCCCAAAGCTGTTACAGATCCACTGAAGACGTCGGCTTTTAGTATTAAGGTTTTGAAGTAAAAAAACACAGACTGCACTTACACTTTTCTACCTTTGACGGACAAAGTGGTTCACAATTTGCAATTCACAAATTCACACACATCGATGGCGTTGCCTTCCCACCGGTAGACATTTGGGGTTCAGCGTCTCGCTCAAGGACTTGTTTTGTAAAGTATAACGGTATGCAGGTAAACCAAAGGTTTTGGCGTGCTAAGTTGGTGAGACCATCCCCATAATGGCCCATACTTCAAAAGTTCTACTACATTCTTCAATGCAATTCAATTTCTTTTTGTAGAGCCCAAAATCACAAATAAAAAATTTGTCTCAGAGGGCTTTACAATCTGTACACATGCGACATCCCCTGTCCCAGAACCCTCACATCGGAACAGGACTCCGCAAAAAAAAAACTTTAACGGGGAAAAAAGAGAGAGAGACCTGTGGGAGAGCAACAGAGGAGGGATCCCTCTCCCACGATGGACAGAAGTGCAATAGATGTCATGTGTACAGAATGAACAACATAACAGAGTTACAACACATTCAATGTATATGACATTGAATTATTTTACGCATGGGTACAACAAATAGCACATTTCCGACATTTCTGTGTGTCATTATGACACCTTTTAGGCTTTACCACCGTGTAATTTTGGAAAACCAACGGCCGCAGTTAGGTTTAGGCTACAAGACCACTTAGTTAGGTTTCGGAAAAACATCACAGAAAAAGAATAAGTCAGTAAAACACGGAACAGAAAAGAACGTCACTAACGTAACTTTAAAAAGGAAACAACAGCACTTTGGGACACCGGTCTTGAACATCGTTCTTCCGGTTACAAGTCCGGTGTTTGTTTGACCCGTCCTATATGATATCACTCGTTCAGGAATTGTCATGTCTTGCCAAATGGTGAGAGTGGGCCATATATCCACTTCATGAATTATCTCTCAAAATGTGTGATTGTTAACTCTAGTTAGGTATGTATCAATTTGACCAAACACTCTTCATCTCTCTATTGTCTCCTCATAGATTTATTTTCTTTCCATTGTCGCCCTACTTTGTCCTCCAACCCTGGCTCTTCTTCTTGCAACCCTAAGCCACATACGTCTGTTCTATTCCATTCTATGAGGAGAAAATGAATGAGCGCAGCTGTATCCCTCGTCCAAACTGAACCCAAGGGTTTTGGACGTTGCAGCCAATCCCTTTTCCACATTGTGAGTTATGGACCCGTAATGCTTTGGCTTGAAACGCGATATCCGCTCTGGACACCGAGGCTGCCAACACAGCAGCGACAACAAACCTTCATCTCCATAATATGTATCAAGTAAGAAAGAGTATCCATGTGAAACACGAGGAGAGAAGAGCCAAGCAGCTGATAATGAATGCTGCGTCAGTAACATCGCTGATCTTTCACCGTATCCATCCTGTATGACCCCCACAAACCCACAGCAGTCTTATTACGTTTCCCTTGGGCTCTCTGTGGATCATGCTTACTGTGATTGAATAGTGCTCCATCTGTTACATCTATGCTCATCAATATTTCCTCTATTTTTCTTTCAATATTTCCCCAGTGCGTGTGTGTGTTTTTGTGTGTGTGTGTGTGCGTGTGTGTAATTTGCACGAAACCACTGGCCCATCCCCTCTGTACAACATAATCTCACAGAGGTACTTGGAGCCAAGCAGGAGCTGCACAACAGTTGCAAAAGGAAGTACTGTCTCCCCCAAGCCAAGACTCGGGATGCTGAGGGTGTGTGTGTGCCTGTCTGCTTCCTTGGCACAGCTCTGGTAGCCCTCCTCCACTCCTGTTCTCACCAGTGTTGTGCCAACAGCAGGTCTCTTCTCCAATCCACATAAATTTACAGTAATAACTTCCTGGCATCCCTCCGTCATCACAGTTTTGTGGTCGGGTTTGTATCCTGCCAGGACAATTTACTCTTTGTAACAAATCCACTTCAAAGTGAAGGTCCTCGTGAGTTCAGTGGAGATGCTGTCTCGTATTTCTTGCTATTTGAGAAGAGTCAACTGATAGAAGTTACTGATGCATTGTATCGTCGGTCCTGCTTGAAGTTGTGTACATAACGAGATTACAACTGTCAAGTAGCAACCTAAATGTTGTTTCTTTAACTCTCCTGTCGTGTTCGTTTCTCCCCCCTTACTTTAGTGTTCCCGGTCAAATTTGACCGGTCTGTTTTAACTGCTCTTACATTAACACAAAAACCATTAATCATCACCAAATTTTATTTAACACCCTTTTATGCTGTAAACAATGTCTCAGACTAATGGTTTATATGAACAACTGCTGTGAATATACAAAGAATAGACACTGAAAATGTATCGCCAAATTAATTGAAACTGTTGTAAGGACATTGTTGACAGGAATATGGCCTCCCGGACTCCGCATCCCACAGACTTTTTCTAGCCTCATTGTTTGACCGATATACTCCTGCTAGAATCAACAGACCCATGTAGGCTTGGAGGTCTACCTGGTCCAATGCTTTTCACTTGTCCCCAAACACACGCCTCCCCTCCAGATTTGTCATGTCCAGTATAATACCCTCAATGGACTCTGGTAGAAAGAGTTGGAAGCTGGACTTGATGTCATCCACACGAGATGTTGCATATCGTGTTGGCCCTGGCGTCATCAATATTATATTTATGTCATCTAAAAAGATACATTTGTGAGCATGTACTTTATCTGTGGTTATTAACACTTGTTTCAGCTCTATTCTCTCTGTTAACATCATTGTCGGGCAGTGAATTCATGTGTTAGGATTCTGATCATATTGGGCTCTTAGGTTTATTTTCTGTGACTTCATTTCAGATGTGAGTGGGTACGTTTGCTCAAAAGAATTGCGCTTTGCCTCGTAGTGCGCTTCATTTGCCGCTTTTATCAATAGTTACGGTTTCTGAACATATGAAACATGCTGGTTCTAACTTCCTGTGGGAAGAATTAACATATAAGAGTCTGTTCATTCTTGCTTATAAATTCTATTCTCTCTGAACACGTTTCTCTTTTAGGAGAACGTCATGTGAGGTAACTTCTCTGATCGGCGCAATATTCCTGCTCTTCTTTCTATTTCCTCGTCTCTCCCCCGTGTGTCACGGTGTGTGTAAACCTCGCTCGAGTCAGGAAACTTGTCAGAATACTCATATTTGATTGGCTGAGCTGCATCACGTGATGTGATTTACAACGCATTGGTCGGTGTGTCCTGCACTGCTGAACAAGTACCGTAATGGTGGAATAAGATGCGCCGGTTAAAGTACAAACTCGCTGCGTAATATGTATGATTCCGAAATATTGATTTTAGGTCCTGGGTCCGGATCCGGACCGCGGTCCGCCAGTTGGAGACCCCTGATCTATTGTCTCCCAGGACCAAACTGTTTCCCAGAGTCAACGCCCGTACCAACATGTGTTCAATGCTTTACTGTGGTGTGTTGTGGAAGCTGCTTACTCAATGGCCTCTGTGTTGGAAATAGAAAATGTCTCCAGGGCAATATGGCTAAACATAACATGTTAGTGTAATTCTCCATTTACTCTATGGCACTTCTTTCATCTTTACTACACTTTCCAAAAACACTGAGGAAATATATTGCAACAAAACTGAAGTCCTCAGAATAGAAATGTCAGTGATGACATTACAGTTCAAAATGCGTATTGCTCTCATCTCTCGCCTCTCTGTTACTTCTCCCTTTCAACCTGTCCATCCATCTTTCCCTCTTTTCTTTTTTCATTTTTCTGTCCGGTGCGTTTATCTTGCCCTCTCTCTCCCTCCGTCGCTCCACGGCTAATCCACTCCTTTTATCTCATTCCTTACGCTGTCTCATCCTCCCTCCCTTCTTTATTCACTTTCCCTCTCTGTCTCCTGGCTCATGCTTCTGTCGTTCAGTTCCCTTCATCCGTCTCTCTCTCCCTCTCTCTCTCTCTCCCTCTCTCTGTCAGTATTTTGGACCCAGACCACAAAGAGCTTAGTGCTGGGACGGATCTGTAAACAATCAGTTGCATATCGAGAGCCAATGATGGCAGCTCTGCCCAGAAGGCTAATTCCTCTCTCTTCTTTTTTAGAGTTTCTTGCTCTTCTTTGTGTTTGTCTTATATAGTTTTTAATTATATTTAATTTTAAAGGTTAGACGTTAACATCAGACCAGTATGCTCCATGCTCTGTGAATGGTAAATTCAGTAATGAATGAATTGAAGCAGAAGGTGTCAACCACGGCTTTCAAGGAAAATTGAAAACTTTCTATGATTTCTGCCTCCCAACAGCTGGGCAGAGTGTGTTTTTTTATATTTACTTTCTAATTTTGAAGTTTGTGTAGGTCCCGCTTTTGTCTTTCTATGTTCAGCCATATGAACCTATTTCTACTTCTGTTTATCTCTCTTGTGTCCAAACAAACCACCGTTTCCTACTGTTAGCAGTAATGCCTTTGAATCAGACAATACAGTTGGAGATCAGTGTTGAAAATACATGAAACCGCAAGTAATCGAAGCAACTATATCTCATGTAGTGTTTGACATTTTGATACCACTCTCATCTCCGGCTGTGTTGCAGAATGCCTTGTCATGCCATGTTTATCAATTGAAACCTGTGGTGCACACTGAGCCGGCCCTAACAACCCTGTCTTCTACTAAACTACGTTCCCATACAACTGCATTCTCAATAACGTTACGATCACACATGGTCAATGTTGTAAACTGAAACAGAACACAACAAAAACACAGAATAGATTACTCGGTTATATTTAGGCAGCACAACTACTTGGTTAGGTTCAGTAAAACATCATAGTTTGGCTTAAAAGTACGTTGGTTACATTATTTAAGTTACAGACGTTAGTTGAAACAAGTCAACAGTGAATTTTGGTATTCGCGCCGCGTTAATCGCGCCATTCGCGCCGCCGGTCTCGGCGGGGACCATTTGTGTTCATTCGCGTGAATTGCGTGAATCGCGCTAGACGCGCCGGAGAGGGGGCGTGGCTTGGAAGCTGTTTAACTGTCCGCCATCAACCATGGAAAAAATAACCTGTATTTCTGCCTAGTACGTGCTGTGGAAGTCCCAGATATCCCCAGATAGTTATGGAAGCAAAACAGCCCAAAATTCTCTCCAAGAAAAATGATGTTTTTGCCTCGGTGTCTCGCCTAAAAATGTTGCTTCAAGCTGTTTGCTGGTGTTGGTGTGTATGTAAACACATCATTTTTTTAGAGAGTCCTACTGCTCTGTAACTAGTTATTTAATCTTTTCAGGTCATATAGCTTTGTCTGTGAGTGTGTATTGGTGTGTTTTACGTGTCTCGTGGGAACATGAATCTATTCACACAGTCACATTGTGGGGACTCGTCTTCCTTGTGGGGACAAAATGACAACCGCGTAACGTAAACCATTTCATTTTAGAGTGAAGATTTGGCTAAGGGTAAGGTTAGGATTAAAGTGGTAGTGGTTATGGTTAGTCTTAGTCTGCAGGAAATTACTGTAAGACATTGTAATGAACCCAAAAGTCATGAAAAGATAACTGTGTGTGTGTGTCATAGCGTTTTCAGCTCCTGCCCACTCATGTCAGGGCCCAAACCACTGCCATTTTTCTTCACAATGGAGAGAAACCGCTTCGTGAAATAAATAGGTGTGTATTTGTGTGCATGTTTGTGTGTGTGTGTGTATACAGTGTTAGCTTTGGAAATGTCAGCTAATCGATTCTGGGTCGCTGTGTTTTGTTAAACACAATATCTCCGATGGATAACCACGAAAAAATACACAACAGGCAATTCTCCCTCTCTATTTCTTCTTCTCTACATTTGTCCTGTTCGTTATCTTTGTGGATTCTCTCTTTGTCTGCATCCGTCTCTTTTTATTCTGTCTCTTCACATATGGCAGAAACTTGGCCCCAAGTGCGTTACAATGAACTAAATGTAAGTTGCTGTTTTTTCATTTTCTTGCTCTCTCTTTTCTAGTGGTCAATACAGAGTACATACGTGGGCGGATTATGAGACAAACAAATGGCTCCTGGGCACAGACATGCAAAAGGCCCCTCGCCTCTCCGACATAGGAGCAAGACAGGCTTTAGAGTTGTTTAGCCTCCTTCTGTTGGTGTCTTGTGTCTCTTTGTAGTTGCTACGCATCTCTGTGGTTTTGAGTCTCTTTGAACTATTTTCTGTCACTTTGTAGCTGTTTTATGTCACTCGGTAATTTTTTTTGTCGTCTTGTTATTTTTTGTCGATGGTTGCTTTTGCGTCTCTTTGTAGTCATTTTGCATCTCTTTGTAGTTTCTTTTTTGTCTCTTTGTAGTCATTTTGCATCTCTTTGTAGTTTCTTTTTTGTCATTTTGCGTATCTTTGTGGTTGCTTTGTGACCCTTTGTGGTTGTTTTGCTCCTTTTCATAGCCATTTTGAGTCTCTTTGTTGTGTCTCTATTTGCAACTGGTTTGCATCTTTTTATAGTTGTTTTGGTCTCTTTGTCGTCCCTTTGTGGTCATTTTGAGCACGGTAGGCATGTCAGTAATTCATCCATGGTAACATATGCACTACTTTACACTCCACATGTATAAGTATAAACGCTCTCTCTCTCTCTCTCTCGTCAAGATCTTTAGTTACCAGAGCATCTTTTCTGGGAGAGTTGTTGTCAAAGAGTCCATGCTTATTTTGCTGATCTCTACACATTTGGTGTGTGCTTGATGTGTCTTTATCAGCTTGTGTGCAAGTTCTTCTCATGCTCCCGTTTGACTGTTACATCATGTCAAAGATGTCGTGCTGATCTGCACATATTTAATGTATGTGTGTGTAGGTTGGGAATAATTTCATACCTGTGTTTAAGGACACGTGTGTTTCAGTTTGCAAACCCTGATCGACTTATTTTTCTACACGAGTGAAATATTCGGACCATCTGACTTTTATGTGATTGTTTGCCGATTTTTTAAGAATTTCACATTACGTGTCTCGCTTTTTTCAGCTGTTTATGATGTTTGCTTGCCTCCAGAATGGATCCGTGAGAAAGTCTCTGCCTCCTTGGCTTGCCTTTAAATTCACTCTGGCTCTCAGTGCTTTGAATTAACACATCGAGAGAGGGTTTGATTTAGCATTTATTTATTCAGAGCGGCAGCAAAAAAAAAAAAACAGCCAAGGGAGAGAGACTAACACTCTGGAAAGACAAGTTGAGTGGGAGCTTGTGGAGGGGAAAGATAATTCACAGAAGGTGTGTTTAAGTGAGCATATCTTCTATGTCTTATATATTTAATTTATTGGGCCATTTTTCTTTACCTGTTTTTTTTGTACTTTTTTCACAAAGTGTTGGTCCATTTTTTACATTGTCATTTAAAAAAAATGTAATTTATGAATTCTGCATTTACATTGTTTTAAAAATCCATCCATCCATTGTCTGCCTCTTATCCGGAGCTGGGTCGTGGTGGCAGCCGAATAAAGAGGTCCAGAGATCCAAAGGTTTCCATCTCCTTCTGGGGGTAAAATAGGATAAGAGTACTTTATCAATCCCAATGGAAAATTACACATGAAACAGGATATACTATACCAGGAAATATAGTCTTTCAGTGAGCCTGCAACCTAAATGCATTAACCTAATCTGACAATGTTTAACTGAGTGAATTGGACACATAGCGGCATCTTGTGCTGTGCTGTGTTCAAATCCCTGCAGGTCTTGATGGAGGTACCAACTGAATGACTGACCGAGGAAGAAGGGGCTTCCCTTGAGCAAGGCACTGCGGCCATATAGCTGCTCAATGGACTGCGCCTCCCATATTGGCCAGAGTTGATTTGTGTCTTCTCTCCCTCATCACATCCTACTGCTAAGAATGGAAATGTGCTTTAAGTCGATGTGCTTGTTCAAATCCTGCACGTTGAAAAATGTCTGTTTTTTCGTGACATGGGTTGTGCATCTCGTATGAATGTGAATCAAGACACACAAAGAAGACAGAGAGAGAGAAAGAATGTGCATGTTGACCGTCTCTCTCTCTGTGTCACTCTATCTCGGCCCCCGGAACAAATCTCATTTCCTCAAGCTGCTTTGCTCTGAGCAGAGATACTCTGTTATGTGAGTGTGTGTGTGTGTGTGTGTGTGTGTGTGTGTGTGTGTGTGTGAGAGAGAGAGACAGAATAAGAGAGAGACGGAGACAGGCCGACAGACAGAAAGAAGCCCAGAAGTGCGCCCAGCCACTCTACAACACAGCCAACCGGTCACCATGGTAACTCAGCGAGCTGTGGGCTGCTTACGTCGACTAAACACACACACACACACACACTGTTTGTACTGTTATACTTGTGAGGACCTTTATTGATGAAAAAGCATTCCCTTACCTTTATCCCTAAACCTAAAATGAATTCTAAGTTTCGCCCTAAAAACGAGTCCTGAACCTCCAGAGATGAAGTGATGACCAGTCAAAATGTACTCAAGGTTTGAAGTTCTTGGACATGTATATATATCTATGTATATCTCACACACATACATTCCTACAGTACCAACGGTGGACTATGTACTACTCCAACCAAGTGTGGACCACAGTTTCTGTAAAACATTAAACATTCCTCCGTGATTTAAATATTGTGAAAATATTCATGGCCACTTTAGGTGAAAATAAATAATGTTTTACCTGCAAAGACTGAAGCAACATGGCTGCATACAGTAATCTCAAAGACTGCAGTATCAGCAACAAAATATACTTTATTTAGTCTTTGATTATATAAAATGTATTTATGAAGTTATATTATTTTAATTTAGTTTTATTGGACATTTTTATGACCTGTGTGGAATGGAGAAGGTGAGGACACACTGGGATTTATCTTATTTTGTGTTTGCTTGTGGTAACTGCTTTGGAGTCAGGAGAGAAAAGCATTTCTCAATCGTAGGCAGGTTTTAAATCTCACCTCGACCACATTTTGTTGTGACATGATCATGTGCTGTGCTAATTTGCTCCATATTGATCCATAATTGCTTGTTAATGTTGCTTCTGTCGAAGTCCACTGTTGGAAAGAAAGGTAATTGCACACACACACACACACACACACGCATAAACACACACAGTATCACACAATCGCACCTGATTTGTGAGTCCATTTTTTCTCTTATTTCTTCTCCCTTTCTCTGAGTCATCTTGCACGCACACAGAAGTTCTTCTTTTCGTGACTTTTTTCTCTCTCAAACACAAACACACAATATTATCATATAAAGTGCTGCATCCATGACCAGATTATTGCCCTCTATGTACATCTTTCTCTCTTGAGAAGTCAATGTTCAGTTTGATTTAAGATTGTTCAGCAGGACGGCATCCCCTACTCTGCCTCTCTCTCTCTCTCTCTCTCTCTCTATACTCTCACCCACCCTCTATCTTTCTCACCCTTTCACTCTCCCTCTGATCTGCTTCTCTCTGCGACATCAGCAGCTTGAAAGATGTAACTATTTATTAAAACTGACAAGATTCATTGCCTGTACGTCTTGGTGAAAGTGTTCGTGGGTGAGCGTGTGTGTTTGATGTGTGTGTGTGTGTAGGTGGTTGAGCGAGCTGGTGCTTTGTGCATTTTTGTGTGGCTGTTCGTCTATGCGGATGCTTGTGTTTGTATATGTGTGTGTGTGTGTGCATGAATGTGTGAGAGGGGCTAAACAGAAAGAGAAGGGGGGGAATCAGCATCTTCTGTCAACACAGCTGGTCACTCTTTGTAAAGAAGGATAAGCTCTCTGTCTCACACACAGTCGGAAAAATGTTCATGTAGAGGAGTACACAACAAACACACTAATATGTAATGTAACAAAAAATACTCAAACACTGTCACTCTTTCTCACACACAGCTGGAGCATCTTTGTTGACCAAGAACCCAGTGTTAGCAAGCAAGCTGTGTCTGAGTGTGTGTGTGTGTGTGTGTTTGCTGTTATTGTGCGGCAGTGGAGTCTAACGTGGATAAAGTTGATTGTATACAAAAATCCTCACCTGCTAGAGTTATAAGATCTGCTACCAATGATTGCTTTCATTGTCTTTTTTTTATTACATTTATCTTTATAACGTTTAAGCGTCATTTTCATTTATGACTGACAATTTTGACTCTGATCAATTGTTTTGAAATATTAAATAGCAGAGACCAAAGTGATGTACTGTACCTGGGATACATTTACTTAGATTTTACTTGATATTTAACTACAATGATGACAGTAAAACATGACATAACTAGTAGGGGTGTAACAATACACGTATTCCTAATGATCCGTTTGGAACGAGGCTCACGGTTCCATACGGATTACAAACCGAACAATACATTTGAATAATACTAGTGCATTTGGAAAATGCAGAAGCTTAAATTGTGGGAAATATAATGTTCTCTCCCTGAACAGGATAAGCAGTTTGGATAATGGATGGATGGATAATGTTCTCTCGGTGGAGCCACTGCGCTCAACCTGGCAACCCACCCGACGTAACAGACAACGTGCTTCATCACCACACAGTAAATAGTTGATGTCTCAGTGTGTAAAGAGGTTGTTTATTCAGTATGTGTGTAGTTAAGGACATGACACTGTTAGACCTGATGCAGGATATATTAGAACACCAAAGAAATTAATTGATTGGTTCGTTGGAGGGGGATCAATGAGAGCGAATAATCTCTCCCATTGACAGACTTGATTAAAAACTAGTACAATCGAAGTGGTGACGGACAGCTGATAGGCATCTGGAACAGATGATAGAGTTGAAGCTATTCAATGCTTTCCTCACCTTTTGTCTGAGATAAAAACCTGCAAATAAGATGATATATTTCCTACTAGGGGTGATGCTGAATATTCACCTGTTGTACGAGTTGATCTAAGCAGTCCAACAAAGACCGATCTTCCAGCCAGGACACCGCTGCTCGTTCCTCGTGGGAAACAAGAAGTCAACGTTGATTTATTTGTAACGGAACTTGCGTACTTCAGTAACGGCATTTCCGTTATTTTAAGCCAAACATGTTTTCCTAAACTTAACTACGTTTTTTTCTGTGACGAGGGAAGTCTATTTAGAAAAGACGGTATGCATGTAACGAGGGACAAATTGTCACGTGATGCTGACTTTTGTAGGAAAACGCACGGAAATCGAGGAGTAACTCATATCTACTCAACCAATGTCTCAATGATTGTCTACTCGAGCTGAACATTCGTCTAGCCTCTTGATTTTGATGCATTTCACTTTTAAAATGCAGCCTACAAAATGTCGGGTTAATAATCCATATTTAAATATATATTGCAGAGAAAAAAACAATATTGCAATGTCATTTTTCTTTTCCAAAATTGTTTAGCCTTAATTTGTATATTAGCAGGAATGTAGCACAACATAGAAGTGAAAGCAGTGCTCTGTTTACTTAAATGTTAAAGTGCAATATAAATATGATGTTGCTCGTATCAACAAATAATCATAAAAAGAAATTGTGATCTTGACATTGTGTAATACATTTGTGATCATAACTTTGTCTATAACTGTGCAGACCTACAGTCCTATTTATTACTTGTTGGTTGTAATCTGTCATTTTGAAACGGTGGATCAGATACATTTTCTGGCATTGTCAAACATAACTCATAAGCATATACCCCCTTAGGTGGCTTATATTTACATGTAAACACCACACCTACCCAACATGTGCATATGCAAACAAATAGCATGCACAGATTTCACATTTAGACAGACAAACGCACACATCATGACCACAAACGGCCAAACAATCCTCTATCCTCCAACACACAAACCCGTGTGCACACACACAGAGCTAAATGTCAGGACGGATGTGACACTGAGACGAGGAGTCCCCCCCTGCATCACATCGTCACATCAGGTCGTCCTCGGCAGGAAAGTGTGCGAGGAGCCCGGAATAGTAAGCAGCAATTCAAGTTTATTGTCCCTTCGGCTCCCACCGAGGAAGTGATTTCTTTGTAATAATGGACTGCGTATGTCAGCTACAGAATGGAAAAACGGCAGACGGAATGTGCCGCTGTGTGTAAATGACTGAAAATGGGGGGGTTTTTTCGGGTAATGAGGTGCACACAAAATATCTGAGTCAGTCCTGCTTACGGTCATTTAAAGCTCTTCTCATGCCGTTTTAACAAGCGGTTCTAGTTCCCGCTACCGTTTCCCTCATTTCACATTTCCTGCCTGTGAATGATTTTGCTCGATGCAACACTTTCACATTATCACAAGTGCCCGACGCTGTTGAGTTCTAGAGTACGCGAGCGAGTAAAGCTTTTTACAGCTTGGAAAGGATTCATGAAAACCTTTTCTTCCGGCGAGGTGATGGTCGTCACTTTGGAGAGCGTCACTGAAATGCAAAATGTAACATTTTTTAAGTCCAATAATAGTTATCAAAACAAACAATCTTCCATCTTTAGTCATATTTATGTAAAGTATACTAGCAGATCATGTGACTCGTTACTGTCATTAGTCAATCTTTTTTAACGCTAACAATGTGTTTTTTTTTCGTGTGAAGATGGAAGTTTATTTTAAAAAGACACTGTGCACGTGACGAGGGGAAGCACGTCCAGAATTGATGCTAGAGGGGTACGTAGAACGTCCCGGTTTGAAGCTTCGGGTCTATTTGACGAGTTGGGAGTGAGAACTGCGAGCTGACGAAACACAGACTTCAGGTTCTCTTGCATTCGTGTTTTAACCTCTGCTCTTGGGGAGGTTCTTATCTGACCCAAACTCATGTGTTTTATGAGAAGACTGGTTTGATTGATAAAAAAGAGAGGGCACAGCTGACGGTGACATGACACCACAGTTAGAGAGAACAAAGTCAGATTAAATGTAGTTTTAAGTCATTCTTTAGAACCAACGTGCTGTCAGTGTTTGATATCTTCTTCTTCGAAAAAAGGATCACATCTTCAGCTTTATATATTACTGAAATATGTACCTAGACTATGCTGCTTGTGGTTTAATGAAGTTTTTAAAGACAGAAAAGAAAGGAAATCCTCTCTTTTCCCCCGTCCTCTCCCTTCTCCTCATTAAGCAGCCCTCCGATTGAGGTATTAAACCTTTACTTGTACCCTCCCGCTCCTTTCATTAGTCTGGGACAGATTGTTTCTCTTTCATCTCTGTCCTCTCTTTGTCTTTTTCTGCCGTCTTATTGTCTATTACAGATGTACTCAGAGGAACGACCAATTCGGGAGTGATGAGAGAACGAACAAAGGGAGCAATGAGAAGAAGCAGAGGATGTGTTGGGGTTCAGGTTTATGTGTGTGTGTGTGTGTGCACGGAAGGAGGAATGTGTGTGTGTGTGTGATAGCGATGTGTATTTCCTTTTGTACGTGATGTGTTTGAGTGTGACGTCAGGGAGACGGTGACGCAGGTTGAATCCTTCGGGTCGGATCATGGAGGAGGTTTCCAGGGATGCAGTAGCTGCCAACGACTTCACGAATACTGTGAGCTCCTCTCAGAGGACGCCGGAAGCACAGTCAGAAATATGTGGACCGGTTGTGAGGCAGAAAAACCTCACGAGTCCGTGTTTAGATTGCTGATGCTCAAATGGTTCATTTATTGCAGTAAAAGCACTTCAATTAGAGTTATTATAAAGAACATCAGAGTTTGTCTTAAGGACAACAAATAGCTTTTGTGGAATGTTTAGTGTGTAACATTTAGACTTCCTGTGCATTGACAGGTCACTGAACATCATTTATTTTATTCCAGTGAGATATGAATGACGATATAAAGACTTTGTTGTTGTAAACAATATTTAGCTTCATACAACTTGTTCTGGGTTTATATATCTTTTTATTACTTGTACTAAAATCCTAACGATAACTCTCGCTACCTGCAGGCCACCGTAGTTCTCCAACATGCTTGGAAAGGGAGGGGCTGAGCTGAGGGGTCTTTAGTCGGTTGCAACCTGCCACAAACCACGAGATGCCTCTAAAACGTGCACACTGTTCCTTTACGTAGAGTATCAGTTGGACAGCAAGACACTGAAGCGCAGGATGCTCCGCGCCATTGAGTTAAAAAACACACTTAGGATGAGTTAAATTCCACGTATGTATCTGCATGTATGTGATGATGGAAATAAAGTGCGTGTCTTTCTGTCTGTTATCTTTGTTGTGAAAACACTTTGTTTTTGTGTGTGTGTGTGTGTGTGTGTGTGTGTGTGTGTGTGTGTGTGTGTGTGTGAGTGAGAGAGAGAGAGCGATCCATGAACTACCAGGGAAGATAGTGAGACAGAGGACGGGAGGTTTAGCTGCAGGGGGATTCTCAGGTTTCATGTTTTGTTTTTGCTTTTTCCAAAAATGATTCTATCATATTTCTGTCTTCAGATAAAAGAAGCAGACAGAACAACACATTTCAATGTGATCGCTGCTCTCTGACGGCCTTTATATTCCAACGCTTTCATCATATCTACCAAGAGACAGTTTTAGCAAACACAATTTTTAATATGACTTTTTCCAACTTTTGTAGAGAGCAAGAGTGTAGAACTATGTTTACATTGTTATTATCAATCATAATTATTTATTGCTATAGCAACTTATAAAAAACATATTTACAAAGTGCTTCACAAGAGCAAAGTTTAAAAAAAGAATCCGATAAAATGACAGAAGAATAAAAGCATTATAAAAAGAACATAAAGGATCAATGAACTAAAATAAAATATAGAACAATAGACGGAGGCAAGACATGAATTAAGTAAAAGCACATTTAAAAAAGTTTTAAAAATAGTTTCAAAAGAGAAGAAGTATGAGTTTGCCTGATCTGACAACGCTCAGAAGTGGTGAAATATGAGACACATTGCAACCGTGCGTCAGATAAATAAAGACGGATATAAGAAAGGAGTGACTCAGAGAGACTCACAGACAGACGGATGAATCAGACTAAAGAGCTGCAACTCTCAGTCCTGGTGCCTGGTCGGTGCCTCCGTGATGCTGAGACTCCCACTGGTCCAGCTTTGGGATGAGGCTGGGCTGCAAAAGAACAAAACCAGAGGATAAGATGTACTTTCCACGAGCACACTGTTTAAATGCACTGCCTCGAGGTGCCAGGTGCTGTCTGTACTATATCAAGCACCTTTGTCATGTTGTAGTTTCTTTGTACACGGTCAGCTGATCTTTGTTGTTATTTTTATCTGCTCAGTGAAACAGTCACAGTTTTTACGAGCTGCCGTTAGTCAGAACTGTAGTTGCGATGTGTTGTTGCTGTTGCAACAGTTTGATTCCAAGTAATGTCTGCTGATCAGTTTAGGGGAGATGCACTGGTCAGGGGAGATTTTGGGCTTTTTAACTTCTTCTTTCAGACTAAAGAAAACATCCTAAATGCACGTTCAGGTGTTGATTTCACTACTTTCTGTATTTGCATCGAATTTCTCCAAAAGTTACCAAAAGTTACCATTACATAATGCCTCATTTGCATATTTAAACATAACATTTCAGTAAACTTGTAATACAAAAGATAATGATCTTAATGTGAGTGATGAAGTGGTGAAGTTTCATGGTGATACCTATGAGTTCATGTGTTCACCTGTAGAGTCTCTAAATGTCTGTAATGTAACTAAACGTCTCTTTAAAGGACGTTTCCTCTAAATGAGTTTGTTCTCAGACTCTGATGATAAATCTCCACTTCAGCAGCTCTTACATTCACCAAACTTCACTCTTTCATTCCTCTCTGTGTGCTGAAGGTTCACACAGAGGGGTTTGTTCACACATCACTCACACACTCATTTATACATTTATTACTAAAGCATGGTGAGAATGGAGTTTCATATTTTTAGAGCTGTTGACATTATTTTTTGATTCATGGAGCGACACAAAGAGAGATCCAAAAATGTCCTCTGTAAGAAGCTTAGACTCTAAAATAATGTTGAACCTTTATCCAACGTTAGGATTTCTGTTTGGGAAATGTATGCAAATGAGCACATATTTAATTGGTTAATTGACCTATTTAAACATATTTTTCAGAAAACATACTATAGTAAAAAAAAAAATCTTAAAGTAATTAATCAACCGGGGAAGTTTCATGGCGATGCCTGTCAGTTGTTTTTTCTGACCCTGTTCACCTGTCGCCTCCCCTTCATGTGTTCACAGAGTCTTACAGGTGATCAGCTCAGTGCGGATCAGCTGGTTTATTTCTCAGTAATATTTACAGACCTTGTACCTTGGAATATAAATAACATCCATTATAAATAAATAAAATAATGAGCAGTGGCAAGTTAGTGAGTAGATGAAGGTTTCTAAGACTACAACTCATCCTGGAACATGTTCAGTGACGAGCAGCAGTCTGGATTCAGACATTTAGGAGATCTCCATGTGGGCCAAGCTGTTGTGTCCCGGAGCTGCACATCTCATTCCTACGTGGTACAAACTCCCTGCTTGGTGCCTCAGTAATGCTGAGACTCCCACAGTGTGTGTGTGTGTGTGTGTGTGTGTGTGTGTGTGTGAGATTCCCACTGGCACGACTAAACAGAGTATTTGCTGTGATACTGCAAACGTTTAACCCTCATCTTTGGTTGTTTCCTTACTGTTCCAGCAATTACGGCAAAATTTTCTTCTACTTTTTTTACGACAAACCGGACTTGCAGATTTGAAGACGTATGTTTTTGGTCAGTTGGGGATTTCGTGTGTGCATAAAAAGTTCTGTCGACACCCGACACGTTCTGGGCTCTGACTTTTCAAATACTGCCGCTTGGTCAGTAGCCCTTCGCTTCAAACTTTGACGCTCTACGTTCTCCTTTAGCGACTCCTTTCTTTGCACGCACAGTGCCTTTTCAAAATAAACCTCCAACGTAGGTTTACTTATGGAACAAAACCAATTTGTTAGGTTTAGGAAAAGATCGTGGTTTGGATTAAAATAAGTGAGTTTGTCACATAAAATAACAACACTTGTGTAAGTAAAGTACAGTAAGAATGGACGTGGTTTCACACAGGACACTAGCAGCGGTTTCCTGGGTGAAAGTCCTGTTTGCTTGACCCACCTAACCTCTGCTCACACCTGCATTAGTAATAGCTCCAATCAGAGTTAGTTGAAAGCATGTTTCATCTGTAGCAGACTTTGAAAACAGGACGTCGTTTCAAAATCAGGTTTGAAAGAAATTGTCGTTAAATTTGGAAAAGTCAAGCTGATATAACCAGTAAAATGAACAAACAGAGCAAAAGCAGGTGGGATAGAGTTCAGTGGAGCACACTAGTTAAATGTTGAGCAGTGGGGTGCCAGGTACTGTTCATCTGTGGCCCAACCCATCACACTCACTCCCCTCTATGGAACATTCCACGCGTCTTCATGCAACCTGGACTGCATCAACTTCCAGAGCACTGCGTGTCGATACATTCCTCTTCTCTGTGCAGAAGGAAAGGTTGATGCTTCTCTTGCTCCCCTGTGAGTCTCATTCCTCAGCTCCTCTTGATCTGCCTCACGTCCTCTTCACTCTCGGCCGATCCTCATATTTCATGATCTTTCTTGCAGAGTTGCGCAGATGATTTACCCACACGCTGACACACACAGCAGCCTTGAGGAATGGCTGATGACTAAATAGCCATATTCACTATGTCTAAAAATACTCCCCACAGCCCAGAGAGAGAGACGGATAATCCCAAATGTCAGTTCACGTTGTCACCAGTCCATCTGTCTTTAGTTGCGTGTGCAATATTTAAGCGTGTGTACAAACTTGTGTCCGTGTGCCTGCCTGATTGCCCGTGTATGAGCATGCTGATTCACACACTTCAGGTCGCTCGCGTTGTGTCTGGGCATTTCACTGGAAAGCCTATTTTATCAGCCCCTGGTGCTGACTCCACAGGAGCTGATTATTCCATATCCATAAATTATACAAGGTGTTATCCCGCCAGCTGAGGGCTGAAGTTACCTCCTCTACGGTTAGAAAAGTACCGCCATTTGTTTTAATGTTGTGTCATCAATCCTGCTGCAGTGAAGGAGACACTTTCTCGCAAGTGCTGCACGTAACTTTGGGATGAATCTGATCCCATCTGTGCGCTGGGGGGGAACTTCATCTGTGTGTAGGAGTGTGTGAGGATATTCATGTTGCTGCTCGCGTGTGTTCGTGTGTTCGTTTTATCTTGTGTTGTCGCCCGTGCGTTCCCAGATCAGTTCTCTGGGAGCCGGCCAATGACTGCAGGGCTTGAACAACAAGTTAAAGGAATGTCTAAAGAGGAGCGCTGGCAGGACTCAAATACTCGCAGGGGTAGAGAAGAAGAAAAAACAGCTTCTGTTCTTAAAGCCGCTTTGATTCATAGAAGCACATTTTCTATCTTTAGCTTAGAGCAAAAACTCAGCTCATCAAGGCATGAGTAAACACTGCTGATTGACTCTTTGACTCCCGGGCTCTATCGCTCTTCTGGCAACGAGAATGTTTAAGATGTATATCATATTCATGAGAGAAGAGCAGGAGGACGGTGGCATATCAAAGGGCTGTCAGTTTGTGTTTCACAGAAATCTGTCTTTCATGAAGGGACGGAAACATGCAGCGATTAGACAGAGTGTTTATGTCTTTCTTTAATCTTGGAGTTGAGATAAGATCTTCAGAATTTCAACGTGTCAAACCAGGACACAGGTTCTTCGGTTATTAATGTACATACTTGAACATTTGAGCGCATGTGGACAGTAATAAACTTTTTCTGTTACAAAAAAAAGATGTCTTCCTCACTTCTAACACCAAATTGAGCATAGCGTTAGTTCAGCTCAGCTCACAGTCCCAGCCACGTGAGCTGATGGCGTCCGGTCCACAGCCACGTGAGCTGATGGCGTCCGGTCCACAGCCACGTGAGCTGATTCTCTTCTCTGCATCTGTTGGTAAATGTCGTACAGAGCGCCCTATTTAAAACCGGTCTCTCCTTGCTGCTTCCTCCGCAAGCCGCTTTGCAAGCTCTCCCACATGAGAGCGACCAGGCTGTCCGTGTACTCGCTTCAACTTATCCTGCTGCTCGTCATGTTGATCCCCGTCCATGATGATGAGCCGGGGCAGATCGACCGTGTCATGGATTCACCACATCAGCAATCTGAAGCAGAGGAAGCTATTCATGAAGAGAGCGCCGTGTCCTGCCGCTGGAGCTCTCGTCTGGCTAGTTACAATTGAAATACACCCTAGTGTTAGCGAATGGCCAGTGCCCGGGCTCCTGGAAGCCTTATTCCAAAACAATTTTCGTGGAAAACATCCGTATCAAACATCCAACTGCAGATCTTTCCAACTCCTCTGTCCCCAGGAAAGTTGCCGTCGAAAGGAAACGCTGCTCCTGCAACTCCCGTTGCATTCCAAGCCCCAGCAGCCGGCTCCACCGACCAGGATAAGCCCATCTGGTCAGCCTTGTCCAACATCCAGTCAACGATTGGCAAAATTAACTCCACAATCCAAGCCATGGAGTCCAGCTTGGCACCCTCAGCAAGTCCGTTTTTTGAAAATCTTGCTGTCTTCAGAGCTGTTGTGGATGGTGGAGATGTGTCTGTGATGTGATGCGACCCCCGGCTTTCTAAAACGCTAACTGGCTGAATTTAATGTGGCTTTTGATGATTTAGAGACGTTTTATGTGGAAGTTTATCCAACCCGTGGAGCCGAGCTGGAAACCTATCAAGCCATCACTTCAGATCTGGCCATGACCTACCGAGGGACACTATTTTACCAATATCACAAGTGGTTTTCTGCAAAAGATGCCTTGTTCATCCAGAGGCTCAACCGGAAACTGGATTGGTCAGTAGTCGACCTGGCTGTCATAAGGAGGCATTTCATGGGGCATCAACATGAAGAGACTCAGCTAATGTGGAGACGGGCGTCCCCGAGCTGGAGAAGGCTTTAAAGAAACATCTGAACTGCTGTTTTGTGGATTATCTGATCACAGGACCGGTTCAAGGGTTCACAGCCGGTTTGACTTGGTTCCCAAAAGTGTCATTCGTTTGCAGTAATTTACAATCTGCTTTGAAGGAGCCCGAAATTATTGATGCATTACTGGAAAGAGGTTAAGAAAGGATTCATTATGGGTCCATTTGTTATATCCCCCTTTTTCAATGACTCACATTAATCCTATCGGTATAGCTACTCGTAAATATTCTGGGAAATAGCGCCTAACCATCGATTTATCTGCCCCTTACAATGACCAAGCATCAATAGTCTCGTTCCTTTGGCACCATATTCCCTGTTTTATGCCTAACCCTAACCCATTCGGTTTATTAAGAAAGCTGGTAAAGGTGCGTGGCTAGCCAAGGCAGATATCACAGATATCAGATATGTTAAATGTTGAATGTAGAGATAAAATGTATTTCCTAGTTAGGCTCACCTTTGGTTGTCGCAGCAGCCCTAAAACATGTGATACTTTGTCAGAGGCGCCTTTCTGGATTCTTCTAAATAAACCTAAATTGCCTTCATTGTGCTTCATCTCTTCGATGATTTTCTGCTAGTGGACTATTTCAATTCAAAACCAGATCGATGCATCTTTGCTCTCAGACATACTTTTGCAGAATCAGGTATTCCTCTCTCTTCAGGCTATATAATGTCCATGTATAACTTAAGATAGCAACCTGATGCAAGTTAAACGGCATTAGGGAGGTCATGAAAAAGAGAAGCGCGGGAGCTCCTTCATGTCCAGGCTTCTCGACGTCTCCAAGTCTGTGGAGAGCTCCGGGTCTCTTCTGTGTGATCAATGGAATGGCATCTCGTTCCTTTATACTGAGGATGTAAATCTTCACTCACGATATATATATTGAGTTATCTACAGACTTGTTTTTTTTCAATAATCAGTGGTTTGCCGACGTATGGCCAGAAGAACTGTCATCCTTGCCAGCTCACACTTCTTCTATTGCTCTGATGGAAATATACCCAATTGTTGCAGCTTGTCTTCTGTCAAAGAAACAATGAGGCCGCTGTCAATATCATCAACAAAGGGCGCTCCTCAGGTCCATTTATTAATAGATTGGTAAGGCGCCTTACGTGGTCGTGCGTTATGGGTAACTTCATTGTTCGAGCAGCTCTTATTGCAGCTAATAACATTGCTAGAATAAACAGGACCCTGCTAAACTATGAGCTCTCTGCTGCTCGCTGTGTGTCATCTGGTTTAGCTAAGTCTACATTAAAGATGTATGATTCTGCATGACGCTCTTACTTCATCTTCTTCTGTGCTACCTTCTCTGGAGCTATTTTGCCTGTAAATATTTCCATCATATGTTCTCCATTTGAATCCCGCAAATGCAGCCATCCTCCAAGGACAACTCCATCTGCGCTGTTTGGATCCATCGACCGACAGCCTGCTCGGGAACCCATCTGTCTCCCGCTAAACAGCCTGAAGAGAGACAAACTAAAAGGCAACGATATTCGTCTCCCACTCCTGCAAGAATGAATCACATATTTAAGCAATGGGTGCTTTGGTCCTCATACAGACTTACTATTAGGATCAGTCTTCCTCACAGCTCTTTATGGGTTTCTCAGAGGTGGTGAGTTCACTACACGCACATAATCTTTCCATCCTTTGCATGACCGCACGAACACCTAACGCTCACACTTCTCTATGAGGCCTTTTAACTCGCTCTATAATTTACATTATGTGCTTTACAACAATACATATCTATCGTTTCAGTCAGGCAACTTGTCTTATTTTAAAACTTTTAATTTAAGTTATTTTACTGTTTTCACTGAATAGTATATTTTGTAAATCAAAATCATATCATGTGATGAGTCGGGTCACCTCTCTTCTTTCATATTTCATCTTTAACTGCGCGTCAAACCCTCATTACTGTCCAACAATGGTGTCAGAAAGTGTGAAACGTCTCTGGACGGCCGCAGCAGTAACACTTCCATGTTTGCCTCTGAAGCAAAGCCTGAGCAGCATCGTGCCAAGTCTTATCGCCCGCGGTGCCGAGCCATCGTGCATACTTTATTAGGACGTGTGCTGAGAAGTGGTTGATGCATTCCAGTGAGAAATAACCGCAGACTTCTGATGCGATTAGTTTAGTGAAATGGAATCGTCTAGATTGAATCCTGCCCCTGCGTAGAGGCGCGCTGCGACATCCTCATGCTGATCTCGTGTCTGGCTCAGTGACAGTAGGACGCGTACGGACAGCTGCTTCATCTGCAACAACCAATTTGTGTGCAGGACCCGACTGCAGAGTGAGAGCAGAAAAAAAGGAAAGGAAGAAATAAAGCTCTGTGCATTGCATTCAGAGCATTCCCATAATGCATCACTGCAGTCTGATGAGGCCTCAGGGCACAACACAAACAACATTTGGGCTGTGTGTTCCCTCTAAACTGATGTCATGACAATCTGGTCATCTTTCACACTTATTAAAGGTTATTGAAACAGGTTGTTGAGTATAATCATCTGAATATGAAGCAAGGCATCTCTGTCTGTCTGTCACACACACACACACACACACACACTCGGTCTGTGTGTGTGTGTGTGTGTCTGTGTCCGTCGCATATCTCAAGGACCGCTCATCGGATGTGCTTCACACTTGGCGGGTGTAATGCTGGGGACCCAAGGGGGTGCCTTTTAGACACGTGACACATTCAATATTAATAAACTCTAAATAAAAACGCAAACAGAGCCCCGCCCTCTGTTCAGCAACAGAGGGCGGGGCTTCAGGGCTCCAGCAGACCGTGTCTCATTGACTGTAGTTCACTTTTGAAACCCAACTCTTCTTCACCTCTCTGTAGTAAACAGGAGCAGGTAGCCAACTGTGAGCAAAGCCACAACGCGGGTGTGTTGTTCTCCCGCTGTTAGACTTGATAGTAACTCAGAAAACTCACAATGCTACCACCACGAAATACAGCCGCTAATTGAACGTTATGAACGTGTTGGTTATGTCAAAGCAAGTAACTAAAGGCCTCCGCTAAGTGTGTTCCACCAACGAGTAACCGCGGCTTGAGCGGATTTTGTTATTTGAGGCTCCCAGAAAGAAACATCTTTTGCTATATTTTTGACCCAATCTCTACCTGTGAATGTTGGTACCAGCAGCGGTAGAATAAATATACTGCAGTGTTCTACTGATGTAAAACTATTAATAGTAAATATTTAAAACCTCAGAGTAAAAGTACTGCAGTCAAATGTTTAATTCAGGTGAACAGTGAGAGAGTTATTATCAGCATGGTGTACTTCAATGTGCTGATTGTCTGTTCTAATATGGTGCTGATAGTTTAATGAATAATAATGAATTATTTTTGAATTTGTTACATTGTGTTTGTCAAATCTAGATCTGCAGCGTAACTTCTTTTTTTTTGCCTTAATGATGTTTTTTTAACTGCCAACAGACGGACAGACTGTTTCAAAGTGTCCCCATAACTCTAATAACCCATAACTCTAATAACCCGGTGATCTAATAACCCATAACTCTAATAACCCATAACTCTAATAACCCGGTGATCTAATAACCCATAACTCTAATAACCCGGTGGGGTGAACAATTGGCAAGAAAACTCTATTTGGTGAAAATGGGAATCAAAATGTGTTCAATTGTTCGTTGTCTTGTAAAATGTGTTTTTTGATCAGGATCATCAGCGATTAATACTGAAGAACAACTATGCAAACAGTAATGAAGGAGTGCATGCTGAAGTGCACAGGATTTATTTATGTTTTCATTTTTTAAAACGTGGTGTTGGATTGGGTATCGAGAATGGTGGAACTTCACTGGTATTGGACTCCAACATCTCTGGTATTGTGACATCCATATTTCTGTGTTTTGAAAACTGTAAAAAAGATTTTTTATTTTTTCCATTTTACCAACTGCCTCCCAATGATTCATGAGGACACAGCCGGTAACCAATGGACTCTTATTGTGCTGAGCAAATTATAAATATCCATAATAAATTAAATGGTGATAGTCATTAAAACATAAAGACCATGAACTGCTTAATGAGTGGTGGCAGTCATGTGTCCCAATCAGCTGTAAGACAAGTCGTCCTGGAGAGAGCTCGTCTGAGTGACTAACTGGAGCACATAACAGCTTAGACTGTAAATAAGCATCGTCCATTTAGCCTCTCATTTAAGATGTTGCCATGAATAAACCGTTTACTCAAACCAGATCCTGTAAAGAAGGTTAGATTCTACTTCTAGTCATGATGCTTCTGTTTCCATAGAGGTTCAGGACTTTTGTATTGTTGTGAAAATCAAAGCCAGAGAGAGAAAAGTGTGACGGGAGCAAAATAACGCCCTGAAACTGCTTTGGGGTTCAGAGGATTTCTTACAACATAATCAGGGCTCACAAATACTGTCGATGGTCGAGCAGCGTCAACTCGTGACCTCGAGATCCTCCTTATTTGCCTCGAGCAGTGAGCGGGCCTCAGATGACCTTTTTGTTACATTTTTTTAAGGAGATCAGACCCCAACATGGCCTCCAGTCATGTGGGTAAATCTCATTAAAGCTTTTTGAGCTCCATCCGTCGCCCTGCGATCACAGAGAACATCAAAGTCTCATTTGGGGGAAACTGCAGGATCTTCCTCTCGAAGTTGAGAAGTACTTTTGGAATGTGCCTGTTCACTTTCAAAGGGATGTTAAAGGAAGAGCTTTGGTTAGAATTAGAAATGAACCATCGGTCTGTCCCACTGAGAATGACTGCCCTGTAGTGACAGTGAGATGAAGAATATACCGGCGACTAAGTGGCACAAAACCAGACGAGCATCTGTGGCTAGATGCATATTTTGGGCACACTTTCAGATTGAATGCAACATCCCAATCAGGAGTTAAAGACAATAGAACTCTGTCAGGCGTTTAATTACTTAACAGCTTCGTTCAGTTACCCTCCAGCTGGATGTGAACCTGAAAGGGACACGTCATGGTACTGTCTGTCTGAATATAATAATAATAACCACCTGTTGTGTGAAACGCTCCGCTTTAACGCCTGTCTCTTTAAGCCCCCCCCCACCCCCCCTCCTGAAACAGCGGTGGGACAGTGATCCGGTTCATTGTTGTGGCTCTGCTCCACATCGGTGGGTTGTTGGAGTGACTGCTTCAGGCTGTGCTCCGTCAGTGTGTGGACGTTTAAAGAGTGTGTGTGCGTGACTGTGATGATAATAATGAATCATGTGAGCTACATTACCACTGCTGTCTTTTTACTACTATTTACAGTTCTTCATGATGGATTGGCAGATTACTTGCGTGCCAGCTTCAGTTATGCAGCTTCATCTTTTTGATCCACTCTCTCTCTCTCTCTCTCTCTGTTCTCCCTTTCTGTCTCCATCGTTGTAACTTCATATCGTCCCGTAGCTGCACTTCAAAGCACGAACTCACCGCCTCGTTCACGGACATTATTCTCTGAGCCGGAGAGAGCTGGAGAACAGTGTTTCATCGCCTCCTCTGTCTGTCTCTCCGTGACCATCGATGTCAATGTTTGCAAGGTGCAGTCTGAGCAGATTACATGCAAAGAGTTCTTTCAAAATAAACCTCAGTGTTTACAGGAAATGTACAGATTATGCTTGTAACACGCACACAATCTATTTTAAATGAGCTTCTAGCGTAGGGTCACAGGGTTTAGGTTTAATTAGGCAACAAAACTACTTGGTTAGGTTTCAGAAAAGATTGTGATTTTGGTTCAAATAAGTTAGTTTGTTACGTAAAATAAGTTGGGAGTGAGATGGGGTTGTGGCAAGAAACTGAAGAACTGTAAATATTAATAAAAAAATAACAGCAGTGGTAATGTAGCTCACATGATTCATTATTATCATCACAGTCACGCACACACACTCTTGAAACGTCCACACACTGACGGAGCACAGCCTGAAGCAGTCACTCCAACAACCCACCGATGTGGAGCAGAGCCACAACAATGAACCGGATCACTGTCCCACCGCTGACTGACTCCACTTCACAGAACATTTGAGACTCAAACCTGCAGCAAACCTGAAGCATGAACACGGGCTGAACACGACATCTCCAAAGCCTCAGCCACAACATTCTCACACCTAACGCATGAGATACATTAAGTTCAACTGTTCAGGAGCCGACTCTTCATAGCGTCAGGTTTGGATGTGGCAGAGACAGCGTGTACAGGCGGTACATGCAGAGGACCGTTTCAGTTGATGAAACGTTCCTCTCCTCTCGTGTGTTTTTGGTGAGTTCCTCTTCTGTGCTGTCTTGTGACGCATTCTGGATCATCAGAGTCGTGTTTCTTGTCAGCTTGCTCTCCCTTTTATTCCAGTTATTTTTTTAACATCAATAGGATTCCCATATACCCGAGTGAGTTGATCTCCTGTGATAACACACTCTCTCTCCCACTTTCTCTGGCTGTCTCGCGGCCTCGGCGTGTCTGCACGACTGAACCGGTGTCGGAGAAGACACTGCCAGGGAATGACGAGCATGCTGCCTCCCTAATCCGCCCCAATCTAATTTAGATTAGCCCTGAACATTCCCTCAACATTCTCTGAGCTGTTGATATTACAAACATACCACACAACAGCCGGGTGTGTTCACAGAGAATGTCAACATGATCCCTGCTTGAGGGTTGGGGGGTGTGTGTGTGTGTGTGTGTGTGTGTGTGTGTGTGTGTGTGTGTGTGGGCCTGTTTGTTCATGTCTGCTTGCTATTTGTGTCGGTGTCTCAGGAATTCATGTGTCTTTTCAGCATTAGTGTGAGTGTCTGTCTTCTGTTGGTATCTCTGTGTTTGTCAGTTTCTGGACATCCCAAAAGGGATCGATCGTTACATAATAACATTGTATTACAATTAAAAAGGTTTTTATTTTAAATCATTAACTTATTCAACTGCTAGTCATCAACATGACATCCTGTAGTCCGTCAGTACTTTACATGCACACTGGTCCATGTTTAGAGGAGAAACCCTCGGTGAATTGGATACAAATGTAGCATAAATTTAGATTTTCAGAAACATAAATCTCAACTTTTCACGGAGTCTGTGTTGCTGCAGTAGAATGAAAACGTTCGCTGCTGATCACATAATGAACTTAAACTGACAGCTCTGGATAGTGTAGATCGCCTCATCCTCTTTATTCTCAACCCAGACTGTACATAAGTGTTACCATCAGGAATTATCATCATCATCCATGATTTACTGACACATGCATTATCTGTGTCCTCAAACTGGGCAACGTATCCTCATCCAACAGTTCGTACATTTTACGAAAAGGTTCCTCCTCAAAGTCTTGCAAAACGCAGCGATCTACTCTCGATACAAACAAACAGTATTTAGTTTTCAAACTTCACAGGAAACAACTTAGTTTGGTTTTGGCAACATAAGTTGTTGGTTTAAGTTTGGGAGGAGATCATGACGTTACGTAGGTACGGGAGTTATGTGACAAATAAATCAACACAGACGTCTCGCTTCAGAACAGCGCTTTGTGTTTGATCTTTATACTTCCCGGGTCATGACTGAGTAAACTACATATGAATTGATTTCGTGGGATATCTATGAGTTACAGCGCATTAATTTTATTCCTAAAAACAGCTGTGAAATGTGGATAAAATGCTCCACTTACAGAGAAATTATATAAGTTATGTATGTGTATCTTTTCCAACGTGTTTGTGTGTTACAGGAGGCTCTAGTGTGTGTGTGTGTGTGTGTGTCTCCATCAGGTCATCTCAACCTGAATAATCTCCTCACTGACCTTCAAAATGATCCGTTCATAACTGTGTGGTCTTCGTATCTCTGCGACCACAAACACCTCGTTCCTCCCGCCTCTCACTGGACTCTCCTCCCCACAGAGTGCTTTGTCTCCGCCTCGCTGTCCTCCGTCACCTTGAGTTGAATCTGTGCAGGAAACACTGTTTTGTTGTGAAACCGCTGCCTCATACCGTTCTGGAACATTTCGCCCACGTTCGGTGTCGAGCAGAGCCTTCCATCCTTCACGACCTGGGGTGATATTTGTTTGAATTTGACAAAGAAGAAGATCCAGAAAGAGTACTTAACAAAGACAGAAAGAGTGGCGTCTCTTTGAATCTGTTTGAGGAGCTGAAGCCTCGAGCTCATCGTGTCGTTCGTTCTCCTTTACTTTAAGATGATCTGCACTTCTATTGTCTTCTGTTACATTGCTGCTCTCTGGTCCGTGTTCCTGCTATCCTCTCCCTCATCTCCCTCCCTGTCTTTTCATTTCCTCTCTTCCTCTCTTCATTGCCTCTCTCCTCCACAGCTGATTGGAAAGCCATATCGCCACAATGTGACATATTATCAGGGTTGAAGAAAAGATATCTGATGACCATACATTGTAGAATTTACAGATCATTGTGGTTTCCATGTCGGGATTCATGTCTGCAGACTTGCTCTCCTCATCTCTTCTGCCTATCTCATTTGTTTTGCTTTCCTCTGCTCTCCCCCTTCTCATTTCCTCTCTCTTTCTCTGCTCTTTGTTACTCGTCTTTCCTCCCATTCGCTTCCCTCCCTCTCAAACACATGACTAATCCTCTTCTCTCCTCTTCTCCGGAACCAGTTTCATCTGACATCTTTGAATCTTGTGAAGTTAAATAGTTGTGTGTGGATCTACTGCTGATTGTCATTGGTAGAAATAAAACCTCCAGTCAACACGGTCCCTCGATAAACTGCAAGCTATTAAACATGTTGCCCATCTCTGGACTGTGTGTAGAGCCCATTTTAAATCTCAATAAAGTCAAACCTCTGAGTCTGTGTCTTGGTGTTTGACGTTCTGTACATGAACACGGATAACAAACTTGTAAGTTTCTCCACCAAATCCATGTACACATCTGGCTACTATGTTGACCCAATAGTTAACGTATTCACTAACGGTACAATGATCTGCTGTCGGTTGCATTCACTATCTTTGGTGCTTAATTTTCATGCATAGCTGACAAGCTATTGAACTGTAAAAGGGGCCATTTTAGTACCGTTCCACCACTGGCTTCACCGTGAGTATGTTTCAAATCACTCACTTAAATCAACTGTTGCACGTACACTGAAGGTTAACGGGCCTTTTTCCTCACAGACCTTTTAAACTTGTCAAAGCTGTGAAAGCTCAGCTGTAACTAATAAGCTCTGATAGCCAGCGTGCACAGTACCGCGGTCATGGGCCTGGCATGTAAATGGACTTTCGTGTTTTTAATTAGAACTGTGCTCATTTTCCTGTGACGAATATCTGCATTGAACAATGACTGTTGGTATTTAAAGAGATACCTCATTTAAGAGAATACATGTAGGTTCATACCACATTCTGCACATTCTAACAAAGCAACATTTCAACACTATGAATGAAGCTGCATCCTGCGAGGTTTCACAGATCCAGAGATGACACTTTACTTGCATTCAATGGGTTTGTATTATTGTTAATTTAGTTCCACTGTACCTTAACGGGTCCCTGAGCTGGATCTCTGTCAGTACTGCATGTGGAACTTTCCTACGCTTCTCCGTTCACATTTGTTTTCAGGTTTCTTTGAATTCAAGGCCAAATTACACAGTCGTTATATGTAATACTGTATAGTGCAGTTAAAAATAGCCTTCTATTAAAAAAAAGAACATCCGAAAGGTCCCAGCACCAAGATACACAGACTTTGTAGTATTTTAGTTTCTCTTTGTAGTTGTTTTGTATCTTTAAGTAGCCATTTTGTGTATCTTTGTAGTCGTTTTAGTCTCATTTTAATATATTTTGTGTCTCTTTGAGGTCTGTTTGAGTCTCTTCCTTGTTGGTACGTGTCTAATTCAGTGACATTCTGCAGGTGAAGGGGCAGTAATCCATCCATGGCTGTAGTATTTGTGTTTAGTAGTTTCAATGCAATATAACAAATATAGAAAATCTGTACGTCCCTCGACTGCTTTCTTGCTTGTATCAAACTAAGATGTCTTCCATGTGTAGCTGATAAGCGGGAATCACTGTCTCAGACGTTTATTATGCTCCAATGTGGAAAGGAAGGCGGCGGAGGGGGAACAGAAGATATTGCTGACATGCAGGAATATAGAGACAGGGGGTGTCAGCCTTTCTGTCAGCCGGTATCGGGGTTCGTAGAAGAGGGAAAACGCTCTCTAGACGAGGCGACAGGCAGCGAGACAACGAGCTAGTGAGTAACAGAGATGAAGCAGATGTGAGGGAGCAGAGAAAGACACTCCTCTATACCGCTTGTTCAAAATGTCTTTAAAAGTCAATGTGGCTTGAACAAATGTGCCCCCTTCTCTTCACTCCTCCCTTCCTCTCACTACTACTTACAGTAAACACAATACAATGGCTCACTGCCTCTGCACCGCCTGAGATGCTGGTGAGCACCTCATTGGTTGCAATGTGGGCCTGAACTGTGAGTCCCCATGATGTTGGTCACTGTTTCATCATGATCAAGTTAATAAAGGCCTCTTCCAGAATAAAGGTCAAGGATCAAGAGACGCTGGTTGAATAACAATATTGCTCTAACCGAAGGAAAATGCTGTTTCCCTGCTGACCCACATTTGTTGGGCAGAAACCTCACATCTGTATATTGTCTTTTTCTTCACACATCAATGCTATTGGTCACCCTTTACCTCTCAGCCCAGTACATATGTACATATGTACATGTTGTAACCTGGCAAGATGTACAACATACTGCTGGAACCAACAACAGTACTTGAGCTTTAATTTCACCAACTGGACTGGTTTCCACTCAATTGTGTTACTTTGGATTAAGTTGGTTTGGGGGGGGGGTCGAATGCAAGACACAGAAACACAATTCAGTAAACCTCATTGTGTCCACGAATCGTTTCATTTGAGAAAGATCTGATTGACATGAGTTGTATTTAATCATAGTTGGGGATAACAGAGGAACTGCCTGCATTGACCTTATCACCATTGACGTTGACGTGGGGGTTTGTGTATTTTTTGTGTATTGGTGGTCTGATCGCATTCTTTGCAGATTGCAACATTCTCTTTCTATCTTTGGTTATTTGATGGAGCTCTGAAGCTTTGTATGCTAATGCCGTGTTTTCTTTTGCGCAGATGATGGTTTTACACAGTTGTACACAGTTTCTGCCACGGTTGTGATTTTGTCTGTTTTTTATTGACTTGGATGTGTTTTGGGCTGTAAGCCGGCAATCTGATCTGGCAACACCGGCCATAAGTTGAAAAGGTGTAAATGCATCTATCTCTCCAAGATACACACACACACACACACACGTGTATCTTGACCTCTGCTTAGTGCGACAAAGTAACCAATGAAAAGGTCGGACTGCAGTGATAATGGTTGTGTCTGTCATTTAGACAAGATGTCAACACATACAGTCATAGAGAAGGTGCACAAAGCCGTTGGAGGGTTTATCTGATCCCTGATCATATTGAACATTCAATGATCTGTTCATGTTGGAGTGAAAGTAATATTTCTCTGTCAATATATCTACTGTATTTCTAGACGATTCATTTTCATTTTGGATGAATCTTGATTCTCAGATGGATCTCCAATGCCCAGTGCTTGTGTATGCTAATGTAATTAAAAGTCATCCAAGTATCTCGACCACACACTGCTCCAAATGTTTTAGGGCACTTCACACTACAAGTCAATGCAGATTGTGTGATTACGATGCAGAATGTAATTCTCACATGGTGGATGTCTAATTTGGAACCAAAGTGGAAATCATGTGATGACTAAATGGTCTGGAGCAAGTGAGGTTGCCAACCACTGCGGTAGAGCGGTTCCTCGGTGCATGAAGCATGGATGGTTACCAAACAAGACACACTTCAGGCTGAGCCTCTCCATCTTTGTTTCTGCAAAACAGAAGCGCTCCCTTACAGTCTGTCTCCATGCCGCCTTTATTTCTCTGGCTCTGGCAAGTTCAGCATTGTCTCCTCTTCTATCTTTTGCACTCGCTGATCTCTTACTTCAGGAAATGCAGATCACTCTAAACTGTGCTCGGGCAATACATTTACATTCTTGCATTCTGTAACTTGCATTTCGACCCTTTCCAACAAAGCAGAAAACACATCCAGTGTTGTGTTTAATCTTGATAAGTTTGAATCTCTAATTCTCCTCCGAACACAAGTTGTTGAGTTTTGTGTGTATGAATGTACGACGCTACTGTTGTCCATTTATGTTAGAACTTACAGCTGCCTGTTTTAGACTCCTGCTTGAAGCTGACTGTGTTTTTATGAATGTTGATGACTGACACAACAATTTGTAAGTCAAATGGCGGGCAAGAACACGCCATGTTGTCTGTACTGACTGTAATGTCTAGGAGTCTGGTCATAGTTATTTTGAACCCATGTGAGCGTTTTCTGATCTGTTTCTCTTGTTTTTTTTCGTAATTATGTTACATTGTTCACGTTTTGCTTAGTTTACGTCATTGCTTGAAGTGGGAATAAAATAAGTGCCAGTACTCCCGTTATTCACATGTTGGCTGTAATACTCCAAATGAAACATTATAGGGTTTGTTTATTTACACATAATGTAAGTACTTAAAGTGCTTTCATGTGTATTAATCTATAGTATATTACAGGATGGCTGCAGCCAGCCAGGTCTGAGCTAATCATTGGGGCTTTATGAGCAGGGTCCCTTTCAGGATGCTCGTCCGTATTATGCAGCAGGATAAAGAGACTCGACAGTGAATCAAAGATGAGAGGAGGCATCAGGTTTGGGAGTCCTCCCCGAAGAAAATGTGAAGGGTTTTGACTTGAAACTTTACCAGTGTACATCATGTTGGAATATTATTTAGATAACACCCCAAAAGGTTTAGGCAACAAGACTTCTTGGTTAGAAAAGAGATGATGGTTTGTGTTAAAATAATAACGTAGCATTGTGATGTAACCACCATGACAACAAGTGGTCCTATGGGTGAAAGTCCTTCGTCATTACACAACGTTGTCTCCATATACTACCTCACTTGTTTAGCAGGTATGCAGAGCTCATTGTAATACATCAGTCTAATTCAGCAGTCTCGTAAAAGCTACATTTTCCCTTCTGATCTTTCCGTCTTCCTCTTATCTTCTTGCCATTTTGCTTCCTCTCATCCAGCTTTGTGTTTCTTCCCATCACTCTGTCTCTGAACATCTGTGTTCTGTGTGTACTTGCTCAACAGCGGAGTATTTATATCAGGGTATTAGTATAATTGCCACATTTTTCTAACGGTCGGTGAGGAATGCATTTGTCTCCCAGTCAGATCGAGACGTGGTGGCACAGGCTCGAACAGCTGGGGTAACAGTGCTGCGTTCAATAGTAACAGGTGCAAGGAGGCTGTTGTGGCTTGACACTGGATCCTGATTGTGAGTGTGTGTGTGTGTGGGAGACAATGTGTGTCAGATTGTGAGTGTGTGTACATGGTAGAGACAGAACAATCCTGCTACATGTCTGCAATGCTTTTTCATTACTTGTTTTAATTATTTAAATTAATAAATAATTAATTAATTATTCTTGTGTCTCAGGTTTAATAGGTGAATACATCTACTTTGTTATAAGAAGGTGTCTTCTTTAAATGATCATTATGTGGTTAAATGAAAGCATCTTTGACTGTTTGGTGACATATGGTGCAGGATACTGAGGTGACTGAAGGGACAGTTCAGAACGAACAGTGGTACAAATACAAACAAGGAGCTTTCCATCAATGGATACAGCTGCATAATACACGTCAAGAAGCCAAAGGTGCTCTGCCTGTGTGCAGAACACACTGCTGCGTTTCACAAAAGCGATTCAGCACAAACACCGTCAACAGACAATCGTACAAAATAACTTGTGTCGGATGTTTTCAGGCTGTAAACAGTTGAAATGTCTCACTTCTCTAAATGCTCATTAAATCAGAACAGAGTGGCTTGCAAGCTGTCCACTTTATGTTATGTTAGTAATCAACAGGATGGAAACACGTTTTAAGTGAATACGTTTTTTCCAGCGTTAAATAATTCGATTATTTTTAAACTGTTTTTCATGTTATGGCCATGGGCATGCACGTCTGTCAGTCTGTGTGTGGGTGTAGCGTTTTCTCCCTCAACCTAGAAATTAAGATGTAAATTATAGTGTAGAGTGTGCACAAACAGGAAATATGGGGAGGCTGGTGTGGCTCTCTTCAATAGATCAGCATATGAATCAGAATAATAGACGGATTGTAGTCATAGACATTTGTGAGAGTGCTCGAGTGCGCTGCAATCAATGGACTCTAATTACACCTGCAAAGGTTCATCATTCACTCTGCGCACCTCTGAGTCTGTTCAGTGGTTAGTTGTGTTATAGTTTCTCACTGTCATCAGTCTCTTCACGTTGGGCAGAAAACATTAACTAACTTTAAGTATGCAAAGCGAGATTGTAAAATGAGTTAAATCTTAGACTTGACTTATATTGTGGCATAAATGTGTTTTATAGCCAGACAAGGAGCAAAACTTGTGGAAGAGATTCATAAATAATTTGCTATCTCTGAGAGGTACACTAAGATATCATCTGTATAAAGGGAAATATGATGAGAAGTCGCTTTGTCTACGATGGGAGTTATGACATTGTGACTTGAGTCTTTTTCTGCATCTGACGATGAAACTGTCCAAAAGTAACATCAGAGGAAGCCTCATAAATGTGCAATGAATCGGAATGTTGTCGGAGGCGAAACAGCTCCAAACAAAACCAATCTGACTGCATAACTGAAAGAAAAGGAAGATTCAAAGATGTTTAAAACCTACTGTATCATTCTAGTCATCTGGACCTTCAGAAGCATACGAGCTAGAATAAAAAGAGGTAAAAGCTTCATCGCTATCAGAAGGAAGTGCAAATCAGATACCGTTAACATTTTTGACACTGTCAATAGATGCCAAGTATTGTTGTTGGGTTCTTAAAATATGGAATTCAGCACGGCAGCAGTAAGACTCCTGCTATATGCTCACTTGGTAGCGGACATTTTCTGCCTGTCCTCACTAAATACTTCTGTTGGGATTCAAGTAAAGCTATCAAGTGTTTCTTGACAGGTTCAAATGTGGAAAAAAGAAGTGCAAGCTCCTCTTGTGATAATCAGTTACAATGCTCGAGCATTGTGAAGTATGAACTCTCTCAAACTTTCAGTGATGTTTGTTTGAACATTGTTTTGTAGTCCTGCCTGTAGAGTAATCCTCTTGCAATGAAGATCAGAGGAGAGGAAGTTCCAAAGGGTTTTCTAACAGATGTGTGTGTGCAATAGTAATCCATGCTTCATGACTTGGTATTCATGCTGGTCCAATCAAATCAACATGAGGTCTCTCTTCATACACCGCTTCTCTCTCCCTCAATAGTTTTTTCCCGGACTCCAGTAAGTAGATGGGACAAAGTGAGGTGTGTTGATTGACCCAGAAACTCAGATATTATAATTCATGTTGACTTTATTTACAATAAGTACAAAACACAGTTCAGCAAATACAGTCATGTGTCCAAGTCCTGATATCTATTGATTGCAATACAGTACTCAGCATTGAAATCCCAGAAGAAAGATCTACATTTACAAATATATACATAAAAAACTTATATATCAAAGTATCCAATTCAGGTCCTGCATGTTCCACCTGACAGAGAATGACCTAATGATCTCATCTAGATCAGCAATAACAACATTAGTCAAACATGTAATGTTACAAACCTGATTGAACACCAGGAGAGTGACGTAGCATCAGAAAGCTCTACCCTGCCAGCTGTGTTAAACACACACAGCTCCACCAGACACTGTGTGAGAACAGTAACGAAGACATCATTGAGCTCTGCAGCAACACACTGGAACCATATTGAGGCTTGTGTTTTCTTTCACAAGTGCATGACGAGTGCAGCTCTGAGAGCAGTTTCTCTGGTCAGGTCATTATAATAGGAGATGGTCAGGGACACGTTAATAATGATCTGACATCAGCACAATCTCTCTGAATGCAGGGCAGTGCTCCCCCACCAGTGATGGTGTCACAGTTGCGACTATAAAAAAGTGCAAGAAGTCTTAAAATGTCCAACCACAACTTCCAGGTGGCAGATGGACATTGATTGCACTCTTTGAATACATTTTGTTTTCCATAATGTCCAATTAAAAGAATTTAACGCATCTGGTGCATAAAGTCAATGAGGTTTCTGGTCACGAGTCTTAGTCGGTGCAACCAGCAGCAGCACACAAATATAAGAGCTGACTGCATGAAGGCGAGATGCAACAACAATCAGTCTGGTGCATTATTGTGGCACAGCCAAACATCTGGTCCAGGATCTTCTCCTTGGTGGTAGCTTCACGGACTGTTCCCCTGGCAGTATGTCAAACTCCACCGACGGTCACTGTCAACGGGAAACAAGAACTTAAGAGCCTTTTACAAACTGCTTGTTTCCTCGTTATTAACAATAAATGGTAGAAAGATGTTGCGGCTACGAGTCGCTGTCGGTGGGATGTGGAGGTCTGCCTGTGATAAACTGTCACAGATGATCTTACCGACTGACTCCATTAAAGGAGCTTCTCACTCCAGTTAGGAAGTAGTCGCTGGCGACCGTCCAGCTGAAGTATTCCTCGTAGTAGTTGATGTCTGTCATTGTTTGGCAGTTGGATGTGGTAAAACCAGGACTACTGCAGCACTGAAACCTCCATCTGAAGTAGAGGAATAATGTGTTCACAGACATTAGTCATCAAATATGTTAACATAGGATACAACTGGATTGTTTTTTATCAACCTGCACTAGATGTTTTTAAATATTTCTCTTACTTTTTAGTACAAATTATAAGTGTATAAGAGTATGATTTTTTTCCCAGTAATAATAGCAAAAACAAATGACTCACTTCCTGTCCTGGTAGAGGCCCTGTGAGTACTGTGGGCCCCTGCGATCACTTTATTGTCTCCACAGTTGAAGTTCATTGATTCCCAATATTCGTTAACAGCATTCGACCAGCTGCATGTTCTTTGTCATTTGAAGGCCTTGCACGAAAACGCCCAAAGTCGATCTTTTTGGTGGTTATTGTAGAAACTATTGTGGAAATAAATCAGCACGTTAGAAGACTTGCTGTTGTAAATCAAAACAAGAACATGTAGAGGCAAGAGACAGAATGTCCTGCCCACCTTGTGATGCCAGATACAGCTTGGCCAGAAGGACAAGTGTGACTCAAAGTGTTGCTCAACATATTGTCCCACTCGTCGTATGCATGGAGGTAATCCGCTGCAACAGAAAGGTACGTTTACTGGTGAGTTACAGGCAATTGTCATCGGTATACGTCTGTTTTCAGGAAGAGTTTCTCTTGATGAAGAGGTTTGATACCTTTGCTCTGGTATGAATGAGTATTTGATGTATGTGTGTTGTCAACAATGGCCTAATGAGAGATCAATCAGACAGAAGGAGTGGCTCGCATTTTTGTCTGCCAGGTCAGTTATTAGTTTGACCCTTTTTAAAACCTTTATGCCTGGCTGTGTGTGTGTGTGTGTGTGTGTGTGTGTGTGTGTGTGTGTGTGTGTAGCAGTCCTGTGTGCATGCAAACACCTGCTGACCTGCATGCGTGCAGGCCTATGGGTGTCTATGTGTCGTTGTGTGCAGGTTCTCCTGCTTTGGCTCACACACTTTGTCACTGCGCACGTTTCTTTGTGAGAACAGAGGAATAAATGGGTGAGGAGGAGGATTTGGGGTATTGGACTTCCCTAATACAATGAAAAGCCACTTTGCCTTTTGTTTGCCTTGCATGACGGGGGACAAAGCTAGCAACAAGTGGGGCTTAACATTCCATTTGGCTGAAGGAGGGGAAGCCAGCTGGCATGGCGGAAAGGCCACACTGAGGATCTGTGGACACACCAAACGGGGTATATTGGGTTTCTGAGGCCACTAGGAATGCATGGGAACTAGTCAGGGGGGGGGCAGGTTGCACTTCAGGGGACAGCAAATCATTTCACAAATATAGCACCTCCAGGAACTTCTAACAGGTTATGACATTCTGAATTTAAATTTAACTGATGCCTTTGTACATGAGCAAACAACTTCATCTGCCAGAATATATTTCTATATAGTTATTCTTAATTCTTAATCATCAGGTCCGGCTGCCTGTAAAATCACACAATCACAAACGTCTGTCTGAAGGGAATCTTTGTTTTTGTCTCCAGGCCCAAAACCAACAAAGTTCCTTATCGAAACTTCAACAAATAAAACGTAAAAACGACTTCACAAAATGTCACTTCAGGTCAAATAAAATATTTCGGTTAACATTAACTATTGCAAACACTGCTGAGCTCAGCAATACCTGTTGTTAACTTCCCTCTGTGCTGTTGAGCAGCACTGCCCCTCGAGGGCTTCGAGACAAAGTGTCTCTTCCACGACCCTCCTGTGTGGAGCTGGTGACTCCAGGTGCGCTCAGGTGAAGACGGATTACTTCAGTTCAGAATTATATTATGACCTCAAGCGGGTAACTACACCTACACCAGCGTGTGCACTCTGGGAAATCTAAGCTTTAAGGTTTAGATCTGTCAGATAGCAATAAGTGACTGTCACCTAATTACCGCAGCAGATTCCTCACTTAATGACTTTCCACTGATCATGAATCACATTCAACAACAACGGCAAATGACTTCCTCGTTGCTGCAAAGCTATTACCTGCATTCATGTGGATCATTCTAAGTTTTGCATTGTTTTCACTTGACTGACTGTAAATGATGACTTTGAAATGCAAAGATCCATCTGACACACATACAGGTGGAATATTCTGGCCATCCCACCGACAGCGACTCGTAGCCGCAACATCTTTCTACCATTTATTGTAAATAACGAGGAAACAAGCAGTTTGTAAAAGGCTCTTAAAAAGTTCTTGTTTCCCGTTGACAGTGACCGTCGGTGGAGTTTGACATACTGCCAGGGGAACAGTCCGTGAAGCTACCACCAAGGAGAAGATCCTGGACCAGATGTTTGGCTGTGCCACAATAATGCACCAGACTGATTGTTGTTGCATCTCGCCTTCATGCAGTCAGCTCTTATATTTGTGTGCTGCTGCTGGTTGCACCGACTAAGACTCGTGACCAGAAACCTCATTGACTTTATGCACCAGATGCGTTAAATTCTTTTAATTGGACATTATGGAAAACAAAATGTATTCAAAGAGTGCAATCAATGTCCATCTGCCACCTGGAAGTTGTGGTTGGACATTTTAAGACTTCTTGCACTTTTTTATAGTCGCAACTGTGACACCATCACTGGTGGGGGAGCACTGCCCTGCATTCAGAGAGATTGTGCTGATGTCAGATCATTATTAACGTGTCCCTGACCATCTCCTATTATAATGACCTGACCAGAGAAACTGCTCTCAGAGCTGCACTCGTCATGCACTTGTGAAAGAAAACACAAGCCTCAATATGGTTCCAGTGTGTTGCTGCAGAGCTCAATGATGTCTTCGTTACTGTTCTCACACAGTGTCTGGTGGAGCTGTGTGTGTTTAACACAGCTGGCAGGGTAGAGCTTTCTGATGCTACGTCACTCTCCTGGTGTTCAATCAGGTTTGTAACATTACATGTTTGACTAATGTTGTTATTGCTGATCTAGATGAGATCATTAGGTCATTCTCTGTCAGGTGGAACATGCAGGACCTGAATTGGATACTTTGATATATAAGTTTTTTATGTATATATTTGTAAATGTAGATCTTTCTTCTGGGATTTCAATGCTGAGTACTGTATTGCAATCAATAGATATCAGGACTTGGACACATGACTGTATTTGCTGAACTGTGTTTTGTACTTATTGTAAATAAAGTCAACATGAATTATAATATCTGAGCTTCTGGGCTTAATCACATGGGTCAATCAACATTTTTCACACTGCACTATTCATATGTTGGCTGTTTGTTGGGCCACATTAATGCTCACAATTTTACAAAACACTGGTGATGAGTCTTCCAGGAGATAACAACTAATAGCTCCGCTTAATGTTACTGTCAGCAAGTGTTTTGGATGATACAACCAACTTCTACAAGAGATCTGACAACAAACATTTAGAGAAAGGAAATGTAACACCAGCATGGACCAACCGTACATGTTTTTGTCACAATCAGGCTTTGCCTTGGGTGTTGTGTGGTTTTCTGTAGCTCCTCACTTCCCTCACCTGTCCCTAATCAGTTCATTCAGTGCACCTGCCAGTCACTCTCCCTCATCAGCACAACTCTCCTCACCTGTTCTAGTCACTATTTAAACCCCTGTCGTTCACTCACTCACTGCCGGATCATTGTTTGTTTTCTACCCGCCCGCCCGTTTTGCTCTTCCTGTTCCTGGTTTTTCAGCCTGCCTGTTCTGCCTTGTCCAGCCGGATTTTCCCCCTCGTTTCTTGTCCTTGGATTCCCTGTGTGTTTTTGGTTTGTTCTTTAAACCCTTTTCCACTTCACCTGACTGTCTGCATTTGAGTCCTCATTATGTCCCGTGACAGTATTACATCCAGTGCTTTTGTTGTTGTATGAAAAGTGGAGAATAAACTAAATATGGTGCAAGACCTGTATCGTGTTGATCTGACAAAAATCATTTTGGACATAAGTGATCAGTTGTTGAAGAAGTATCTCAGATTTATTTACTTCAAACATATAGTAATACCTCATTGTAGAAATACTCTCATACAGGTTAAAGTCCTGCACTTCAAACAAGTTAAAGTACAAAAGTTTGAGCATCAAAATATACGTAAAGTACCAAAAGTAAAAGTACTCATTGTGCAGAATTGCCCCATTTCATCAATATATATATAATGTCACTGGACCATAATTATTGATGCAATCATGTGTCCATCACTAATGTGGCAGCTGGTAAAGCTGCAGCTCAGTAGAGTGCATATCTCCACCAGGTGTCTGCAACGACCACCACGAGACTACTGGAGACCACCACGAGACTACTGTGTGATTGAATTAATACAGTCAGTAATGTAAAGCGTCGTCAAACATACTTAATTCAAACTCAAAAACAAGCGGCGTTCTACAAACAACGGGCTTGACGTCGTAGTTTAATACACGTCACACAATCGTGCTCAAACACAAAGGTGAGCTCAGTGAGCCGTCTACTCGCTTAGAAGCGTCTAAGTGGCGGCGAGGTACAGCAGTGTGTGTGCTGAGGTTCTGTCTCTGTTAGCGGTCAGCCAAACACAAACAAACAATAACAGTGAGTCGCAGAGCAGCGGAGATAACGCCTCATAATGTAGTACTTGATTTAATTGGAGAATGAGAATACCGTTTCAAGTACCTCAAAAGTTTAGCTCAGTGCAAAACTTGAGTAAATGTACTTAGAGACAAACCAGTGCAAAGTTTCTGTGCATCCATGAAACTGTGTCTGTCTACTTCCTGTCCACTGAATGTTTTGACTTAGCCGTCGTGGTACGTTTTGAGACATCGGTCTTTGAGGTGAAGCATCATCGGACCCTTGATTCAGCATCATCTCCTGGTGGCTCTGTGGAGCTCGCTACAGGTCTTGCGGAGACTTTTGATCTTTGGTAGAAAGTTTTTCCAATAAAATTACACCTGACAGTGACGATTGCTGATTACTTGTCACCCAGCGCCACCTGCAGGTCAAAATGTTCACTCATCCCGTGAAATATCTCGACATTTCCTGGATAGATCGTCAGTTTTAATAAATGCACAACATTTTGTACAGATATTAATGGTTGCAACGTGATGTCTCCAATTGACTTAGTTGATCCCCTGAGCCTTCTCTTGTGCCTCCAGGTCCAACCCCAGCTGACTGTTGAAGGGCTGCATGATTTGGCGGAATGATCTAGCTGGTGATAAGGTGTGGGCCGATGCATTGCCTAATGTAGTGAAGCAGCCAGCATCTCCCACTGTGGTAGCACCCGCAGTGAGTGGATGCCACATGGGGTAGGGTTTGTTGGAGGGACATTTTTTCGAGGTGTGGTTCCTACTAACCGGCCCAGTAACGTCCCTGAGACGTTGCAGACGATGCTTAAAGCGAGACGTCGTCCTCTTCATCAAAACATAGCATACCTGTCAGCTCATGTTGTTGACCCTGCTCCCTTACATCCAATCCCTGCAACGAGACAGCTTTCTGAACATTTGACAAAAAGTTTGCTCTTCAAATAAATACAAAATATTTAAAAATCTAAAACAACACAGCTGTCATAAGAAGATATCATTTCTAGGGTCAAAACCTGAGAGAAATGGAGTGTGTGTGTGTGTGTGTGTGTTGGGGGGGGGGAGATAGGAAAAAGAAAGAAATACATCAAAGAGGGGTAATGAAGCTTGTCCAATCCCGAAGAGCCACATAAGAAAACAGAAAGGCAGTGATTGTGGTGGGGTTGCTGCGAGAGAGAGATGGGGATGAATTATGATGAAGCTGTGGGTGATGAAGGGAGAAGGAGAAGGCAGCAGGTGGATGGTATTACATTGCCATTGTTACAGTCGCTCCCTCTCCTTTTTCTTTTGCCCTATTATCTCCATTCCCCCCCCCCTACCTCCCCCTTACCTCCCCCCCTGTCTCTGTGTCCTGCGAAGCGAATCCTGGCCCTAAATGGGAAGAGAGGTATAGCAGTGATCACGCTGGTATTCTCCAGCAGGGCCCCTTCCTCAGCTCATTAAGCCCACGGCAGAGCTCTACTTACCTACCTGGGATATAGCGGGATTTGGAGAAAGAGAATGAGGCGGGGGAGTAGGGGCGATGCAGCAGGCTTTCAGGGGGGGGGGGTTGGAAAGATAAAAAAAAAAACAGCCGGGGTGGATGAGAGAGATTACTCTCAGTAAGAGAAGAGCTCCATGGTTTGAGCAGTGTAGTGACTCCAAGTTTCCTCAGATTCTGATCCTTTTAAACTTATAACACGTTTGTAGCCCCAGATAGCACCGAGTGGAGACATTATTCGTAGTGTACACCTGAAGCAGAGCATCACGGTGAAGACGAGACGATGTGCTTATCAACCTGCCTGCATGTATTGTATTGTGTATGTGTAACATTTTATGTATCTGCTTTGTATGTTTTAATTAGTACTGAACATAGTAGTATAAACATCAATATTCTCTTCTCCTTTTGTGATTGCTCTGCATGTTGGAAGACGGTCGATAATCTAAATGTTTCTAACAGAAATCGTATTTATTCCGATGTTATCGCCACGATCAGAGGATCCGCTCGAGGAGGCGAAATCAATCTGCAGAAATGCTGGAGACGTAGAGTCCAAATGTGTTTGACTGACAGAAAAGCGAGCCGTCTTCAGTCCAACATGGAGGAAGCTTTCGTAGCTTCTTAGCTGTGTCGCACCTTTCAATTTGACTTCACCTCCTCTGTTGGCAGTGCCCATCGATCAACTGAGTGAATAAATGTGAACCTGAGAGGTGGATCTTCTCTTAACAACACACCGTGACACTAACTAAGGAAGAAAGAATGTACAAAGAAAGAAAGAAAGAAAGGGAACAACACAGAAAAGAGGAAAGAAGGATAATACAGGACGCAAAACGGAAAGACAGGAGGAGGAGAAGGAATGAGAGGGCTGGGATTTGAAGCAAGACAAAAGTCTAGTGAGGAGGAAAGATCACTCCTCTGTAATGCTGTGCTCAATGAGGGAGAACCCGAGGAGAATACATTGGAGGTCCTGGAGATGAGAGCTTTACACGCTGCAACATTCTCCAAATCACTTCACATCACTCAGACCTACACTTAGACATGAGCCCTAATCTCCACAAAACGGCTTCCTTTCTCTGCCATTTCTCTTCCTCCACTCTTTCAGTCAGTTTCCCCGTCTTCTCATTTTCTGTCTACTCTGAACTTTCAGATGTTAGACCCTCGGCTGAGCCGACTGTAGATGTCGGGCAGTTTGTTTTGTGTCTGTCAGTTAACGTCTAAACGGATTATTCCATTAACTTCCATTGTGGACGTTCAGAGCCAATGTAGGAAATGTGTTCCCTGTGTGTAGAGATGCTGGTGATGAGGGTGTGGAGATGGAGGAGGTCCAATGACTGCAAGAGACCAGAGAAAAAACTGTATCCATGATCTGTCCCTAACCTTAAAAGAGGTTAATGTAATGATGTATGTAATCATGTAATTAATTAATTAATATTAAATAATAATATAATATATAATAATATACAGCACCCCCTGATTTCGCAAACTGTCGAGAACCCAAGTGAATGTAAAGTCTACCGCCCTTCACTGATCGCTGGAAGTGATGTCAAAGGTACAACAAAGATCTTCTAACAGAAAGACATGATGAGGGACCTCCGTCTCCACTCTGTGAACACGTCAACCAGCCTCTAAATGAGAACAAACATAGTTTGTGATCCGTCACAGTAGGCTTGATTTTCTTCTTCTTGATCACATTCTGTCGATGATTATTCTCAGAGGACAGATCTAAGCGAGACTGAGTTCCATCAACCGGATGGGCAGCAGTTCTGGACGTGAATCCTTCCAGCTATCAGATGGCCAATTAAACGAACATACAAGTCTGCCGTCATTCGCACAGAACACTTAAAGCATTTCGGCTCCAGTTTGACCTTGATCATCTCGTGTCGATTGCCTCGAACACATGCCAGCTTCGTGCCTTCTGAGCGGGTTCGTCCGGATGTGGCCTTGGTCTTTGCTTCGTCACGGCGGCTGATATATACGTGCAACACGTGTTGCTGCACAAGGACACACGTAAACTGCACTCTTGCACACATATGCATGTTAAAAATATATTCTTTAAAAAAGTCCTGCAAACCCAACATCGTAGTAAGTAAAAAGCTGACAAGCCGTATTCTGAATACTGAATACGTTTTAATTTGGACCAAAGGAAAGAGATTCACCTTTTCTTTCCTCTGTGTGTGACATTGTAATCTTAGAAGCCCTCTGTTGCCCTCAATGTTCTCCCAGCACTTTGTGCTGAAGCCATAACACACTACATGACTCCATTTGTTCTCATGGTGGCTGTTGACACCTGCAAACAGCTGTGTGTAGCTCTGTCTGTGTAGCCCAGAAAAAACTAAAAACAAACCGGACCTGTTTTGCAGCGAAGACCTGGCTGCTGAAGCCCAAACACTCTCAAAGCTCCAAAACAGATGAATCGGCTCCCACAAGGGGGGGGGGGGGGACCTATGGTGGGAAAAGGAGCGAAAAGAAGGTGATCGGTTAGAAGAGGAGGGAGTGATTGATTAGATGCCACAAAGGAAAGAGAGAAATGGAGATTAGTTAGAAATCTCATTGGGAAAGGATGAAAGGGGAAAAGGCAGATTCAGAAAGAGGAGAGGAAGAGAGAGTGCGTGTGGTAGTGAAGGGTGTTAGCGTCAGAGACTTTGCATCGAAAGAAACAAGAAAGGGAAACAAAGAATTGAAAGTGATAAAAGGGAAAAGGGAAGGCCGGCAGTAGTGAAAGGCTCCCGGTGACGTGAACGCTCATGTAGTGAGAAGAAGGCCACGGGTCATCAGCCTGGAGCTCGCACGTTATAAAGGGACGACACTAAAGACCCGCCAACAGACAGGGGCAGTAAAAGTCAACGCAAATAGGGCCGCCCCCCCCCCCCCCCCCATGACCTTGGCTGTGGAATGTGTCCCCCCCCCCCCCTCCCCTGCTTTGTATTCGGGGTCAGACGCCATACTCTCCAATCCCATGGGTCTCTGTGAACCCAGCAGGTCTGGGGTCAAGAGATCAAAACACAACCCAAAGCGAGCAGCGCTCCTGTCCAGTTGGCATCCGGGGCTGAAGCGCCATCGTGTAATAAATTGGAATTATGCCCTTAATCATTGCCCTCTCTCCTGCTCCCTCGCTCTCATTCGCTTCCTCTCTTTATCTCCCTTCTTCCACACCAGCTCTTCCTTTTCTTTTTGAAGTCATTATTGGATCCTGGGACACTTTTATGACATTTATTCTGCTTGGCAGTTCTCTTCCTCCCTATCCCATCTCTCTCCTTTCTCTCATCATCCCTCTCTCTTTCTGTTAATTACCCTTGCAGTCTTATCTGTCGACACCCTTCAAACTTGCGGTTCCTTGTCATGAATCAAGTGTCCCCCCCCTCCTCCTCCTCCACTTCCTCCTCTTCCTCCTCATCCTCCTCTACCCGTATCAGCCAAACAATTAACCAACCGGCTTGCTCTAATTAAGCATCACAGAGACACATGCAGAACTCCACCTCTCTTCCTTTGTGTGGACACGATATACGGCCCACTCGTCCCTTCATGGTCGAGTCACTTTCTCTGTTACACGTTCTCGACCAGAAAGCGTCGCCCTGAACCTGAAAACCCGCCGGTGGGATGGAGAAGCATGTTTATTTAATCAATCGCCAAAACTGCACCGTTAACCGTAGCCGGGAGCTGTAAAGACTCTCTTTATTGTCAGATTTGTATCTTTCCGACAGTCCGTAAACACATCATGTGTGACGAACGCTTCCATCAGAAAACTACCAAAACTAAGCTTAAAGTTATGATATTTCATCAAATGTTTCATGTAAAATGTTGCCCCAAATAAACCGTTTGAAGCAACCAGATCCTGAATAAAGATTAGATTCTGAGGTCTTCAGAGTAACTAGGAACACAGCTAGTTTGTAACTGCTGAACACAGAGAGGGAGGGAGGGAGGAGAGAGGAGGAGAGAGGAGAGAGGAGGGGAGAGGAGAGAGGAGAGAGGAGGGGAGAGAGGAGAGAGGAGGGGAGAGAGGAGGGGAGAGAGGAGGGGAGAGGAGAGAGGGAGGGAGGGAGGGGAGAGAGGAGAGAGGAGGGGAGAGGAGGGAGGGAGGGAGGAGAGAGGGAGGGAGGGAGGAGAGAGAGGAGGGGAGAGGAGAGAGGAGAGGGGAGAGGGGAGAGAGGAGAGGGGAGAGAGGAGGGGAGAGAGGAGAGAGGAGGGGAGAGAGGAGAGAGGAGGGGAGAGGAGGGGAGAGGAGAGAGGAGAGGAGAGAGGAGAGGAGAGAGGGAGGGAGGGAGAGAGGAGGGGAGAGGAGAGAGGGAGGGAGGGAGGAGAGAGAGGAGGAGAGAGGAGAGGATGTAAAAATGTGAATAGTTTATAAATATTTATTGCACGTAGAGCCTCCATTTTATTTTCCAACTTTGGCAACACTTGTGGACACCTGGAACAATGTCAGATATAAAGATTCCATTGTTTGCTAAATTTGTCAAATATATTATCATATATTATTAAATATGTTTTATTCTTTTGTATGATTCATGGCATTGTTATTGTGTGGTACAGCACAAAATACATGTTTTAGTTCTCTGCTTCCAGCCGTGACTGTTCTGTTTCCATAGACGTGCAGGACGTTTATATTGCAGTGAAGATCAAGAGCACAGAGAGTAAATGTGATGGCAGTGAAACATGCTTTGGGGTTCAGAGGGTTAATAAGAAGAGAAACGCCTGCTGACAGCAAGTGTTCTGTTATTGCTTCCACTGACGTTCAGCAGGAAAGAAGAAGTGAAGATGAAGTTGAAACAATAGATTACCATAATAGAATGTCCCGCCTGTCCTCCCTAATGACAAAAAACGTGTTTAAAAAAGTGCAAACTGTTACCTTTCTGCCGTGAATTCACTTCGTGTGCCTGTTTCTTGCTGGAGTCTTAACAGTGAGGGCTTAATAATACCGATCGATGATGATATCGATTGAGCGGCTGATGAGGTGTCCCTGTTCAAGGCACTTAGCTTTAAATGTCCACCTCTGTGTGTGTGGTGCAGCTCACAGCCACCCACCCACACAGGAACCAGTCCCACTTAAACCAGCGCTGCCATACTTGCAGCAGACGTCGGGCGGCGTTAACAAGAGATGACGAGAAGCGTCCCGAGCGGCCCGGCACATGCAGCTAACCTTCAGAAGGAGCCGGGCCCCTTTATGATTGATGGCTTTAATACGATTTATGCAATAAAGCAGAACTAAATACAAAATTAGCCGTAGTGCTACGGGGATGTTATTACACTTCATTATTGCTTTCCGAAGTGGCAGATGACCCACATAATACAAAGGCTACCATGTGATTATATGTGCTCTTTGTTTGTGATGCTGCTGACTGGCTACTTTTGAAGCAGCACTTCCCGTCCCAAATCACATCGCATCACAATTATTAGGGTTTCAGTTATCAGAGTTTTATAACAGATTGGTTCATGTGAGGTGTAACAGCGATATAACTTCATGGTGTAGGATAACACACAAGGAACATGAATATCTGCTAATGCATAGCCAACTCACATGCGTCATGGTCGTTTCTGTACAGCCCAGTCACCGAGGAAACATGGTGGAATCGTTCCAGCACATCAAGAATACCTCGAAATTGCATTTGGTCAGCAAGTGACGCAGTACAACAAGCGACAGTTGTCCAAAGCTACGGTGTGTAATAAGGACTGTAGGAACATAGAAAGGTAAGATGTTGTTTTTCACGTAATGTTGTTACAGTGGTTACGTAAAGTTGCTTCAGAAAGTCCTCTAGGGGAGGTTGTTGTTTATTTACAGTAGATATGTTGTTCCTTCATTATTCAAACACAAACCGTGATGTTTTTTTCTAACCTTAACTAGTTTTGTTGCCTAATCCTCGGCGATCATTTCACAGCGTTACACAGCAGACCTTCACCCAGGAGACTGCAGTTCGTGTCCCGTGTGAAACTAAGAGGAAACTTTTTTTACGTAACGATGTTTTCGGTAACGCCTGTTACATAATGTTACACGAGAGACGGATACCTCAGAACCTGGAGGAAAATATGAGAAATAATGTTTTTCGTAATTGACCCTTTAAACATTGAAGGATAGAACATTCTGTCTGCTGTGGGCAAAGCCCTAACACAGCATCCCTTTCTATCTCACTCTCTCTTTCATCTCCTTTCCGTCAAAGACGCGCACACTGACGTATGTACACGCTGACACACACACTTACTCAACAAGGGCAACACGGAGGAAGCAATTGGGTGTGGAAGAAGATCGTTTTTTGTAATTATTTCCCCGCTCCGTGGTCGACATGGAAAATATTACCCACATGAACAGAAGCAATCAGTTTCCTCCTCAAGGTGTCGGATACACTTAATACGTTGCACCGAGGACGATTTGAAATGCATAATCCCTCTCCCACACGCTTCCTCGTCTGCGTATATTTAATAATTTCCCCCAATAACTGCATGAATAGCATTAAAAATGTCACAGCAGTGGTTCGTGAAGGAATGCAGAAATACCTGAACTACCTGGAGTCTGACATTTTTATTATTTGTTATTGGAAAGGTAAAGGTGCCGATCGACATGTCGGTTGACAGAGTGATTGAATAAAATGGGAAATGGAACGTGACGGAAATTCAAGGGCGGAAGCACCGGGGGGGCTTTCTATTCACTCGTTTCGCTTTTTCTGAAAAATGTCTCACTCCAATGGAAGTGAGAGCAGGGCCGTGAGTGAAACAGGTGGCTACAGCTGCTGTTTGCGATGCACATCACTCTGCATTTGGGGTTAATTGTGAGAAACCGGGCTTGATACCGGATGGCTGCCAGTTTAAATCCCTTAACAGGCCGGGGAAATCAAGGCTGGGAAAGGTAGCGAGACGCCCCGCACTGTCGCTGCACACTGTTGTTGCTGTAAAATGAGAGAACCAAGCAATCAAGTGTGTGTGTGTGTGTGTGTGTGTGTGTGTGTGTGTGTGTGTGTGCATAACTCTCTCCCGCTCACCTCAGCTGTTATTAAAAATGTGTTACTTGTCAACTCTGCAAGTGCCTGTTGAGCTGGCGTGGCTTGTCTGAGAAGGTGTATCTCAGAGAAGTCTGCAAATTGGAACGCTAACGGATGAAATCTATCTTTCTTTTTTTTTCAAGAATTGTTTAACTGCATTGGTTTTTCGCAGTTGAGGTTATCTTTCAGAGAGAAACATTTTTTAAAAAGCAAACCAATTTCTACACCACTTTTTTTCAAGAGCAGCAGTTTCTCAATTTGGCATTTTGTTTCACCACCAACCAGCTGCGTATCTGAGGAGACAGGGTGGGTTTGTCTGCTTCATTGAGAGTCTAGGTTTTCTGTGTTTGCTTCCTGCCCACATGGCCTCCAGTGATAAGAGCACCAACAATTCCTTAACTTTTGTATTTTCCCCCAGCGTGCTATTCTGCCCTTTTGCTTTCTGGTTGGTGCTAACGTGATTCCATTTCGTCTGACTGACACAAAGTCAGTTTTTGCCCCAAACTTGAAATACAACAAATGGCTTTGTGTGCCAGGATCAGAGAAGTCCATCATCATTCTTCTGCAATCAAAGTGATTCATAATTGTTTACACATTTTACCGCAATGTTGCTAGAAGCTATTAGCAACGGCTAAATGCCACGACTTCCTGGAGCCTCCTCTGGTTGCCCGACAACTCGCAACACTTTTGCTTTTTTTCGACAGATTGAAAAGAAGAAATATAACGTTTTAAGTCGTGAACTTAAGCCTTGGTGGTACTGTAGGCCAGGCTAGCTTTTAACCCCTGTTTCCAGTCTTTGTGCTAAGCTAAGCTAACAATCAACCTTCTCATCTAACTGCGAATACGAGTATTTCCCAAAGTTTTAGTTGCCTAAACATACCCATACCGTACCAACAGAAGAGACTGATTGACTTTGTGAGACTGAACCCTGAATGTCTTCTCACTTAAAAACCCTGAATGTTCTCTCAAAGATAATTAAGTCTTTGAAAGCTGTTCTTAAAAACGTGTTAATGGCACACTCACTTTTGAGATTTCTCGGCTATATGTTATCCTCGCTCCCCTAAAGTCTTGTTCTCGTCTAAATAGGACTCGATTATTCAAACAGATAACCTTCTTATCTTTCTCCTTCACCAACTCATTTGTTGCCAGGTCTTTAATAAAAACCAAGCCCTGTTTGGAATGAGCGCTCGCTTGTCTCAGTAATTTAGTGCCGCTGTTAAGACATGTTTAGTTGTGCTCTGTTATATGAGGGGTAGTTTACTCACTCGCTTCATAAAACTTACGTGGCGGAATAAAGACCTGAGCCTGATGGCACTAATTCATGCCAAGTACCTGATATCATTAAGGGTTGGTTTCCACTGCAGCTGGAGCGCCGTTTCTGAAGCAGACCAGGGGGTCAAGGTGGACTTTTGCGCTACAGTGTAGTGCCTCAGGAATAGGAAATGATATACCTTAAATTAATTGTTTTTACATTCTTTCATCCTTATTTTAATATATAGAGACAATGATTTGACTTATATATATTTATATGCATAGTTCCAACAATAAGTTCTCACTCCCTTCTCGTCAAATACAGCAGCTTGGTCAGTGCCCCTTGGCGTCTAATGCCGTCACATCCTTTAGTGTCTGTATGTGGCACAGCAGGGTTTCAACATACTCCAATTTAAACCCACTCACATCATTGTTAGACCCTGAGAGCAACGGATGTAGTGTAAAGTGTGCAATAGTTTGTTTTAGGCGGGTGGGAGGGGATGGGGATGATCCTGTTCGTACCCCATGGGAAACATGACTCGTTAGGTACTTGCTATTTACGTGAGGACTTTCACCCAGGAGGCCACTGTTTGTGTCCAGGGGGGCAACATCCGGTCCTGAAAAGTGAAGCCAATGCGGAAGTGCCTTAAAGCTGCATTATCTCTGCTGTCCACCAGGGGGCGACTCCTCTGGTTGTATAGAGTTCTATGAGAAAATGACTCTACTTCTCTCTTGATTTATTACCTCAGTAAACATTGTAAACATGAGTTTATGGTCTCAATCTCTAGTTTCAAGTCTTCTTCAATACAGCATGATGTTCATTTAGTACATTATGGTCCATTTAGAGTCACACAGACCATAAAGCAGGGGATGCTTTAGGGCGGGGCTACACAGTGATTGACAGGTCTCTACCAGAGACGTATACGGTACTGCAGTGTCACTCCTCCACAAACCAAATATGGTCAGCAAAAAAACAAGATGGCGATTGCCAAAATGCTGACCTAGAGGCTTCCAAACGGCAGTCCACAAACCAATGGGTGACGTATTCTTGTTCAGAGCTTCCCTCATGGGCATGTAGACAGTAGTAGAATGTAACTGCACAACAGCTGCTAGCATAGACAACAAGGTCAGCAACGCCTGTGATTCATTATCCATGTTGGATTAATGACCGAATCGAGGCTGATGTTGTGTGTTTTCTTTTCTGAGGAAGGTCACATGACAGGGGCGTGACTAATCAGACTGATGAGACCCAATCAAGAAGGTGTCTACCACATCGTTTTTCAAAGGTCTCCGTTTCCTCCCGTCCAGACTACAATGCAACAATGGCGTTTACAAACTTAAACAGCTTCAGCAGCATTTTCAAACATCTGTTCTAAAATGCCGCAGTATTGTGGACGCTTAGCTTAAAACGCAGCAAAAGTTATGCTATTTAAAACAAACACAAGCCGACCAATCGCAGGACTTGCAGTGTCCTCGTGGTAAATCTACAGTCACTACATTACAGTGGCATGAAACATATAGTTAATATTTTGTGTCCATGTTTTGTTGCTTAATTTACTACAACTACCTTTGTATCAATACCATCAGACCAACAGCAAGTGTAGAGAGGGATACCAGAGTAACCACTGACACCTGGAAGCGGTGATGGGAGTGGTCATGGAGAGTGTAGCTCCACTGAAGCAGTTGGCGGTTGCATGATTGGTACACGGATTCCAATTACTGAGCGATCAGGAGGCCTGGTGTGTGTCTGTTTGTGTGTTTCTCTCCATCACGTGTTCATGGGTAATGTGTCTCGCCTGATAAAGTACCGTACAACAGAACGAGGGGATTACTGCACTGTTTAGGTATAGACATGTTTCGTTGTTCACCTTCAGAAGGCACTGCAGTGATCATTACTTCAGAAATCATGAATGTTTACTGTTAAGACGCCTAAATAACTTTGGTTGAAAGTTTCTGGGTTTGGGTTGTGTCGTTTTTATTTCTGTTGAATCACCTGTTGAATTATAAGTGGCACGTGTTGTACTCTTAACTTTTTTAATTAGTGTAAGATGGTGTAGAGGTGCAGGGAGTAGACTCACAGACCGAGGCATTGGAAAGGTGAAAGGAGTACTTCACTGCTTCACAGCTGCTTTTACTGCTCAGGTTCATTCATAAGCCAAAATACTTATATTCATAAAGCAGGTTTCACAGGCAGAGGTGGCTTCAAGGTGCTGCTCAGAGAAGTTAGAAGAATCTATTCAGAGTTAAAACTAAATAATAAAAGAAAATAAAAATAATTTAACAATTTGTTATAATAATAACAATAATGAACTATTATTATATACAATAAGGCATTTGGCTTTAAAACATGTAGTTAAAAGCACTTGAGAACAAAGAACAAATGGAAGTTCTGGGTTCAGGCAGTTGGTTCCTGCGCTGTGCTGCATGATGACTCACGGCTGCTTGTCCTTGTTTGCATTGTGTCCAGGGTACCGGGACTCTGGGGTGACTGGAGGGTTATATTGCTCGAGCATGTCAGTTATGTATTCATAGCCAACTCCATGTACAGATTTATAGACAAGTAATAAAACTTAAAATCGATTCGGTGGGATACTGGCAACCAGTGCCCAGATTTAAGAACTTCTTCTGTATTTGGATGGAATGCTTGCGGCTGAATTTTGAATAAGTTGCAGGTGCCTGATGGTCTTTTTAGACAGTTCTATGAGGAGTCCATGGCAGGAATCAGTTTTGCTGGAGATAAAAGCATAAATCAATTTGTCCAAATGCTGTTTTGTCATAAGATCTCTAACTTTGGCTTTAAGGTGATGAAGTGCTGATTATGTTGTTGCTGAAACGTTGGTCGGAGTCAGTTAAAACACCAAAGTTCTTAACCGCCTCTTTTGTTTTTAGTGCTTTTTCCTTTAGGTTAACACCAATTCTTAGCCTCTCATCTTTGCTGCCAAATAGAATGATCTCTTGTGGCCAAGGCTAAATTGGAGCGGGCCGAGAATTGACCCTTGAGGGACACCACAGGTGAAGGTAACTTCAGCACCAAAAAAGAAAGGTTAAGCGGTGCCACTTTCGTCGGCATTTTGAAATACATGTTGAGGTCGGTGAGGGATTAAGAGGAGCTAACTATTCCCAAAAGGATTACAAAATGCATAGCTCTGTTCTGTATGAGTTCATGGTACTCCATAAAAGAAAGAAAAAAATCGGGTGGAGCTGCATCTTCAAAACGTGAGTGGCCACAGATGAATGACACGAGCTTCTGCTCCCAGTATACTTTCTGCTTTCTGTTTCCCTCGTAGCGCTATGACTCACCACACTTCGTACTGCCTGACACCCACTGCAACCGAGATTCTATGAGAACATTTCACACTGTGTGACATGCAATAAACTTACTGTTGTCACACAGTTTAAGATTCCCCCATCACATACACCATCACATACACCACCTAAGTCCTTTTAATAACCCAAAGCACATCACACTAGTATCAATATGCTCAAAGCGTTCACCAAAAGGCGTAGCTGATGAATGCAAAAATAACTCCGGGCAGATAATTACCCCGAATAACCAATAAATTTGAGGCTGATTAGAAGATGACAGCGAATAACTCACCAATTTAGCAGCGTGTGACGGCGCGGCGTGCCCTCGAGCGACAACATTTCCAGCCATCTCCCGCTGATTGCCCTGAAATATTTTTTTGCCCACACAGCATCGTTACCCTCCCCCCCCCCTGTGTGTTTTGACAAAAGGCAGAGCAGCACTGACTCGCCTGGCTGCCGCTGGTGGCTGTCGAGGGTTGAGAGGGGTTAAACTCACAAGCTACTTAAGTGCTGTCAAGGCACAAAATTGGACAGAGCACCGGGCTGAATAATTACAGAATAACAAGGGAAAGGGGGTCTTTGTTTGGCAAAGGGAGAAAAATAATTGATTTAGCAGGGGAGGGGCGGGAATTTCTTCTTCTTCTTTTTTAACGCATCAGAGGACATGCAAGGTCTCCCGCAGTGGCACTTGGCGTCCGAGGGAACTTCCAACCCACCAGAACGAAGAGCAGGGGGAGCTTGGAAAGATGTAATTAATTGGATCAGATTAAAATTAATGAAGTAATTAAGGAGCTGCCTGCCCTACTTCTTGCAGTCTAGAACTATAGAAGGTACCAGTGGCAGCAGGAGTAGTAGCAGTGGCACCGGGGGGAGAAAGAGGGAGGGAGAGAAGAAGACTGACTTTGAATTATAAGTACTAAAGAGTGCAGGCGATGGTGAGGAGGAGCGGGGGAACCGCTAAAGATAAACAGCACTAGGAAATGAAAGTGGTAATCTGTGTGTGGGATGCCACCTCTTTCCAATTTATTCTGGACATCTTTGTCGTCATTGCTGTGGCGCTTCTACGCTTCTTAAAAGTGACACTCTGTTCTTTGTCTGGTCAGCCAAATTGGCCTCCACATTGCTGACTATCAGGTTTGCCAACAAGCTGCCACTGATTGTACGATGATAGACAAAGTGTTTGTTTTGAGCAAAAGCCGACTTTACAACAGGTGTGAAGATCTTTTATTTAACGGCTGATATGATACTTGTGTTGTATCAGATAAGAGGGCACGTGTGACGCTTTTATTTTAAACAAAACGTGGATAATTTCTTGAAGCAGAGGGACGACAGGTGACGAGAGATCGGGAATGAGGTCGTCAACGTCTGTGAATCCGGAGCAACAGAATCAAAATAAAGAATGAGGGGCGATTAATAATAATATCTGTCCCATCTCAGGGGTCAAAAGACATGGCACTCATGATAACACGGCGTAAACACGACCATAACGTTTTACAACCGAGTGCAATTTTCTCCTTTCAGCTTCTTGCAATTATTCATGTGGCAAAATATAAATGTACTGGAGTGGTTTGGAGTCGGGACTCGGGCTCATTTCACTTCTCTCCTGTCATTGTGCCCGTACACACAGAGCACACATGTGCCGGTGGGTGAAATATCATTAATGTGAAAAATTATTATTACATTCTCCTATTTGTTTGAGACGTTTGAGATACTTTTTTTCAGTTCTTTAAATACTTGCAGCGATTCCACTGCAGCAGAAACGATAAGTAGGTCTCCACATTAGGAGAGACGCTGTGCACGTTTACACACGAGGTAGTCGTGTGACCTCATTCATCATTTAGATCTTGTTAGTTTTCTGCCATTTATTTTTCATTACATAACTCTCATTGTATCCTGTCGCGGTATCCCAATATAAATGAGTTTGAGAGGACACAGTAACTGTGTGTGGCTATTAGCGCTGATCTTTCTGAATTGCATGAGGCTCATTTGCATAATACCTTTTTTTAAATATGTGCAACTAGCAGAGTCTCCTCCCATCCACAGCTGGCCTCATCAACAAGGCCCCGGGACCACCGTTGACATGGACCCTTATCCCCTCCCATAGACACTACACGATACATTGATGTCTTCACATCTGTATTGATGCGTTACATCTTAGGGACTATATCTAATGTGTACATTGCATATCATTTTATACTCTGAATCTTTGCACATTCTTTGGGCAATTTTGCGCATTTCTGCACAGAACTGACAAATTTTAATTAAGTTATACTGTACATATTTTTCTATTGTTTTATTTTCATTCAAATTCTCTTCTTTGCAGCTTTCATTTAAATGTATATATTGTCTGAGTATTTATTTTGTATTTTTATTGTAATATTTTTTCTGATTTCCTGATTTTTGTGCTTTTTTATTTTTCTATTTAAGGTTTCTCACCTTATTATGTTTACGTTATGCACTATTACACCAAAGCATAATCCCTGTGCGTGAAACCTACTCGGCAATGAACCAGATTGAGATTGCAATGCAGTGCTGTAGTCTGTTGAGCTGATCTGTGTCTTTATTTAATGTGGTTGCTTGTCACATTGTTATTTTACGAGGCTGCCTTTACCCCCATATGTTGCTGACAAACCACTCTGCGGTCAGGAGCAACTCCAGCCTCATTTGCATGTCTGCTGTGATGATGTGACGGGGAGAGACTGTGGGAGTGAGAAAGGAAGAAGATGTATCAACATTTTGAAATCCAAACAGTTCCTTCAGCTCCTTTTGTGTCGGGTGTGCAACATGCACTTAAACAATGTTTGTAGATGAGACCCATAACTGAGAATATATAGAAACATGTACAAATATAATGCGTATAGTGGTGCCGTTAGAGGAGAGCAGATGTCCAACTGCATATTTAGCATCTTAAGTGATACGAAATAATAAACTCAGAAAGATGTATGTTCTGTTTTTCAAATAGCAATGTCATGTTTGGAATTTGAGTCATTCAAGTCTCGAGGTGTAGAGAGAAAGCGTGTTTGTGTCGTTGCAGGGTGTTGTATTTGAAAGGGACTGTTGCAAAAACGAGAAGATGTTTGCATAAAAAAAGAAATACCACCAATGAAGTTTGGTAGTTTTATTGCGTAGGATCGCCGCTTCCGAAAATGCTGATACAAAACTATGGTGGTGAAACGTTCCCACAGTTCCTGTTACTGCAGAGAGAGAGAAGTTTGTCCCAAAGCTTGCCGCTGTATTTGTACCCTACACCTAAAAGTGTTGGAGTGGTACAGTGTAGGGGCCGGATTGGAAGTGACCCTTCAACGCAGACTCACCAATCATAGCGTAGCATCATCCAGCTCTGACCAGGTCCGACAACAATCCGTCTCTGCTCCGTAGACTCTCATCAGTGGTTTCAGATGGTCTTCATGTTCAGGCTGGTTTAGTGGATGTGGAGCTCGTCATGTTAAACGTTGTGTGATCGTGATACTCGTTACCGGGAGAGGTTGAAGGAGATAAACGTTTCTAAAACGTTACACACAATACCCGTGAACTAACATTAGCAGAGAACAGCGCATCGACACTTCTATGCTACGCTAGCTACTGAAGCTCTACTGAATGTGTACACATGCTGCTTTACTTTTTTAGTGGTTGTAACAGTAAATAAAGTAAAGGGTCCCAAAAGAGATGGGCCTTTGAAGGTTGACGCATTCTTCCTCCTGCACCCCGGCGGCCCCTCTACTCTTGTTCTTTGGTTAGAAAGGTCAAGGTTCAGGATTCAGACATTGAAGAACGATGATGGTTGGACTACTGAGCGAGCCGTGGCAAGTGAGTGTTGGTAGGTCAGCCACGGTAGTTTAGCCAAAGCAGACTGTAGATTCAAGGCCAGGTCAGCCCCCTCAGAATCTTAGGTAAGGGTAGGATTCAAGGACAGTTTAAATGGACGTTAGGTCAGGGTTAGAGCATGGTGTTGGTAGATTTATGACTGCTGATACCCACGGCAGGGCTTAATGATATGTCAACACATCAATTACCGATTACTGAGCATCCAATGGGAGGCTTACAAATTGACACATTTCCCCTCATACATTGATTACTGTGTATAGTTTACACGATTTACATACCATATAATTGATGCAACATGTATCATCCCAATTATAGACACCATGACGTCACACATTGGTTTGTTGACGACGGTTTTGAGGCTCAAGTTTGGAATTCTTTCCGCTGCCATCTTGTTTTTTTTGCAACCCCAAGAGAAATGCTGAATACGCTGAATAAGACATTTTTAGGTGGACAAAATGATGGAGTAACTTCGTTTCAGATACTTCCCAAGAGAAAGCAAATCTCACAAAGACGTTGGTAAAGAAACAAGGCAACATGTGGCTGGCTCTGCTGGAGGCATTCGCTGCACACAACAACAATTAACAATCCAGGTATTGCTAAGTATCAAAGTACGTGTTTGAGTTAACCAACCATCCCAGTCTCAACAACTACAATTACACAATAGGAACAGCCACAATTATGGTACAAGTTACAATTATATGACCACAAAACATTGGACAGCTGTAGCAAGACAAAGAAAAGACCCAGCGTGAGGAAAGAGACAGAGAGTTTGTGTTGAGTATAAATAGAGCAGTGTTATTATCATTATGGCTTTGACTCCCAGTGGGACCACCCCTGCTACAAATGTGTTTAAGTTAAATCATCATTATGCTCATGAGCTCAAAAGCCCGGACCAAACGTTATCATTATGTTCTCATGCTCTGATGAGTCCAGCCTCCGTCCTACGAGCAGAGGAAGACACAGACAGACTGATGTTTCTGTGCTGACTCAGTCATTTTGTGTGGTGTCAACAAGGGACAAAAGGCGAGATGGAAATAGAATAAAAGAGGAGGAGAGAAGAATATAGAGTGACTTGACTGTTCAACAACCCTGCCTTCAACTGTTTAAGTCTGCACCATATGTGCTTACTGTAATACGTTCTGAAGAGTGAAGCCAACGCTTCATGTGTTTAACCTGCATCCTCTCTAGTGTCCACCAGGGGGCGACTCCTCTGGTTGTATAGAAGTCTATGAGAAAATGACTCTACTTCTCTCTTGATTTATTACCTCAGTAAACATTGTAAACATGAGTTTATGGTCTCAATCTCTAGTTTCAAGTCTTCTTCAATACAGCATGATGTTCATTTAGTACATTATGGTCCATAAAGCAGGGGATGCTTTAGGGCGGGGCTTACTGTGATTGACGGGTCACTATGGCTACCACAACCGTACCACGCGTCTCTACATCACTCCTCTGTACTCCAAATATGGTCACTTCCTGTTCACTGGTTGCAAAAATTCAAGATGGCGACGGACAAAACGCAAAACTCGAGGCTTCCAAACGGCAGTCCACAAACCAATGGGGACATCACGATGAATACGTCCACTTATTTTATAGTGTGTATGGTCCAGAAGGACAGTTTATGACAGATTGTATGGATTCATTGAGTATCAAAAACTCACCAACAGGCTTAACATGTGGCTCTGTCAATGCATGCACATACTCTTTAACTTACAACAGTAACGGTTCTTTGAAAAGTTGTATCATCGTGCTAAACGGTTTAGCATTAATAACAAACTTTACACTAAATGACAGCATGCTGTGCACAGATTAAACCATTTCTATCAATACTATTCGAAGGCATTATCAAGTACTGAGAGGTATAAAAGAGTTTCACACTGTTGAGCAGGATCAATTTTTAAAAAAGGAAGATGCTTTTGTACACTGGAAATGATTAAATGTACCACAAAGCGGCATCGGAGTGAAGGAATTCCAGTGATACCCCATCAGAGCTGGAGAGGGAATGCCTTTTTGTGTGAGGCAACATTGAAGAAGAATAGATAAAGTCTCGCTGTGATGACCCTAACCTTTTCATTCAAGAGTAATAAAAGCATCCAAAGCACCACAATTGGACTTTTAATCAGAGGAAATCAGAGGAGTTCCCTCAGACTCTCCCTCCTCGTCCTCTTCTCTTTCCGTCTTGAACTCTTTTCCATTCTCCATTGATGTTTCCCCCATAATGCTAATCTCTCTATGATCCAATTCACTTTGTCTTTAATTAAAGACCCCCCCCCCCCCCCCGCTGTCTGTCTGTGTGTACGCCATCCCACCCGTCCTCTCCCTTATTGTAATTCTACACCACATCACGCCCCCCCTCACCATTTACATCTCTCTGATAATGACAGCGCATGTCCAGTGTGCCACATCAGGTCAAAAAATAAAAAGGTTGTGTGTAGGTGTGAGTGTGTGAGAGTGAGAGTGAGAGTGTGTGAGTGTGAGTGTGAGTGTGTGAGTGTGTGAGTGAGAGTGAGAGTGAGAGTGTGTGAGTGTGTGTGAGTGAGTGAGTGAGTGAGTGAGTGAGAGAGTGAGAGAGTGAGAGAGTGAGAGAGTGAGAGAGAGAGAGAGAGAGAGAGAGAGACTCAATTAATGGGAAGGAACGCCGGTATGGACAGGAAGAGCAAAATTGGGAATTAGTGGCTCTCAGTAGAGGAGTGGAAGCAAATCAGATTTTATGACCTCAAGCGTATCCGAGCAAAGAAGATTAGCTGAGAGGGCAGGCGATGGAGAGATAGAGTGTGTGTGTGTGTGTGTGTGTGTGCGTGTGTGTGAGAGACGAATGCTCAAGAAGCTGCAATTTGTTTTATTTTGGTAATTTCCATTTCCTCACGAGGTATCAGGGGAGGCACTTAATAACCTTTATTTATCTTGGGAAGGCTTTTGCTTTAGCATTATTGCCTCATTTATCCCCCAACCCTCTCATTCCTGCAGTGACATATATCACATAAACATTATGGTAACATATATATTCACCCCTCGGAGACGCCTGACGATGCTACATTTTTCTGCCACTAGCCAGTTTGTTTGAAGGCATTTTTGGAGGACTTGTTGTGGGGCAAAGCAATAGTGTTGCTTGTTGCCACAGTGTGTCGATGCACCATGGTGGCCTTTACAGAAAAGACACTTTCAATTAGTTGAAACACAGCTGTGTGTGGATGTGTTGATCAGTTAAAGGTGGCTCTTGTTTTTTTTCTCTTCTTCTATAAGTTGGCACCTGTTCTCATCACAATGCATAATACATTACAACACATTTTAAAAGAACATGCAGAAAAAGGTTAAGATGCCAGATACTACACCACTGTGAGGGGATTTCTTAAACTCAGTGTTTAAAAAAGAAGAATGTACTTTTGCACGTACTGGTCCAATCCCTGGCACCGAATGTGTGAATGTGAATTAGTTTAGGGTCCTGATGGGCAGGTGGCACCTTGCATGGTAGCCTCTGGCATCAGTGTATGAATGTGTGTGAATGGGTGAATGACGTGTAGCGTTAAAGCGCTTTGAGTGGTGGGGAGGGGAGAGACGCCATACAAATGCAAGTCCATTTACAATTTTACCATTTCCAAAAGTTGAACTAGGTTTATCTCAGGGCCCCAAAACTCTCCACTAGCATCCGTCTGGCATGAGCTCTATTTGTAGCTTCGCACTCACTGCCTCCATTCCAGCTGGACATGCATATACAGTATGTCTGAATATGTGTGTGTGTGTGTGTGTGTGTGTGTGTGTGTGTGTGTGTGTGTGTGTGTGTGTGTATACACAGTTGTAAAACAGCCAAATCGAGGAGGGAGAGAGAAGGAAAGTGCGTGTGTGTAGTTGTAAAGATGTTTCACAGCAGGAGAAGGTGTATGTGAGAGTGTAGTGTCTGGCCTGTGTGTGTGTGTGTGTGTGTGTGTGTGAGAGTGTGAGAGAGAGAGAGTGCGAACAGAGCAGACTGTATATACCTGCAGAGATATTCACTGTTCAGTCTGCCTTCAGAGATAGAAGGCATTACTCTTCAGCTGCAGCTCTCGCTCTAATGAACACACATACTCACACAGACACACACACACACAGACACACACACACACAAACACACACACACACTCAGAGTGCAGTGAAAAACTACCAAAACAACTCTGCATCGCTTTTACAAAAAACATCCTTAACACGCACGTGCATGCTTAGTACCGACAGACGAACCGTCTCTCTCTCTCTCTCTCTCTCTCTCTCTCTCTCTCTCTCTCTCTCTCTCTCTCTCTCTCTCTCTCACATTTATACACACACACCCTCTGCCTGTTGGGCATGGTCATGAAAAAGTGCAAAATCCATGCTTTTTAGTGAAGGGATGGTCTGAAGGTTTTGCAGGACCTTTACACCAGGGTCTAATTCCAACATTTTGCTGAATTCAAAGTAAACTTCATATTTCTGAAAGGGTTTCTTTTTTGTGTTTTGTCTTCTTTTCCCCAAACAGCCAGGGTCAGAACCGTGGGAGAAAAACTGCATCAAGGTTTTCGGAGCGATGTGCTCTCGACGGGACGAGAAGCAAGAAATAAAAACAAAGAAAAAAACAATAATAAAGCAGATTTGTTGGATTTCCAGTTTTTCCTGGTTGAGCTGTATGACTTTCCTTTAACGTGTTGAGAGACTGGCTCACTTCCTTTCTTGTCTTAAAATGTAACAAAATCAGCTCATAATGTTAACGGGGGTCAACTGAAGTTGCAGTTTCTGAATAACGAACAGTCTTTGTCATTCAGGTTACACTTTGTGGTTTGTTTTCTGTTTTATTTTGATAGTCCCTCTCCTCATGTGTCATGTCTTGTTTTACTTCCTGTCTTTGTCTTTTATCCAACTGTTTTCTATCTCACCTGTGTTTTATTAGTTAATTGATTTTTGGACAAAGAAATTTGTTCATAGTTCTAAGAACCTTTTTATTGTGTATACAAAGGCTATAAAGGCTAACCCGGTAGCACAAATGCTATGTAGGCTAACGCAGTAGCATAAAGGCTATGAAGGCTAACCTACAACGTTACACAAGTCATGTGACAAATAAATTCAAGTTGACTTCTCTTTTCACACGGGGAACGAACAGCTGTCTCCTGGCTGACAGACTGCTGTTTGAGTCTTGTGTCCTTCCTGCCACGTTCCTTGCACCATGTTTGTTCTTAGTTTTGTTTTCAGACTTTGCTCTTGGGTTTGCTGCTGCCCGCTCCCTCACATTTGCTGGCGACCTGTTTTTGGTACGAGCTTTTGTCAATTCAACCAGCATTCCTGGTGTCCTACATCTGGGTCCTCTTGAACCGTGAAATCTTAACAGCATGTCTGTCTGACACAGACCGGACCATCCATCCTCCTGTCCATCTATTTTTATTTATATTTATTGAGGTCATCTCTCGTCATGGTTACTCACACATGACCGTATATGTCTGGTTTCCAGACATATACATTTGCTAAACATGGACGTCCGGTTTCAGTTCATTCAGTTTACCTGGAGTTATCATACTGAAGATTCGACATGGCTGAAGGTGTGAGTAGTGTGGGGTTGATGGGAACTTTCTTTAGTCGGTCAGCTAATGAAAATCCAATGTGAAGGTCTAAGTTCCCCAATTCGTTTCTAAACTATTTCTAAAGCGGAGAAGAGCTCCATTTGTGGTTGTGAAGGGCTAAAAGTCATCACGAATGATCTATAAAAGATTCAATAATCCCGTAATAACTTCAAAGTGAAAGAGCAATAATCCCCACTTATTATAAAAGATACTGTCAGCGCTGTGTGAAGTCTGGGTGAAGAGATGGGGTGCAAAGCTCAGATGACCTCATCACCACATTGCTGTAAAATACCTTCACAGACAAGACTCGATGAAGAAACTCTTCCATTGTTTTACTGTTAACCCTCATTCTACATCGGGGGTCCCTGCAAACAACAGAGATATACTTGTTGTCATATCTCACAGGTGCTTCATTCAATCATTACAATGTTTCCTGATACTGAAATATTGGGGGACCCCGAGTCAGAAGCACCCAGTTGCAGCCAAAGCAGTTTTGAAAGTATTTTTACTTCCATAATTATACTAGAAACAAAACTAACTTCCTCCTTCTCCACTCTGAAACATTTAAAAACAAATAATAAAATAAATATTATTAATGAATGTCTTACTAATCCATTTGATGGGGCTTTAGATAGCTCTTCCACTGATCCTCTAGTGGCTACCGCAGTGACAAGCTGTTGATACTTTGGGCGAATCTGACAAGATGATGTACCACCCACCAAACTTAGTTTGCAGGATACTATGTTACAGTCCCTCGGGGAGTATTTTTTAATGAGCTATAAGTAATTGGTCTCCTCTGCGCCTCCTGTAACACCTGGGACCGGTTAGCAAGCTGGAAACATGACTGGCCATGTTTTAAACGCCAGGAGAGGACATGCATGCATAGCCCACATACACACACACACATTAACATATGACTGTGTGTGCCGAGCTAACACACAGATATGTAAAGCTTGGAACACACACACATTCACATGCAGAGTCGAGGGAGGAAATGCATTCACTTAGCTGTGAAACGCTTCCCACTGTGATTATTAATTACATTCTCCTTCCCTTGCCACCTGTGTTGGGGTGTGTGTGTGTGTGTGTGTGTGTGTGTGTGTTGGAATTTCCCAGCACATCCGGATCGCATCCCTGCAGTAAAGCACACGGCACATTCTACCTCCTCTTTTTATTCTCCTCCTCTCTATCCATTCTCATCCTTCTCATTTGTCCCTCTCTTCGCCTCACTGTATCGTCTTTCTCATTAGCTCTCGCCGGCCCTCTCTCTGTCAGCCTCCATCTCTGAAATGTAACGACCCGACTTCTCAGTACGCGGCGGGGGACGAGCACCGGCAGACAGCATCGATAATTAAGGATGTAAACGAGAAGGAGAAAAGAAGACATTGAGCTTTACCAAATTAAAAAAAAATGTATGTTGGGAGGGAGAGGATAGAAGAAAGAGGAAGTGGAGAAGAGACAGAGGATAAAAAGTGGGAATATTCTTCTCTGCCCAATACCATGTTTTATTAGGACTTACCCAATTGTATTTCTATTTCACTTTTGGGAGCATTGCAACTGCAATTAATTCTTTCCATGTTTTCCATCTGGACGATGCCAAGTCCCAGTTACCCACTGAACAGTGCAATAAGAGCCCTATAGTCATTTTAACCACATAGCTACCACAGCAGGCACACAATTCATTTCTATGGAATCAATATTATTGTGAACCTGGAAGTAAAAAGACACAAAATATCCACACGGGGCAGTTAGGAGAGGAGGGCGATGGGACCAGAACTGGTCTTTCCCCCAGGAGACCGATGTCCTACCCCTGTGAAATGAGAAGGCAACTTAAGTAACGCCACTTCCGTAGTTATTTTAACTCCAACAACGATCTTTTCCGAAGTACTTTCCTGTGAAGACGCAAGTTTATTTTGAAGAGGCTGTACGCATGTAACGAGCGGGAATGAGAAGAAACCTTTTAGTAAGCTCTCCTACAAACCTTTGTACGAGGATACGTTGCTTCTGTAGCAGCCTACGGAACACATTCTCTCTCCCAACTCGTCCGCACCGACGCCGGGTCAGCGGCCCAAACTATGACACTCTAGGTGCTCCTCTAGTATACGTTCTGGAGGTGTCAGGAACGGCATGTCAAGGTTCTGCTCCTTACACGCATGGTGTCTTTTCAAAGATTTTAGATTACTTAACTTCTGTGTTCACAGGAAATGCACAGTTTCCACTCATTACATGTATACAGTGTAGGTTTACTATGTTTTTAGGTTTACTTGGTCAGTGGTTTGGGTTCAATTTGTTTGTTACGTAACTTAAACTTAAGTTAACTTGACTTGGCTTCACAGGGAGACGAGCAGCGCTCTCCTGGGAGAGAGTCTGTTTGTTTGACCCGACCACTTTCTTTCTTGCTCATTTTACGACATCAGACCAAAGTGGAGCAGTGTTGGTCCCGTCAGAAGACCTGTGATGATCTCTTCACACCAACAGAGAAACACAGGTTATTCCCAGGTCATCGCTTCACTGTTAATAAAATGTAATCATGGTTCTCATCAAAGGCCATTTAGTGGGAGTCGTATCGGTCCCATTCTACACTCAACTCTCTTTTTAATTCATGTAAGGGGTCGGAAATTATGTAATCAAAATCAATCCATATGGCCTCATTTATTTTGTCGTCAGAGCTACTTAATGTGTTGTATCGTAATAGGAGCCCCGTTTAGCTTCATCAGAGGGACTGATCTCTCCCCAGACTATCACCATTCAGACCAAGCACCAAATCCCTCCAGCTGTCAACACTCACCACCTATTAAAACCGAGGTTACACCGAGGGCTGCCGGCTTTAAAGAGCAATACTGGCTTCCGTCACAACTACTGGCCCTGATTTCTAGGGAGATTACAGTTTGAACGTTGAGTCTGTTCCAGCAGGGATGAGACCGAGGAAGCGAGCTCAGGCCAGTAATTAGGCTGCTTTGTTCTGTGGAGAGAAACGAATGGTTGAGACTTGCTGTTTTTTGATGAAAAGGTAATGATGCTCCCCGTGGCCTCGTGGAGCTTAGCGAGGACTGCCTACCAGCACGAGGAAACCAAACTTAGTTCACATGTACTGTACGTGGTGACAGTTTAAGTGTTGGATTAAAGCTTCTAACACATGTCAGAACTGTGTTCCTCCCCCTCTATCTAGTCTTCCTTTGGGATGAGAGAGACAGAAAAGACTGCGAGTTATTTTGCGTGACCGTGACTACAAGGACGAGAGGCAACAAAGACGAGGGACAGAGACACAGGAGGTGGCAGTGGGAGGGACATGTATGTATGTGTGTATTCCAGCATATGCTCATACAACGGCTCGTATGATATCCTACCAAAAGTTACTTCTCACTTTCCGTGCGTTTTCCTACGAAAGCGATCAACAATTTCCTCTTGTGATATGCATATGGGCCTTTCAAAATAAATGTCTGTCTAAACTCAGTCAGGTTAAGGAAAAGATCGTCCTTTGGGTTAAAATAACTACAGAAGTGCCGTTACTGAGCCAACATATGAAATAGTTTCATGGAATATCTACAGATTACGGCTCATTATTTCTCGTAGTTTTTGCTAAGATTGCTGGATGAGAATGTATCCTGGTTGCCTAATAATACGGTCAAAGTTGTGCAACACTGGATTATTGTAAATGCAATCTGATTACATGTATTTAGAGTTATCATTACAGGGACAAGTGCAACACATTTGACCAATGCCACATGCAATATACCAGCTCTGCCTCCCCAGATATTCCATTAATGTTGCCTACTATTAGATTGTTTTGCCAATTACTGCCTGGATTGTGTTCCCTGGCATTCGTTAGCCGTGATGTATTACACCTTCACTCATTGCTCTGGCCTCCGGTTCGTTTCCCTCCTTGGTGCGATTAGTTTGGGCAGGTTTAAACACAGTAATCTTGTGGGTGCGGACCAACCCAGTCCCTCATTTCATCATTCAATCATCTCATTGTTTGTTAACAGTTGAGTTTGATTAGCTATCGATTTACTGTTTATTGATGATGGTTATTATAAAGTGTTTCCAATTATCTTAAACACACCGATTCAAAACTATGAAGGAACTCCAAGAAACCCGATCTTTCACCCAGGAGACCGTGAAGAAGTAATTGTGCATACTTCAGTAACAGCATGTCCATAGTTTCTCGAACCCACATGTCAACCTACCCAAGTAGTTCTGTTGCCTAAATATTTCACAATCCTTTCTTAAAGTAGTTTCCTGTGAAGACGGAAGTGGAAGTCGCCCGTAGCCGGCTTTCGTAGGAGAACGCACAACAAATGAGGAGTCATTTTTCGTAAGATATTATATGAACCGTCTAAGGAAACGTTGCCGGGTGCACCCATCAGCTGTGGTCGGCTCCCGCCAGCTGCGACCCTGAAGAGGATAAGTGGTCGCAGATAATGGATGAATGGAAAACCTGTTTCAGGGGGTCGGCACTTGTCCTCTCTGGTTTCATTTTGCATTAGCCAACAAAAAACACAATGGCACTACATGTGTTTGCCAATGTTGACTTTTTAATATGTATGAAGCCCTTGAGAAGCCCTGTTTACAATGAACCCCTCTCTGTTCCTTTCAAACCGCTCACTTGTCATTAATGTCCAATCTCTTCCTCTCTCCCCTTCTTATTTACCCCCCTCTGTGTTGCTTGACGGTCCATCTGTTCATTGAAGCACTTCCCTTCTCTCTTTCCGCGAGTCTCGATACCCTTTTGTTTTCCTCCTCTCAGAATTACCTTCACCGTGGTCAGTAAGTGTTTATTTTTTCGCATATGAGCAACACACAATTAACGGCCGAGCCGAGCTGTCTGTTTTATGCGCGCACACACACTGTCTGTCCTGAAGAGCTGACACTGTGCTTCGGAGAGGCCTCTGAGGAGTGCTTGTCTATAAGGAGATGAGAGAAGAGGAGAAAAGAGGGGAAATTAAAATTAAAAAAAGGCAAGCGAGGACGAGAAACACGATAAAGAAGATGGAGGGAGCAAAAGTGAAAGTAAAGAGCAAACAAAGGATGCGGAGGGAGGTGATGGAGGGAGAGCAAGGACATTAGTTGAAGAAAGGGGAGATGGAGAATAGAGGGGAGAAAAGGGGGGAAGGTAGGAGTCCTGAGAGGGGGAGAAATAGAAATAACCGCAGGGAAGCAAGAGTTGAAGGGGTGAGCTAGAGAGCGACAGCGGGGGAAGAGAGGGAGGGAGGGAGGGCAGAGAGAGAGAGAGAGAGAGACAACACAAAGGATGAAGAGAATGAATGGAGGGATGGAAGCAGCAGTTTAGAGATTAGCATGACTATTAACTGCTGTCTGACTGCGGTGCTCATTAAAGTCCACTGCAGACTCTTTTTTTCCCTCCTGACTGCTTCACTTGGCTGGTAAATCTGTGTGTGTGTGTGTGTGTGTGTGTGTGTGTGTGTGTGTGTGTGTGTGTGTGTGTGTGTGTGTGTGTGTCACGCTTGTATTTTTTGCATTCGTGCACTTTCCCGCCAGCGTGCATCTATGTATGTATCACGCGTGTTGACGAGTGGGCGTGCCCTCGTGCATGCTGTGTGGCAGAATGTCTGGAGGTGGGAGGGGCTTCAGGCCGGCTAATATATGGTGTCACAGATTACCAGACATGGTGGGGAAGGTGACACCAGGTGCTAAAGGGACGAGCTTCCAGGCTGGCCACTGCAGCATGGGTGGTCCAGGGATGTGTCTGAGTGTGTGTGTGTGTGTGTGTGTGTGTATTTAGTAGAGGAGAATATAAATGTCACGAAGTCCAACATTTAGCTCAATGATTTCCCTCCTCCAAATCCTTTGACTCATAACATTAACATATATATCTTTCAAACCCACCATCTGATTTTCTTCTGTACTTCTGATTTCCTAAAATACTTCACTATTACATGTTGCTATGTATATATATATATATATATATATATATATATATGTATGTATATATGCGTGTAAAAAAAAAGAAGAAAATAATAACATTAAATACTGTTATTATTATAGCAAAAATAAAAAAATGTCCTTGCCTGACCAAATACTGTCTGTACTCCAGAGGAAAATGATGTACTATATGCTATCCTACAATGGAACAACACTTCAACCTCTTATTCTGCCGAGTGAAGCCAACGCGGAAGTGTCTTAAAGCTGCATTCTCTCTAGTGTCCACCAGGGGGCGACTCCTCTGGTTGTATAGAAGTCTGTGAGAAAATGACTCTACTTCTCTCTTGATTTATTACCTCAGTAAACATTGTAAACATGAGTTTATGGTCTCAATCTCTAGTTTCAAGTCTTCTTCAATACAGCATGATGTTCATTTAGTACATTATGGTCCATTTAGAGTCAAACAGACCATAAAGCAGGGGATGCTTTAGGGCGGGGCTACACAGTGATTGACAGGTCGCTGCCGCTACCAGAGACGTATACGGCGTCTCTACGTCAGTCCTCCGCATTCCAAATATGGTCACATCAGTTCATTAGTTGCAAAAAAACAACAACATGGCAACGGCCGTATTTCAAGATGGTTATGTACAAAGTCCCGTTTCATCACATATGTTCACTGTGCAGTGTCGACCAATCAGGGGCCACCAGGAAAATCGGAGTATATTACACACACACCACCGTCAGGTGGAGAAAACTAGGCCCTTCGACACACAGACAAACCCTATAGGCAGTCCTATTTCATTAGTCATCTCACATATACTGTATGACTTAAGAGTAACACCTAACATTCATATACAACATTAACAAAAATGATTTTTCATTTTGAAATGTTTCTCCAGCATTGGAATGGCAGGAGGGGGCGCTCCAGCACCCTTTATACACAACACGCCACTGCCTATATATCACCGTTCAAGTGTCTTTATGGGAGAGTCAATGAAGTGCATATCAACAAATTCATTATTAACATACAGTATATACATTATAATGTTGCAGCTACCGCCTCCATCTGTGTGCTTCAATGCCAAACCTCACATGCCTCCTCCATTTGTAAGAACATGTGCATGCCTGCGTCTCTGTGTGTCTCACATCATATTATACAGTATCTTGTGTTTGTAAGTCTGTGGTTTGATTGCATCAAACACTGTTTGCTGCCACTGTTACTGTAGTTCTAATAATACCAGCCATCCTGCTGAGGCTGAAGCAGCCAGCCAGGCGACATATTAGGGCAGGGCTGAGTAGCTCCTGACTGGCAGATAGACAGCTGCTGGCTGTATAGGTCAGGTTACGGATGAGCAGCACGACATAAGAGATGTAAAAATAAACAGGGAGAGAGCGCAGCAGAGGGAGAGAGAGAGAGAGTAACAAAGAGAGGGAGAGGGAGTGAGGCTGGTGTGGAATGGAGCTGATAAGGGGAGGGAGACAGAGGCTGAGACCAACTGAGCAGAGATAGAGGAAGACATATAAAATGGGTACCTTGAAGAAACAAAGGGTCGAGGCGACACAGACCATGAGAGAGACTGACAGAGAAAATAAGTTTGGTTGTTTTGTACTTTGTCCACAGAGCCTTATCAGCTGAACGAATGTGTGTGTGTGTGTGTGTTTGTGCAGAAGCATCCCAGTCGCCAGAAAAAATGTCTGCACTGTACAAAAACTGTGGGACACGTTGCATGAGGATGTTTCTGAACCACGTCACAACGTAGCGTCACAACGTAGGGTCACACCGTAGCGTCACACCGTAGCGTAACAACGTAGCGTAACAACGTAGCGTAACAACGTAGCGTAACAACGTAGCGTAACAGCGTAGCGTCACAACGTAGCGTCACACCGTAGCGTCACACCGTAGCGTCACACCGTAGCGTAACAACGTAGCGTAACAACGTAGCGTAACAACGTAGCGTAACAACGTAGCGTAACAACGTAGCGTAACAACGTAGCGTCACAACGTAGCGTCACAACGTAGCGTCACAACGTAGCGTCACAACGTAACGTCACAACGTAGCGTCACAACGTAGCGTCACAACGTAGCGTCACAACGTAGCGTCACACCGTAGCGTAACAACGTAGCGTAACAACGTAGCGTAACAACGTAGCGTAACAACGTAGCGTCACAACGTAGCGTCACAACGTAGCGTCACAACGTAGCGTAACAACGTAGCGTAACAACGTAGCGTAACAACGTAGCGTTCGGCAAAGCTCCGAAGCCAGTGTTTTGTTTAATCCTTGCCTCATTGCTGGGTTTAATAACGTATACCTTCTCATACACGTTTCATAAACCTATGTGGACATTAAGATACAAAACAAACCCTCACAGTAAATAGGTAAAAAAAAACACGTAAAAATAACAATACGCTCGGCATTCTCACAATGTTCTAAATAGTCAAAGAGGAAACTGTCAGAGCTGATTACTGTTAGTGAATTAAAGTCAATTTTAAAGGATCTGGAAAATAGTTGTTTTGGTCAAAGTGCTTTTAAATCTATTGTTTTATTATATATAGTTTTGGAAAATCATTATTTTTCTTTTCTTAACTGGATTTTTTTCGATACTATTGCTTCTTGACTGGATCCACTGTAGTGTGACAGATGTGTGTTTACGTTGTCTGTAAATATTGTTTGAACAAAGCCCTCTGGACCGAGAGATTTTAATTCCAATGAGACTTTGTCCTAGTTAATTACAGGGAAAGGGTCATATAAATATGCGTAGAAGACATTGGCTTATATCCTCATGGTGCTCTGATAACATCACACTTGTTACAGATCAGTGACGTTTTGTAGTCAGATGTTTCTGTCTATTTATTTTATGACCAATGGATTCTTAGTAACACACCACATGAATCCACTGTCTGGTTTACAAGTGTGTCCGTCTTCAAATAGCGTCTGACTGTCTCCATGGAGTAACTTTATTTACCCAAACTTGCAGCAATCACCTGGTACGTCCAGACACGTGGACCCTCGGGGCTGAAGGAGAGATAATGCACTCAGTGTGTGTGTGTGTGTGTGTGTGTGTGTGTGTGTGTTCCTGCTCTTGTGTGTAGCTACTGTATATGTGTGTGTGTGTGTAGGTTGTGTCAACTTATCAGTATGCCGGGAATGTTTGCGTAGATATGCCGCAGCTCACAGCACTTTAGAGGAAAGAGCCCACATTTATAAACCTGGTGACCTCGTCGGTGTGAGCTGTGGTGTTACCTGCGGCACAGACGAGGTACATGAGAGGTAGAAATTGAATAGATAGGGAAAACAATCCACAGCCTACTCCCACTTGGGAAAGAGACTGCCCCAACTATTGTCAGTCTTATTGATAAACTGTCTGATGAGCTCTGTGGGATATTCCACCACTGCCAGCAAGTTACATAGAAAACTTCACATTCCACCTGTCGAAAAGCATTTACAAACAGCCTCTGTATCGACTCCCAGACCTCGTGTCTCCTTTAGGTGGTGCCAGCGTAGGATAGTCTGCCAATATCCACTTTTCTTTAAATGGGTCTGTTGACTCTTCTACTGCTTTCTGCCTTCATGTTGTTTCTGCTCTGACTTTATTCTGCACCAGCCACGTGCACTGAGTCTATTGGATCTCATTACGCAGTGAAAGACTGTCACTCCATGTCTTTGAGTAACATTGTGTAGGTTGTGTTTGTGCTGATCTCACCGACTATGCGTGTTCTGGCACGTAAGAGCAAGTCTGTTAAATGGCATCTGTTGTGGTCCTATGTTCAGCTGAGTGAGGTCCTACAAAACTAAACGGGTAACTTTGGTGATTTTCAACCTGGACTATATTTTCCTATGTTTTTGTGTCTTAAGTGAGTAATGGGGGAACATTTTTTTTTTAATTAAGGGAAAACACTGCAGACGGTAGCCGATAAGAACTTCAAAACGACCACAAAGAGACACAGGAAGGCAAAAACAATACCAAAACAACTCAGAAGAGATGCAAAACAGCAGCAAAGGGAATAAAAAGACACTCTAATGACTATGAAAAGTGGAAAAACAACCACAAAAAGAAACACAATGACTACACAGGACAAAAGAATACTGCAAAGACACACAAAACAACTACAAAGAGACTCAATATGACTACAAAGACACACAAAACAACTACAAAGAGACACAGAGTGACTGCAAAGAGACACAATATGACGACAAAGAGAGTCAATATGCCTATAAAGACACAAAAAGACAGAGCGATAAGTAACGACTACAAAGAGATAAAAAAACAACTACACAAAGGGGCAAGACAAGTAACCTTTCCCCCTACACATTTCTAACGTTGGATTAGAGAGCGGCTTTGTTCGACTATTTCTAAAAACCTTTGGAAGCCAGCGATCTGACGTTCAGACCCACTCCACACTGATTGGTCAGCTGTGCGGAGCCAAGGTTTGAACTTCTCCCTCATGCTCTCTTTTTATATATTCTTTTCACAAACAAGTGCAACACTGTGAATGTGAATTTAACTGATATTATGTCTCCAACCAGAGGAAACATGAATTACAATGAGGCACATGATTTATCCAGCAATCAAGCAGCCGTAGAGGCACTTTAGTTCAAGAATAGATAAATGCTCTCTGGTGATAAAACTGAATCCACAACCTTGAAACAGGAAGCAGCTTCCAAAACAAGAATATTAATTTTCTGCCTCATTCAGTTTGAGAAGCACCACAGAAGAGTGGTGGGCGCTGATTTTGACCCAACGGCACTCGGCATCAATCTGAATCAAAGGAGGCGATGTTGTGGGCAGTCCGCAGTGTCTGTTTCCACTGCTGCTCCATTCTACGCTGCCAGATTGGATGGGGGGGAAAGATGGTAGACACTGCTGATAATTGGAGAGTGGATGAAAGGGGGAGGCATGCAGCGAGAAGGAGAGAGACAGATAAACGGAGACAGAGCGGCCAAGAGGTTCAGATGCAGCGAGCAAAAAAGTGAAGGGGGGGGGATGGAGGGGTTAGCGAGAGAAAAAGAGGCTCGACAGGAGTGACTGGAGAGACAGGGAGGGAGAGAGTAACAGAGGTGCACAGTGTGATAGAACGTGAGCAGAGGGGTCCAATTGGAAAGGAGAACGAAGGAGGGAAAGGCGGGAGGAGAGGAAGATGCTTTCGGGTCATGAACCCATGAGGTAATTGAGCACAACTGCCTGTTATTGTAAAAGTCTCTTTTCCCCGGTCCCCATGTCCCTCATGAGACATTGAATAACACTAAATGTGTTTTTAATAAGTGGGCCATATTGCATTCTTTGATGAAGGATCACTTCCTACGTCAAGGAATATTTAAAAAAGAAAGTGTTGTTACATCAGTGTGATAGTATTCTAAGTTGTGCAAGTATTGAAATAAATGTCCAGATATACAGAGGCTTATACAGTAGACATCAAACCTGCTCCACTGCATCTTCAGACTGTCCTCCATAAATTGAGCCCACAGTGATAAAAATGTTTTCCTGTAAACAGCTGAAAGGAGCGTACGAAGCGTCACCATGTTGCTGTTTTTTGCAACTTATGAACTGAAGTTACCGTAGCTGGAATGAGGAGGAGTGACGTAGAGACGTCGTATAAGTCTCTGGTAGCAGCAGCGACCTGTCACCACTCAGTCATGTTTACAATGTTTACTGAGGTAATAAATCAAGAGAGAAGTAGAGTCATTTTCTCATAGACTTCTATACAACCAGAGGAGTCGCCCCCTGGTGGACACTAGAGAGAATGCAGCTTTTAAGACACTTCCACGTCGGCTTCACTCGGCAGAACCGGAGGTTGCAGCATGGTCACTACTGTACCTTTCCTTGTGAGAAGTTCTGCTTCTCATGTACTCGGATCTGTGTGAAATTGTTTTTCTGTTCCCATCCTGCAGCTTTCGCCTCACGTCTGGGTGTATCGTGTGTGTTTCTGCTTCGCAAGAAAACATGTCGAAGTGTTTTCTTTTTTCCATAAAAACTGAAACTTTGATCAAAGCAGAGACGGAAGTCCAAATAACAACAGCAAGAAAGGAAAGAAAGGTGCAGTAGAGAGCTTTGTCTCTCTCCTTAGCATGTCTCCGCCTCTCTTTTTAAATCACCGCTTTGATCAATAAACCTCGACTGTATGCGCATCAATTATTTCCAACGACAGCTGGGCATGCAGCCCACGCTCCCGTTCATCTCTTGATATGTGACATATGATGACATGTTGTGGAGACTGAATGTTTGTTCTGTCGGAGAAACTTTGACGACAGCTGTAACCTTTTGTTTAATTAACGAGACCATTTGAATTAGTTAATCTTCTTATTCATCACAAGTCTCTGCTTCTGATCGTGTCAACAGAGGAAATCAAGCTGACAGTGAGAGTGCATGCGTCCCCCATAACGTAAACCATTACAGGGTGAAGGTAAGGATTAGGCAAGTATCGCTGGTGTTCAGAGTTAGTTCAAGTCTCCAGGAAATTACGTGTGTGTGTGTGTGTGTGTGTGTGTGTGTGTGTGTGTGTGTGTGTGTGTGTGTGTGTGTGTGTGTGTGTGTATAAAGCATTCGTTTGTTAACATGCAGGAACTCTGAAGTCCACATATTTAAAATAAAGAATCATTCCACCAGAAACTGAATGAATGAATGGAGGGTATAAACACTTTAATCTTCTGGCTCCATCCCAACACATCTGTTCAGTTCCACCAGATGAGATTGAAGAAAATAATATTTTAACATTTCTTTTAAGATGAGACAAATTTTGTATGAAAAGATTGATTAAGAGCAGCTGATGTGGATGAATATGAAAAGTAATTGTTCATACACCCCTCCCTTGCCCGCCATATGCTACGCACTAACTTGAAACTCTGAAGAGTTGTGTGCTGGGTTTGAGATGAACCGATGAACCTCGTGGTTTTATGATCACAATTAGCTGCAGTCAGATCGAGTTGCTGAAAAACAAAGTTGGTGATAACGTAGTATTTCTGAGAGAGAACCAGGCAAGGCAATGACAGCAGCATTACATCGCCGCTACTCCGTCACGCTGTCGGAGCTACGTTACCTGGAGCCCACAGTGTCACTAACTGCACTCCCTGAAGAAATATACAATTTTTGGAAAAACAAAAAAGAGATTTCAGAGAGAAGCCAACAGGAAGATCTACATTATGAAGCAGATCTCAGCATGTCAAACTAATCCAGCAGTGGAAACAGGTTGAAAAGATAAAGATAGAAGCTAAAGCTACAAATCACAGTGTAAAAGTGAACCACCACGACACCTGGAGATCCAGACAGGAGACGATGAAATGAAGGAACAACACTGTTCCTGGAGAGCCGGGTAGGTCTTTATTCACTGTTAAAATCATTAAAATACATTCAGTATACCTTCAGTCGCTAGCGTAGCATAGAAGTGCTATCGCTAGTTAGTAATGCGCTAACATACTCTGCCAATGCTAGGCTCCTCAGGTTTTAAGTAGTAACCTAATGTATTAGAAAGTTATATCTCTTTCCAACCTCTCCAAGTAATGAGGATCACTATCACACGTTCAACCACGGCGAGCTCCACATCGACCTCATGTCTCTACGATGAAGAAATGAAGAGAATCTAAAGGACTGCATGAGAGTCTATGAAGCTGATTCAGGCCCTGTTTGGAGCTGGCAGCTGCTCTGCTATCATTGTTGGAGGGGCAGGACTTAGCAAAATATCCAATACTTCTAGAATATGAGTCTTCTAATAGATTAAGGTTTTCATTATTTATAAACTTTTTATCAAGGTCTTTGATTAATTACTATCTTTCTGTTTGTTTTGTTATAGCTGCTCTGCATTTTACTGACAAAACTCTTTTTACATTGCTGTCCGGCTAAAGAAATGATAAATATTAGTGATTATAATGTCGTCATCTCCAACAAACTTATCTTTCAGAAAGAAAGCTGCGCCAATATCCTGGATGTGCAGCACAGTGTAAATTTGCAAGACTACATTTTGACGAGTAAACAAACTTTTAAACCCATCAGTCAAAAACTCAAAAGTCTTCAAGTCTTAACTGCTTTACTTACGTGTTGTTGTTATGAAACAAAGCTAGGAAATATCGCATAATTAAAGAGTTAGTGGGCAGATGGGTATGGGAAGAAAAGAGGGAGGTATTGAGGGGGGGGGGTGTAAATAAACATGATGACGACTGATGTTGTTGGTTACACAACTCTAAAAAGGGTCTTCAGCTATTTCCATCTCTGGTGGGCTGCTGCTGCAAGTATGCAAATGTGTCTCCTCCTCCCCTGCCGAGGCTTAAGAATGCAAATAAAACAGAAGCAGCATATGTTCCCATTTAAAATATGCAAGACTAATGAGCCTGAGGAGCTAATCACCATGGCATGAGGGCAGGAAGTGGGGCGGCTGTCCACAAAAAGACGAACTTTTGGCCTTTCCCTCTCCAGCAGCAGGTGTAGCTACGAGTGATGGAGCTGCTGACCTTTGGCCCCACCAGCCACATACACTAACCTTCTAAAGTGTGCTAAACGTGCTTGTTTGCTTTCCTTTGACTGTCAGTGTCTGTATGTTCCTCCTGTTAGTCCACTTAACTCCCAAACAAAGATTCCCCAGAGTGGAACTCTAATCAATGCTTGGTGGGTCCCCAGGGTGAGACGGAGAAAAACAAGACGGCGAAACAACTTGTTTGGTATTTTGCTGACCTTGTAATTCACTTTGTACTTTAGAGCGCACGGCGAACACGAGCAAACTAAACACTGAGATAATGCTTCATATGTAAATAAACTGTGTTAATTAGTCCCTCTCCATCCAGATGTGTTGAAATCGACATTAAATATTAATGTTCAATGTGTTCTCAGCAGGGTATTGTAGTTTGTATTCATCTGTTAATGAATATGAGTGACTCTTACAGTATCTGTTATTCACAGCTGCTTTACACAGTGTGGAACGTTTCTCTGTGAGTTCATTGAAGCCATCTGAAGGCAGCAGGACGCGTGTGTTGATAAAAGTGCAGTCAAAGTGTCTCTTGAAGAACTGCGATCGTTCCTTGTTCCTGCGGTACGAACACAATACAAATGGGGGTTCTCAGAACTGTGAGACCATTTTCGGATGAGGGGAAGTGTTTCAATGTGTCCTGACTGTTATCTGTTGCCGCCTTATGCCAAGTCATGAATCAGCTGCTCGGGATGATTTATTTGGGTTAAATCCACGGTGTCCATTTCTCATATCTTCAGCAGAAATCAATGTCCTCGCGCTCTGACACTCGTTCTAGTGTTTGCAGAATGCAGAAAAAAGTCAGGTGGGCAAAGTGCTGAAGCCCTGTCTCACAAATGAAGACAAAAGAGAAAAAGCACCATTGGGGGGGGGATAGATCGAATCACTGAATATTTCAATGTGTCAGTGAGTTATTTTCAGCATGCTTTTTCTCACTGCTCTCCTGTTTCACTTCATTCTTTGGATCTTCATTAGATCGACACACAGACAGATACGTACAGCAGACACATTGTGTCCTGTTTCACTGTGTTTCCCTTGCAGTGCACTTCCTTACCCTGAATTTCTCGCCAAAAATAGTCGAGCAGTGAAACACCTCCATCTGCTAAAAATAGTCGAGCAGTGAAACACCTCCATGTGCCCTCTGCCCACTCATTTCCACTCCTGGCGATATGAGTCTTCTACAGACAAAGCGCCTGTTATTTATGAGCACAGATAAATATCCAGGACAAACACCTTCTCTGGCACGCTGAGATGCACGCTTCTGTCCGGGTCCATAAAACACGATGGCACGGTTGTTGTTTTGTAGCCTATTTAGAAGGAATTTATCCACGTATGTGCATTCGGTCACGGTGCCCTAGAACCAACAGGTGGATAATGACAAGTGATGCAGAACCGAGTGAAGGAGTGGAGTAACAGAGCAGCAGGAACTCTTGATAGATGGACAAACTCTCCCATCAGTTCTTCTTTCAAGCGGTCTCTCAACAAACTGGTGAAGCCGAGCCGTCATCCATCTGTGTGATGCCTCCGTTTCAGATGCAGTGATTGGCTTTCAAGCATGGTTTTAAGAGACAAACAAGCCAGTAAGTGTGTTTGCATTCCGTTAAGAAATCTGCCACGATATCTATCTGCCAATCACGTCATTGCTGCCAAACGATAAATAAGTTATATGTCATATTAGGCAAAATTATCCTCGAGTTCATCACATCCAGTGAAAACATCAGATCTGTGTAAAGGGATGAGGAGACTGTAACCTTCGTCACACTGATACATACAAAATAAATGTCATGTTTTCATCGAGTTCTCCAAATAGTTTTCCATTGTTTGACTAGAGCTCTTTTGATGACGTCATCTCAGTGTGTCCTCTTCTTCTGAAGTGGTTTAATGGCATCGACTGGAGAATTAGCTCCACCACCTGACCTCGATGCACTCAACTCTCAATGTTCACTGAGCAGTAGTGGATGAAAACATGCATCGAATTTCCTGATTTTCTAGAATGTGGCGCTACTTTTGGATGGAGATTATCAAGGTTCAGCCCAACAATGAGCTTTGTCAAGTGCTCAAGCGATGTAAGGATCAGCTTGCAGACGTCCTCAAACACCTCTCCAAGTGAGGCAGTTGTCCCTGCATGGTTCAAGACCACCACCACCATCCTCCCAGGGCCAAAAGATGATAACTGTTAATATCACCTCAAGCCTATCAAACAGAAGAAGACAGAGGAAAGTGAACGTCCCCTCTCTCATCGTCATCTAGACAGGGCCTACAGATGAGCATCCTGAGCGGCTGCATTACTGATAAATACTAAAAACTAAATAACATCACCTCAGACTGCAGGAGCCTTCAGCAGAGAGCAACAGCTGAGCCAGAGGGTATTTACTGAACCATAAGCACTGAACTGAACTGAACAAACAGTCCAACAACTCTCTGCACAGCACACAGCATCATTGACGCCATCAATACACAAAGTGCTATCTCCTGGACTGAACTCTAGAATGTACACCTTGTACTTGTACTCACACTGCTGTTTATACAGTGTGTACAGTGTGCTGTGTTGTATTGTGGGGGAGATGGTGTTTTCTCACTGTGTGTCTATGGGTTGACCAATGACATCAACTTCACTTGATTCCAGCAATCCCTAAAGATAAAGGACGGTAAAAGCTCGGCGTAATTCCTCCTTAAGTCTTTCCTATCCGTCTTATGTCTCTCGGAGACGCACATTCTTTTCTTTCGACATCTCCTGGGGTAGATTGTCTAACCGTGGAAGTCATCCAGTGCAGTAGACCGTCTGGGAGGCTTTAAGCTCGCTATATCACTACTGCTGCTGTAACTAATTGCAGATAGACTGGCTATTGATTTGCTTCCAGACACGGAGCAGATGTTTGTCTGCAGTTTTAGTAAAAGCAGGCAGTAAATCCACAAAAGAAGAGAGGAATGTTAGAGGCTTTTTGTTTCTGAGGGGAGACAAATCCCATTCTTTATTGTCTGTTTATGTTGCCAAACAGAGGACGAAACGCCAGATTCCTCAGAGGTCTGCGCCTTTCAGTGCAACTGGTGTCATAAACCAGAACAATTCAAAGTTGGACAGACATTTGCACAAAAAAATGAATGAATTTTGTAGTTGCTTTTATAATGGATGTAAAAACCGTACATGAACTTCATGCAGGTACAGCAGCTGAATAATATCCTCTTTTTCTACAAGAACAATCCATGTAATGTCTTTTTAGCATTAATATTTAAATGTGCAGTGGACAGAATGGTTTTGATATGGACATTCTGTTTGACAAGTGAAAAAGCCATATATCCATTACACAGCCATTCTTTAAACAATAGTCATAATGTAAAATGTGATTTTAAACCAGATTTAACTTCAACATGCATATAATATCTATCTGTACAGACCACAGAATGCACCGCAAGCCATCCCCTCCGCTAATTCACTACATGGAGCAAAACTTAGCGAGTTAATGCGATGGTATTTCCTGACGCCACACCCCGAGCCCATGTTTTAATTTACATCTTGATTTATGAGCTCCAGAGAAACAAAAGAAAACAACCCACACAGACCTCTGAATAACTGAATGTACAATAGGCTGAAGTACATTAATGTGATTACTTGGACAAATGCATTGTGTTTGCATTTGCTCCCAGCAATTTCCCTGAGTCGTTGGGTTTAATAAGCACAGACGTGTCACCTCCCTGCTTGAGTGGACCTGAGTGCTGGGCGGTTAAATCCAGCCACTGTCACTGCTCTTCATCCGTTTGGAAACTGTGAGGAGGCCCGATAAGGTTTGTAGCCCTCCGTAGGGAAATGACAAGATGTGATACTGTTCACAGGAGAAGGATTTTAGTGAACAGGGAGAGAAACAATCAAATGAAAGAACAGAAGAAAGAAGAGAGGTAAAGTATTACTGCCAAATGAATAAGTAGCTTAGAGAGAAAGGATATCTTAAAACTAAATTACATAAAAAGCTAATTTATGTATCTTTGACATGAATAATAGGAGCATTACTTTAAGGCACAAAAGCTTGAAATTGAATAATCCATTGCCATGTGGTTATGTGAATAGATTGATGATAGTTAAAGGTGCTACATTTTAAATTCAGAGCATTTCTATGGCCTCCGCATGGCTCTCAACATGGCGACATCTGAGCCGGTGGCTTGCAGCTAACAGTGCTAACAGCTAACAGAGGGCGGATTCTCTGCTCAGCTAGACATTACTCCTCTACCTCTCTTTACCGAGACAAAAGAAGTGTTAAAGCTCAGAATCCCGTTTAGAGAACCTTCAAGTTGGGAAGTTACGGTATTTACAGTAGTGACATTGTTGTGCACACGTAAATGACAAACTGAATGTTCACGTGCTGCTGTCAGGGCAACCGGTCCTTTTAAAATCTCCACGTGTAGCCTGTTTGTTTGCTTATTCCCCAAATTGCCATGAGAGCAGACTGGAAGGCCTGCATTGCATCTGCGGTACCAACAAGCATGCACATGTTACGCCCCTGAACATGGGCATAAATAATCACCAGAGTCATGTGACGCTGTTTCCTCGTTAGGAACTTTACTGCAATGAGGAAAAGATCCCGGTTTCCCCCCGTAGGTCTGTGGGTAGAGACCAAAGCAATCGATCTCAGACTCCAGATCAAGAACACGATGCAGATCACACGTAAACACTATTTTATACTAAATCCCATAATAAAGAACAAAGTAAACAATGTAAGAAAAACACAGTTTTAGTATTTTAACCACTTATCGACATGTGATGATTTGTAACTCGTTCATAACTTTATGGTTTTCGTAAGACTTTATTATGTTATTCATGAATGATCTTTTTAACCACGTCACAAACATACCATGAATTTACCATTTTCTTTAACTTGTAAAAATGCATATTTTCCAACTTGTCACACAAAGAAAAACCTGGAGCTGCTTCTGAAGCTGACCCTGACCTCTGACCTCCCCTGAGAGAAGGCGTGGAGGGTTATTTTTCCCTCAAGGGTGTCCTTTAAGTGGGAGGAAGAAATGCAGGAAGGTTAATAAAAACACAGGCCATAAATCAGATGAGAGAACGTCACAGAGGGATTGAAAGATAACAACAAATAGATGAGGGAGTGAGAGGTGAAATGGAAAAAAGGAAAAGAAAGAAGTAAAGTAAAAGTGCACCAGAGTTGAACGTTGTGCCAGAGACAGCTGGTCATCAGCTGTGTTAGAGCCTTGACCAAATACAGCAGCTGTAAAACAATAAACAAGTGCAAAGAAAGGGAGGAGGAGAGGGAATTGAGATGAGTCCATTGACAAATATAGGGACAGATAATAGGACAAGGAGGGAGCCAGAAGGCCACAGAGGTAGGAAGAAGGAGGGAGGCTTTGATCGGAGAAAAGGATGCCGATGCCTTCAAAAGTACTATTTCTCTGCCCATTCAGTGTGAGGAATATGCGACAGAGGAGGCGGGAGGATGGGAGGGAGGACAACACCTCGGGGTGCTATTCTGCCACTGTTAGTTCAGAGTGAGTGCCCTCGTAAAGACACCGAGAGGCTGGAGGCCGTTTACGGCGCCAGTTTCTTTCCAGAGACAGATGTTTTACTGGATCAACCTGGCACTGTAGGAGAGCAGCAGGAGGAGGGACAGGTAATAAAGACCGGAGCTGACGGACACAGAGAGACGAGCTGAACGGCCAGAGAAGAAGAGAGGAAGAGGGAGGCAGGGCCTCGTTAATGAGGCTGGTAAGAGCGGCGCTGACGGGGGTTCAGGGAGCGATCTCACACAAACAACAGACTCTTCTTTAGTATTATTCTGAGGATCTTTCATGACTTTCTTTTTGTATGGCACTTTGAAAAGTTTGGCTTTTATTAACTATTAAGAGCTTCCGGTCCGACAAACTTGCTAGTCAAGAACAAAAGCAACATTTTATTGTGTTTTTGATTTACTGTTGCTAGGAAACAAGTTGAGCTGCTAACGTTAGCTTTAAACAAACCGTGAGCGCTACTTTACCTTATGGTTAATAGCACAGTATGAATTAATGAAAACAAGGCACCAGAAATCTCATCTCAAGTACCGCACTAAGTCAGGGCTTAACGCAAACAAAACACGACGCGCTCAGCGACACAAAGGCAGACAGCTTATTGTGATATTAATAAACTTTGAATTAACAGCAGCGTCAAGCATGTCGTGCATGAATCTGATTGGCCACGGCAGTGCCATGCGGGCAAATACAACGACACTTCTTCCTCTGGGGACCATGAATTTGTGGGATTTCACAGAAAGCCCTCCAATAGTGAAATAGACATTTCACACAAAACCACAAATGTTAGCCTCTCGGTGGAGCTGCACAGAAAGTCTGCGGATCTAGAATCCATCCGCAGAATTCATCCTCTGGGCACCATGAATGACCAGGAACTCATCATAGGACAGTATGACGTCCATATTTTCACATTATGCAGTACATCCATACAACCATCATCCATTCCGTCCCCATTTCTTCTTTCGCTGCTCAGTGACCCGTCTGTTGAGGTGAGAAGCCCAGTAGATTGGTGTTAATGGGGACGACGGTGGGCTTTATTTATTCATGGGCTCGACCCCCAATAAACCATTACAGTTCACACCTGAAGGTCTGAAACAATCAGCAGCTACATGAGGCAAGTGTTGGTTCACATCGCTGCACAGTTTGCCGAGTTGTTGGTCATGAATACGGACGGATGGGATTCACAAGAGACCGTCTGCAAAGAAAGTAATGGTTTGGTTTTTACGTTCTGTCGACGCCATTTGAGAAAATTGACAGCAAAGACATTGTGGTAAATAAATGAGGTTATAGTTTATATATTCATATATTTTCTACACACAGTCAAGCACACAAATTCACACAAATTATTAATCTGCGTGCTGAAATGATGAAGAGAAAAAACCAGCTCCCCTGATACCTGCCAGATGCAGTTAAGCTCACTTCCAGGTTTATGACCAGACCCCCCCCCCCCCCCCCCCCCCCCTCCACACAGAAGCACTACAGCCACTTATTTCCTCATTCTCCGCTGGGCCACAGGGCTTCTTTGGCCCTGCAGGCACTTAAATGCACTCAATTTTGACACATCACTGGTGAGTCAAGTTTAATAAAACGCTATTGAATTCATAGAAAACTCATCTGTATTCATCTTGTGTTTTGCAGGTCGGACCGTCAGTGAATCGCTATCGTAATATGAGTGTGAACTTTTGGCCCCCGCCGCCACCCTCTGAGTATGTGATGTTGTAAAGAAGTAAAGACTGAGGTTCTCTGTTGAACCAACATCTCCTGGATTTTGTGAGCTGAATCACGCCCGCTCGCTCTCACACACGTCACTCCCAACCGCTCTCTTTGTACGCTGACCCTCGTTTGTTATCTCTGCTCCCTCTTTTTCAGAAACACGGGACTTTCAGACACACACACACACCCTTCCCCCTCTGAATGTGTGCATTTCATGTTAAAACCTGCAGTAAGTGGCTGCAGGGCAGCCTCGTCTCCGCCGAGCCCCTCTGAACATTCCTTATTAATGAGCCCCGAGGCCGTGGGGACACGCCACAAACTCACAACACCTAATATACAGATGATAGAGAGGTTATGGGGGGGGGGGGGGGACGAAAGGACAGATGGGGATATGAAAATAATTGGAGCGATGGAGAAGGAGGGCACTCAGAGACGAATGGACGGTAGCGATAGAGGAGCATATAAAGGGGAGGAGGGTCGAGGCGTGACGGAAGCAAAGCGATCCAGCGTGACGGACGAGACAAGAGAAGGGTGAAACCAAACAACGTTTTTGTTATGAACTAGCTTTTACCTCCAGACTTCTTCTGGAGTCGCTGTGCGTCCCCACGGGTTGCAAAGGCTTTTTCTCGGCCTTGTATCTCGTCACGCCGCAAAGGGGATTACAACGGCAAAGCCAAACAAAACTCCTGCAGTGCACACACGCACCGGTGTTCAACACTAACAGGTATGAAAAGGTGTTTAGAGAGGCGGCGAGCCAAACTCTTAGTTACTTATCCATCTTTCAGTTCCGTGGCTTTGATATCGGATGAAATGATGTCGGATGAAGGTGGAGGATCTTTGTAAAATGATGCCGGTTGTATGACGTTGCTTTGCAGTTAGTCAAGAACACTCGAGAGAGGAAAAAAACAAACATTTTCTCTACCAAAAAGACGATAATCTCAGAGTTGACACAAATCAGTTGGATTTTAAATGCTTTTACTTGAGATAGGTCAATTGTTTTCTCTAGTAGAGCAATCAACAAATTAAAGCTCCTCATTTAAATCAGCACCAGGGTCAGCAGATAATTGACCCTCGACAAAGCATCGCTCTATCGAGCTGTCTGAGCTTCGTTACCATGGAGCCCACACTGTCACTAACTCACTCCCTGAAAATGTATCATCTTTGTTTTAAACACAAATAGTGATGTCAGAGAGAAGCAGACAGAAGGGTCTTCAGTATGTGTTAGAAGGATATAAACAACATGTCAAAGTGATTCATCAGTGAAAACAGGTTAAATAGATAAAGATAGAAGCTAAAGCTACAGATCACAGAGTGAAAGTGAAGCACATCACCTGGAGATCCAGACAGAAGACAATGAAATAAAAGAGCAGCACTGTTCCTTTAAAGCCGGGTCGGTCTTTATTCACTGGTACAATCATTAAAAAGCAAAAGCAGCATGTGTAATGATTCAGTAGACCTTCAGTAGCTAGCGTAGCATAGACGTAAATTAATGATGTGCTAACGTACTCTAATGTTAGCTCCACAGGTGTTCAGGTAGAAACGTAACGTTTTAGAAACGTTTATCTCCTTCAACCTCTCCGGGTAACGAGTATCACGATCACACAACGTTTAACACGACGAGCTCCACATCCACTAAACCAGCCTGAACATGAAGACCATCTGAGACCACTGATGAGAGTCTACGGAGCAGAGACGGATTGTTGTCGGACCTGGTCAGAGCTGGATGATGCTACGCTAGGATTGGTGAGTCTGCGTTGAAGGGTCACTTCCAATCCGGCCCCTACACTGTACCACTCCAACACTTTTAGGTGTAGGGTACAAATACAGCGGCAAGCTTTGGGACAAACTTCTCTCTCTCTGCAGTAACAGGAACTGTGGGAACTTTTCAACACCATGGTTTCGTATCAGCATTTTCGGAAGCGGCGACCTAAGCAATAAAACTACCAAACTTCATTGGTGGTATTTCTTTCTTTTTGCAGACATCTTCTCGTTTTTGCAACAGTCCCTTTCAAATACAACACCCTGCAGTCGGATTGTTGTCGGACCTGGTCAGAGCTGGATGATGCTACGCTATGATTGGCCAGTCTGAGTTCGAGGGGAGGGACTTAGCAAGGGCTCAATTGGGCTGATTTCCACAAAGAAGTTAGGGTTTGGATAATACAAGATTGGGAGGACTTCTAGAAGCTAACAATGCTAACAGCGCTAACAGTGTTTACCCCAGGGGGAGCCGGAGGGTGGGTGCTACACCTTCAGCTCAACTCTCAGCTCAGCTTCATTCTCTGCTCAGACATGACTTCTCTGTATCTTCTACATAGAAAATAGTTGTTTGCTGCTACTAATGCCCTGACTGTCGTATATTGCTCCTTTCACAGTGCACGACATTTAGTATGTTTTGTTCCATATATAGTTCTGAAAGTGTGTTTTATTCTGACTTCTGAGTGACCGTCTCTGCGTCGTAGACTTAGTCTCTAGACAGGTTTTTTTTTTGTCTCTCAGCAGTTATGTCATCAAACTTTTTGGAGCGCTTCATGTTAATCTCATCCCAATTAATTGTATTCCCTCCGTTCCTCTGACGGTAACAGCTCTCTCGCTACGTGATTGTTTTATGGCCACAGTAATAATGGAAGCACACTACGGCCCTGGCCTTTGGCCCCTAACTCCTGCAGTAGAATCTCTTCTTTTTAAATGACGGGAAGAGTTTATTCAAGGTTAACTCAAATGTTTAGGCCTCGGCAGCACCAGCTGGGTAATATTCTGTGTCAGGGTCATACACTAGTCAAAGGGGCAACACGCAATCTCTCACGGGGCTGAAAAACAAGTTTGTCTAAATGTCTTGTGAGAGAGCAAATTGAAACTGACACTTAAATTTGTAATTAAGTCTGAGTGATTCTCCGCAGTGGTGTGGTTTAAGCAGTGAAGTGTACGGAGCAGCAGTTTCAGACTTGAGTCTCTGTGAGGGACGAGAAGCGCTGACAGCTGCAGTCTCATGTTAACGGGTCCAAGCGTGGGTGGAACGCGCTCGTTCATTAACCTGCGTCAAACACCAAAGTAGTCTGAGACTATACCCACAACTTTTCTTGATCCCGTTCTTCTTTCCTCCTGATTTCGCTATTCTTCTGTTCCTGCTCTGTATCTGTGTATCTGACAAGGCAATTTAATACCAGACTTTGATTGAATTAGGGGCCAGATGTACTGCGGTGTGTTCATCCCAATGGATTGCAGCTAGTGTGTCATTTGTGTAAGTGTTTTCAAGCTGCATCTGTCGTGTTAAAGGGAAGATGGAGAAGAATAGGAGAACAGAACGGTTGATTATGTGTTCGGCTGGATTCACCGAGCTCACACAAGTAGCGTCGCTCAGTGCGGCGGTGAAAATTCACAGATGGGATTTACACAAAGCACGTTGCAGTGGAGGAAAGACACGAATTCGTCTTTAATTATTGAACACAATATCTTGTTTGTGTGATGCAAACAAATGGTGGGATGAATGAAAAACACAGCACAAGAAAAGATCTCTGAAGCTCTGACAAACACACGGCGAGTTGTGTGGACATAGTTCAGGGCTGCAATTATTTTCATTGATCGATTAATCTGCCGATTGTTTACCTGATCACTTGATGGCTTATTTCATTCATAAAATGTATGGAAATGGTAAAAAAAAAAAAAAAAAGCCCAAAATGACGTCCTCAAAGATATTGTTTGGTTGAAAACTCAAATATATTCAATTTATTGTCACAGTGGAGTAAAGAAACCGGACAATATTCATATTTAAGAAGCTTTATTTTCCTTCAAAGAATACTCATAGTACTCTATGACAAATCCAATCCAATAACATGTAAACAGCAACAGAGTTTTCAAAATGCAAATATCATTTTTCAGTGAATCTAAAGCCACTTTATAATAATCCATCCAGTAGTTGTGTCCATGACATGACGCCGTGATAGACGGATGCATTTTTAAACAGTTAAAGGTTGAAGGGACGGGACGGATGGGGTTCGATTCCGGCCTTGGGACCGTTGTTGCATGTCACACTCCTCTCTCTCTCTCTCTCTCTCTCTCTCTCTCTCTCTCTCTTTCTCTCTTCTTCTCTCTCTCTCTCTCTCTCTCTCTCTCTCTCTCTCTCCCCAATTCTTTAATTTGGCAAAAATGCAAAAATAATCCCACACAAAACATAAAAGTAACAGAAATACATCAAGAGTTCTTGAATGCACAGTGTAAATGTCATACTTGGTGAAATGGTACAGGTAGGTGGAGGATCTACAGCCAACACATTATTAGTAACAACAGAGAGACGGGAGCTTCCGCTAATGTTTCCCTTCATTGCATCATTGCTGCATGAGAGAAAGTTCCAATGTCACGAGCACAATGCAATACATCCGGCACTGTTTGTACTCTTCTCTTTTAATAATGCAGTTCTTTACAAATCTCTATAAATAACTTGAAGTATACCCAGAAACGTCTCACATCCTGTCTCTGTAGTTCCTTTTCATTCTCTCTCCCATCTATGACAGGCTCTTGCTATTTCATTTCTTCTTCCTGACTTGTGTCTTTGTCTCATGCTGCTTTTTTTCCTCTCAGGAATTTAGGGTCAGGGCTGTGAATTAAACAATGAGAAAGTAGGACAGATGTGCACTGTACTGTACATCTGTCTGCAACTAATGAGGGTGAAGAGAACAAAACAGAGAAGAAACATGACGGGCAGGAAAACAGGGGCAAGAAAGGGGAGGGAGGAGAGGAAGAGAGGAGGGAGGACAGGAAGAGAGGAGGGAGGAGAGGAAGAGAGGAGGGAGGAGAGGAAGAAACGAGGGAGGAGAGGAAGAGACGAGGGAGGAGAGGAAGAGACGGGGGAGGAGAGGAGGGAGGAGAGGAAGAGACGAGGGAGGAGGAGGGAGGAGAGGAAGAGACGAGGGAGGAGAGGAGGGTGGAGGAAGGAGACGAGGGAGGAGAGAAAGAGAGGAGGGAGGAGAGGAAGAGAGGAGGGAAGAGAGGAAGAGAGGAGGGAGGAGAGGAAGAGAGGAGGGAGGAGGGAGGAGAGGAGGGAGGAGAGGAAGAGACGAGGGAGGAGAGGAAGAGATGAGGGAAGAGAGGAAGAGAGGAGGGAGGAGAGGAAGAGAGGAGGGAGGAGAGGAAGAGAGGAGGGAGGAGGAGAGGAAGAGAGGAGGGTGGAGGGAGGAGAGGAGGGAGGAGAGGAGGGTGGAGGGCGTTGCACAAAAAAAAAAAATTGCCTCACTAAATTAGCGCTGTGAGGGACGATTGGTCACACTTCAAAGGAGGAATTTTGTTTGGAGAACATGTTGAATTTGATCAAAATGAGATCAAGACCTTGATCGGGGAAAGATAACATGCTGGAGACAGACACATGTATGCACATGTACATACAGTGTATATACATAAAATACCTTTTTAATTGTGTGACAAATATAATATAAAATATGTATGGAACGCAGTACGAGACCAGCCTGGGATAACTTTATATAAACAGCCAATCCTCTTGCTGATGGTCTCGTTTACTGATGAAGCTCACTTCAGTATTAAACTGCGACTGTTAATAACCAGCTAAAAGTTCCTCAAAGTAATTTCAAATAAAGAGGAGAGTAGTTACCACAAAATAAACCAAACCAACGATGAGATGTGATTATCAGTGAGGTCAGTGGAGTGAGAGTAAAAGATGTGAGAACGTCAACGAGAGAAGAGAGCCTCAGCACAGTCTCACGGCAGCTCTTGAAATAGTCACGAAATGTAATATACTGGCTTCGTGGACAGGGACACGAACATTTTCAAGTGTAACTTTTTTTCTGGACGACATTATGTGACAAAATGAAGGCAACAAACCCACGTTTCAGAAAAAGTTAATGGTTGGGCTTAAATAACTAGTTAAGTTTAGGCAACAAAGCGAACAAAAACCACGTAGTTAGGTTTAGGAAAAGCATCACCAGCACCGTGTCCACACCTGTCTATTGGTAGAAAGTCCTGCGTTTGTTGGACCCATCCACCTCCCGTCCCGCTCACCAAATGTCTTTTTTTTTCAAGAAAATGTTACTACGTGACTTGTTATGACCGTTGCAGAGTCACATGGACGGATTCTCCCCCACGAAGAAATATCACAATTAAATTCTTGTTTTCGTACCGACGACACGAAAAAGACTGGACAGTTTGTGTCCATCTACACAGAACCAATTCATGACTGTCTCACCATGTGCCATGATACTGGGCTGGCCGGGGGACCAGGTGCCCCCCCCCCAGGGACCCCGCTTCATTAAAGGAACACGAAGCTAGAATAAGACAAAAACACGCCAGGGGACCGTCACACCTGAGATGTGAACGTGTCAGTTGAGTTATGCAGATTTAATTTACGCAAATGATCCTGATTAGGTATTGAGATTGTCGAGATAAACCATGGTTTGAATGTCAGCGTGGCGTGGTTTACATTATTCATCTTCATAGCTCCATAGATTATGATAATCAGGCTGAAAATACACATCTCTGCCCGGGAGTAGAGAAGGTCAAGGAAGGGTTAAGAGGGGCTTTTATCTGCCGGCATGGCTCAGCGCAGATTCCTCATCTTCCCCACTTCCATCTACATCCCTGATGGCCGATTGTAGATTTATCCATTGTCCCTGTGTCCTGGGCCAGCTGAGCCAACTAATCAATTATAATCAGGTAACCAATCAGGGCACAGGTACACCAATTAGGCAGCGCTGGGGATCCTGGGAATACCAATTAGAAGACCTGATTTGGCTCTAATTTAGAGCAGCTGCTCCAGAAGCTCTCTGGATGACAGCTCGTATTCCCCTTTCTAGGACCACCGTGTCTGCACCTGACACACACACACACACACACACACACACACACACACACACACACACACACACACACACACACACAGTGCAGGATAATAATCCTAACTATTTGCTCAGAGTAGCGGTGCAGAACCACTCTGAGCTCCGGGAGGACACATTCCAGCTGACACTGTTCTCTTCTCTTGTTCAGTCTCTCCTCGTCCTCCTCCTCACCTCTTCCTCACCAGTCTCTCCATCTTTCTCATCTCTGCCGTTCACATTGGAGCTCAGCAGTTGACAGCAGCAGCCAATTACAGCGCTTGGCATAGAATATATGGAGCATTATTTCAGGTATTTAATATTTAAAGATAAGACTATGTTGGCGGAGACGACAGCAGGCTAAATGCGTCTAATAGCTAAGGGCTTGTTAATAGACCCTTTGTAAACAATGATGATGTAAGTGTGCACACGCAGTCTTAGAGTGCAATAGCTTTTCAAGCACAGGAATTAACCACCAAAGATGGAGAATGCAACAAAACAAATTGACTTGCTAGATCCGTGTGCTGTTAGTGAGTCGGGGAGAAAACATTAGCCAGTGGACACAAATGTCTTTGATGGAGAAACCTGGCGTGTAACATTACACCAGAGAGACATTACGGACAAACGAGTTACTAAATGCTTCAAACTTTATCTGTAATCATCTGCAGAACACCAAACACCACGACATGCACTCAGAGCTTTGAGCTCAAGGATTAACTGATCGTTTATTGTCATTATGCAACGATCTGCTGAACAAGATAAACACAAAACAAGCAAAACATTTGTTTAAGTTGCATCAGGTGGAATGTTAACAGTAAAACAAAACGATTCTTCAGGGCAGACAAACATTGTCCTTCAACTCTGAGTGTGTTTGGCACCAAATGAGCATCATTGATGTAAACACAGAGTCCTGCTCTTCATCCTGCACTTAATCCAACGCCCACGATGTTGAAGAGTGAATCTCTCATCGTCATGTGCCATACGTGCTTCAGTAATAAACACGAAAAGACAACAATTTGAAACTAAAACTATCAAAGCTCACGGGAGCTGCCGGCCGCCGGTGTTTTAACGAGTGACCGTGTTCACTGAGGGTTCTCGGTTCTGACAACCGAACATGCTACAACCAGATGTGTTGATGCTGGAAACAGTTTTAATTCAACGTTTAAAGATCATTAACTCGTCTGGATGACCGGGACAAAACGCCTCCTGTGTTCCATGTTGAATTAAAACCTTCTAGAGATCATTTCCAGAAGTTGTGTAAGTCTTTCCCGTGTTAAAGTCCATAAATGAGCGGATTAATTATGTATTAGAAAATACAAAAATACTAAAAGATCATCATTAAAGAAAGCACGTCGAGGCTTATTGTATGAAAATACAGCAGAACAATGTTTGTGTTAATAGGAGTTCACGCATTAAATGAAACATGAGCCATGAAACGTACATGTTGAGAACGACCGAGCCTCTCTAATGGAGAGTAGATGCGGGGCGCTGTCATGGTTACCAGTATAGTAGGCTGGCCCAGAGCCACTTCACCTCTCCTTGACTTTATTAGGCCTAATGGTGCCAGTGTTGTGTATGCAGTCGATACGTCCATAATGAATCCCTACTGGTCGCTATTAGCCCGTAGCTCGTGCAAGCTGTAGGTTTGCTATTTGACTTGTAAATGTGGGACTCAGTGAGGAGTTGTTTGTCGGCGCCTTCGCAGAGATAATCAGTGCGTGCAGATAACCCTCTATCAGTTCAACGCCGTAGGGACGTGCACATGTGTAGGCATGTGTGCACTGTGAGTGTGTGTGTACTGTTGTGTTCGATGCATACGTGTGTGTGTGTGTGTGTGTGTGTGTGTGTGTGTGTGTGTGTGTTGTTGTTTTGTAGATATGAGCAAAGTGTGATTAGTGAAAAGATGATTTAAAAAAAATATTCATGAAATCACAAACCACAGCGGGCCGATGCAGCCTATTGGGCTTTTTCTTGCAGCTGTATTGTTAAGTGTTATTTATAGAATAACTTACTTGTAATAAACTTGAACTTAATAATGGCATCAACAGGAACATTTTTAAACTATTTTTAATATACAACAAAAATACTCCCGCACGCTGTCTTCTTTACTAGCATTCTAAGATATTTAGTGACGTCTCAGTACACAGACCTTCATCCGGTTCCTTTACAGAACAGTGAGAGAGCATGACTCTGGCCATGTCCACGCTGCTACGCTTCCATTTGAAAACGCATCTCTTTTGCTACGTTCACACTGAGCGTCAACACTACGCCGGAGTTTTAGAGCACCGAGGACGGAGGAGTTTGAAGACTCTGGAGTTACCTCGTAGTGTGGACGGCGTAAACGCATACGTTTGGAAACGATGACGTAGACTCCCGAGTTCGCTACTTGATTGGGAGCCAACAGCGACACCACGCTGCTGGAGACCCAGGACGTACTGCTGGACCCGCTGGAGGGAAGGGAGGCACGGGAGAACCAGAACCAGGACTGAGAGGGGCAGACTGTCGGACCCTGCTGCAGTAACATGAGAGGTTTTCTAAAGGGACTCTGGTGCTCAGAGACACTACCACTTTAGTCCACAGGGGGCGACAGAACCAACACAACATGAAAGTTCCTCGTAGTAGCAATAAGTTACATTTTGCTAATAATACTTCTGTACTGGGAACATCTTTGAAGTAATGGAGCATTATTACATTGCTGTATTTATGCTTTAACTTAAGTAAAGTACTTACTCCACCACTGACATATACAGTACATACTCGTGTGTTGACGGTGGTTTGTGCGCTGTAGTCTCAGTGTTTGTGTATGCATGCATGTGCTGCACTGAAGCCCCTCTGGCCTTCACAGCAGCATTAACCGTGTAGCCGGCTGCTACTGATATGTTATCTCAAGGCTCCTTCCTGCTGCCAGCTAAGAGCTATCTCCACTAAGATATTACTAGTCTGTGATCTCGCTACTGCTCATATGCACGCACACACACTCCACGATAAGTCACTTGGACTCTCAGCCAGCTACTTACTTACAAACACACACACACACACACACAAACACGCACAAACACACACACACACACACACACAGATAGCTTTATTTGGCCTTCCTGCTCGACACTGATAATCAGGAGACAGACAATTCTGCTGGAGCCTTTATTAGCTCAACGTTGATAGCTTCTCTCGAGTAAGGCTGCCACCGAACAACGACAGGCAACATGACCTTTACATTCAAAAACACGTCTCATTTTTAGGGCGGTTGCTTTCTAAATAGACTTCTGTCGTTACAGGAAACTATTTAGTTAGTTTTGGCAACAGAAATTCTTGCTTAGGTTTAGAAAAAATGAGAATAGAATTTCTCCAAACCCCAAAAGATAAATCATAAAGTTCAAGACACACGAAGCTGTCGACGGGGAAGTGTTTCCAGTCAGCAGAGGTCCCATGATGCCTTTCTGTCTCTCCACGGGTCAAAGGACAGGAGGGCACGTACTGTCTATGACATCACTATGACATCACCACTCTGCACACGGAGACAAGCTCTCACACCGTGTGGCTGCACATCATTTGATTTATAAAGAAGAATCCGCTCTGACAGATTCACACACACACACGTGCACATCCGATCTAAACACACACACAATAACATACATGCTTAAGTGAGCTTTCTAAAGGTGACGCACAAAGGTGGTGACATGAGCGGAGAACTGATGGCGATGCAGATTGCAAACCGGGGAGGAGGACACGCTAATCAGGTCCCATTCTCTCTGCAGGTTTTAATCTAGACTGAACTGTTGTCAATTATCAAACCACCTCCTGAACCTGAGCTCGGCACAATGGCTCGTTAATGAGAGCGCAGCTGATTGGAGAGGCAGGGGCTCGTGTTCGGTAACACCGACCAGGAGCGCGTTCGCCGCTGATTAGGCTGCACTTTGCTCCCGGCCGCGTCACGCAAGCGCCGATAATCAGAGTAGTGAACAGGCTCAAGGGTATAATTGCTCTCGATAAACATTTGAGCCACCTGAAGAAGTTTCAATGTGATTGAGAATGAGAATTTAAAATGAGCAAGGTGAGAGATTGTAACCAAAGAAAACCCCTCTTTGTGTTATTAATGTTCAATGTAAATTAAACACCTGAGTTTGTTCGTCTACAGCATAACGTACATCATCTACAGCATTTTGAAAAATGAGGTTAAAAGCTGAAACCACGCCCACTTCCGTTTGACGAAAGCTTTATTAAAGCAGCGTCGACAAATATGACGGCTACAGTAGCTTGACAAGTAACAATATGCTGCACTGAATTAGATGAATTCAGTGTTTATCAGACCATAAATGAAACAATAGTTAGCTAGCTGGCACACCTCGCTGCTGGAATTCCGTCAAAAAAACATAATTTTCAATTGTAAAGATGTGTGGGCGGTCGTGCTCTTTTCCTTCAGTGTGAACTTGGGTGTTGAGTAGATTTCACTTCGTCCAGAAACCACTTGAGACAGTCTGGTGGCACGTCGCCTCTTCCCTCCAGCACCTTGCACTGACTCCCAGTTCAACACAGCACACACTGCAAAGTCCTCCTCCTCGTCTTCAGGATCCCTGCACATTCACTCTCCTCCCTCCCTCCACACACCATCGCCCATCTGCTCTCCCGCTGCTCACTGCTCACTGGATGACGGGGCTGTTGGGGTGTAGCTGGCCCAGAGCTCTGGAATGCGATGCCTCGGGGTCTAGAGCCGGTCCACATCCGTTGCTTCTTCAAAGGTCCAAACAGCAAACGCATCTTTCCCTTTCAGCTTCTTAATCAACACATATCACCTTCACACATCCTGCTACCACCAACATCTTCTTTCTCTTTTGTTCTTATTATTAATCATCTATTTGTGAATTGTCAACAGGCAGTGTTAAATAGATACATGAATAAAAAGGATATTAACATGCAAAGTTGCAACTATTTACTGGAAAGTCTTGAAATAAAAGTGTTTTGACACAAGTTTTATTTTCCTTGAAGAGAAAAGTTGCTGTAGATGAATAACTTCTTCAGCAACAGAAGTTATTCATTTATTTGTTGTGCCTGTTTCTTAATAGCTAAGAACAATTAAACTAATTTAAATATGTATATCAATACTTTATGTGTGCTGGACTTAGTATTAAAGAAGAAACAATTTAAAGGATGCTACACAATTTACAATAAAAATCAACTTTGGGTATTTTTGCTCCACTTAGTTGGTTGTTAAAGGTCAACAGACACACCTGTTTCTGATTGGCTGTGAGCTGATTGTGAATGAGGAATCCTGTCAGTTTGAATAAAGATGTATAAAAGTTGTCAGCTTCCTTTCCTAGACGCCGGTAGCTGTGGTCACTTTGGAATTAATGTCAGTTGCAGAATACGTCGCTGGCTATACATGTTCACGCCGATAGACTCCACAAAATATGGCAAAATGCCAAAATTCTAAAATCACTGCATTTTGGCAGATCAATCTTTTGCACGACGGGGTCTAAAATCAATCAATCCATCCGTCATCTTCTCTGCTTGTATTTCTGTTCATGACTTCAGACCAATAAGAGAGAGTCTGATCCATGAGGCCACCACTGTTACTCATCCACCTTCATTTATTGACTCCAGTTTGATCAATGCACATGTGCATAGCATGTAACGGTCTTCACTCCCATGTGTTTGTTCAAGCTGTATGCACTGACCAGCTAGAGAACCTTGATGGATCCGTTGCAAAGTTCCTTCAAAAGGGCTAAAAGTCTGACGGATGTTCCTTTTTATGTTCGGACATTTCTGGTGTCGTTCTTGGTCTCAATCCCGTTTAGATTCAGGAAGTAGGGTTTGCAAATAACATCAAAAGCATCTGTTGACTAGAAGTCACTAGAAGTCAATGCACAAATGGAGATCAGACTAAGTCTGGATCAAGTTTACGTCAGTTGAACCGTTTTTACAGGCATCCATCCATCCATCCATCCATCTTCCTCCTCTTATCCGGGGTCGGGTCGCGGTGGCAGCAGGTCAAGCAGGCTGACCCAGACTTCCCTCTCCCCGGCAACATGTTCCAGCTCATTCTGGGGGATCCCGAGGCGTTCCCAGGCCAGCTGGGAGATGTAATCCCTCCAGCGTGTTCTGGGTCTTCCCCGGGGTCTCTTCCCAGTTGGACGTGCCTGGAAAACCTCCAGTGGGAGGCGTCCAGGAGGCATCCTAATTAGATGCCCGAACCACCTCAGCTGACTCCTTTCGACGCGAAGGAGTAGCGGCTCGACTCGTTTTTACAGGCAGTTCTGTAGAAACGATATCAAACGTTATCGCGTGTCCTTGTGTAGAAGATGCTGTTTTGTGAACATTCACATTATTTTATGTCTTTTCACGAAATCCAATTAGAAGTTGGACATCACTCGAGTTTGGACCGAAAAGATTCACCTCACTATCTACTCCCCCCAATACTTGACAATGTGAGTCAAAGTTACACTCTGCTTTGAGTCAACACCATTAATAGGGCTGCAATGAATCAGTGCACATCCCATCGAGCTAATATACGCTGATGTCCTGTTATTGTTAATCAATTGTGTGGGAAGGGGGGGGGGATTTAATGAGCATTAATTCCTGATTAAATATCTGTGACTGTATGATTCATCATTAAAGGTGTCTTCTACATCATTGACTCAAGCACAGCCATGAGCACACACACACACACACACACACACACACACACACACATTAACATACATCAATATGAAGGCCAGGTGACATGCACTGATGGAGCCATTAGTTGATCATAACATGCAGCTGCTTCTGATTAAATGATGCTCTGTATTGATGTAGTCAATCAATACATCAATCTGCTGTAATGTAATAAAGTTGTCCAGAGAGGAATGAGAGATTATCCACGTGGCTGCGGCTTCTCTGAAGTACGAAACATTACGTTTGTTTCCCTTTGATGTGTTCTCACAAGTGATTCCAGACTAATGCACACCATGATGAAGTACTTCTGTGACTGCAGAGACAAAAGTGTTGACCGGTGGTCTCCAGTGGATCCTTTGTTTCAGCTTATTGCTGAAGCCCCATGCTGGCGCTCAGACCCAGACTCTCCGGGTCTGGTCAGGTACGATCGGCCGGCAGCTGGCCGCTGGCTGTTAGCCAGCTGTCAGTGTTGCTGGCTCAAAGAGAAGTTGAAAGAAAACCACCAACAGCAATAAGAGAGCTGCTGACTGCTGAGCGAGCGCTTCTCTAACCCAACGAGGCATGAAGCCACGACCGACAGAGGAATGGTGTCATCTGCTGCGGTTATTTGGTTGATAATTTGGCTAGCATATTTTAGCTGCTAATGGCAGCTAGTTAGCAGAGCTACAGTGGAGGAGTCCATATTCTACCCATAGACTGTATATGAGGAGTGGACGTGGTCATCGTGATGTCACTCATTGGTTTGTGGACTGATGTTTTGAAGCATCGAGTTCGGTGATTACGGCCTCAGCCATGTTGTTTTATTTGTAAACAATGAACGGAAGTGACCATATCTGGACTGAGGAGGAGCGACGTAGAGACGCCGTATACGTCTCTGGTAGAGACCTGTCAATCACCGTGTAGCCCCGCCCTAAAGCATCCCCTGCTTTATGGTCTGTGTGACTCTAAATGGACCATAATGTACTAAATGAACATCATGCTGTATTGAAGAAGACTTGAAACTAGAGATTGAGACCATAAACTCATGTTTACAATGTTTACTGAGGTAATAAATCAAGAGAGAAGTAGAGTCATTTTCTCATAGACTTCTATACAACCAGAGGACTCGCCCCCTGGTGGACACTAGAGAGAATGCAGTTTGAAGACACTAAAGCACTACCCACATTCAAGTCAATAGGACGGGCGTTTTCGCCGTAATGCTGGATTTGGATCCATATTAGAACATGAGGAGTCAAATTGAAAATCACTGACATGGTTCTTCAGATTTTTATTTTCTACAGGAGCTGATGAATTATAGCAGCCCCTCCCTAAATTATGCTTTCAGCTCAATGTCATATGTTGTCGAGCCTGGTTGTAGTAATTTTGGAGGGATGACCTAAGAGGCAAGAGACAGAAAACTTCTTTCATTCTGCCGTTTGCACAGAGTAATCCCATAGATCTCACTTCTCATCGCCGTTTGAGGCAGATAAACACTCGTCTGTGCCAGATTACATACCGAGCGTAACCTTGCCAGCACTGCTGCCTGTGGGAGATGTGACTCCTCTCTCCTGTAAACAAGAGGACTTAAAAGGGATTGTAGTTATCCAGATTAGCTACGTCGGCTGTAGTCTCTCTCTCTCTCTCTCTCTCTCTCTCTGATTCAGCAACTGGTGATTTGTTGCAGGACTGCTTAATTTAGTTTGGCTTTTATTTTATTTACTTCAGAATGAAAAAAAACTCTACGAAATCATCTTTACGACAGATGAACTTCTACACATCTCCGTCTCTTGCGTCCTTGGCGGTGGACGTGGGGACGGGGACGGGGGGTCTCAGTTTAAAGAGGTCAGAGTAAAATCACGTGCTGCACCTTCGCCCTAGAAGATCAATCCTTCGGGCTGCAGGTCATCAATGACAGAGCAATAACTATGACGTCATCTCAAAGGGACTTAAAGACGGCCGGCTGCCCTTCTGACTGGTTCCCCTGCCAAGCGATAGACCCTCATTCTGACGAAGGACACCGTTCCTTGTCAATATCCCCTTAGTGCCCAGCTATGGCTTTAAAACTAATCAATCAGTCCTGTAACTCCAAAGTGATGTGTTCCACAAAACAACCTCTGCTTCACTTAGTCCGACATAAATGGGGCTTAATATTTGTGCAAAATCAGTGATCAATTAGTTGACGTGAGTTTCTCCTCCTGAGCTTTTTTATTTTGTTTCACACATCAGTTGTGCAAGCCAGGCCATGTTCCAGATCCCACACACTGTCTCTGTAGCTTTGATAGACCCAAAGGATGAACGCTGCCCAACCAGGCGGCAACATCCGGTTCTGTAAAGGGAAGCCAACGCGGAAGTGTATAATAATATCATAGTGTAATAAGAATATCGTACGTCTTTTATTATGAAAGGTAAGAAGGTTGAAAGGAGTAATAAAGTCCGGACGACAGAGCCTCCGAGTTAATATAAATATACAGGCTGATTAAAGGTATGCTTTAGGGCGGGGCTACTTTGTGATTGACAGGGAGTTCTCTGAACTTTCACCCTTTCAAAATGTGTTTTCACTTCATCAAAGTTAATTGTAACATGTTGGTAGCATGCAAATGATTTGGCGTTCGGTCGTACTTAGCTGCTCCATCTCGTGTCACATCTGGTTCTGAAAAAACAACAACATGGCGACAGCCAAAAACCAAGATGGTGACGGACCACAAAACCTACACAGCCGACTTCACGGGTGACGTCACAGTGACGTCGTCCACTTCTTGTATACAACCTATGTTGCCATCCCAGCCCAAACTCTCCAAGCACAGTGCATCCAGATCAGCCTTCAGCTTGTGAGAGTAAAAACACTCAAATACGTGCTTTTGATGTCAGACCTAAAATCTGTTCCGTCTTCAGTGATGTTGGCGAGGACAGACTGATGCTAACGTTGGCCGAATATTGAAATCGTTATAATATGAGCCAACAATGTTTCTTTTCATACTATCCTCTGCCATGTGTTTCTTCTCCTTTCACCCCAGAAAACAACCTGTTCACAGTTTAAAAAATAGATATGAAGCTCTAATGCATGTTAGCTTAGTCAAGCTGCAAACCCTCATTTCAAAGTGTGAAAATGAATTAGAAAAATGCATATTTGACTTTTTTTTTTAATGTAATTATTCAACTCCCTCCCTAAACCAACGCCCTCACACAACAAACGCTCCCGGACTCCTGGAATGCTTCAACCAGAACAGAACGTTGGATCTGAAACCAAACACCACAAATAGCCTCACTCGCCTCCAAAATAAGACACAATGCTGAGGAGGAAACGGCGACGGCGGCATTGTTCACTGCCAGGGAGCGCTCATGCAAAGTGGGTCCAGGCTTAAGCAGTCAAGCTGCTGAACAGGGATTGGGGGGGGGGTAAGAGGATTGGCTGTAAGTGACCTCCAGATCGTTGCCGTTGGTCTGTGACTACACACAGAGCTGTCACTACAACATGGCTTAGTTCATAATGAGAGAGAGGGATAAACACAGACAGGCCCGGGAGGTAGAAGAAGAAGGCGTAACGTTCTTGGGTTTTTTTGGACATAATGAAAGAGAGAAGCAAAGGATATGTTCGATGGTAGAAGATGCAGATAGAGATGTAGAGATGTAGAAGAGATTGCCGCAGGAATGAGTCTTTCAACCTGGAGATGAGTCAGCATTTTTGGAATTCTTTTTAAGTCAGTGGTTATTTTTTAATAGTTAGATTGGATTCCTGAACTAGGGTGCATTTATACGTTTTTATGTGTCTGTTGGCGGCCAAAAGTTAGTTAGTTACCAAAGTTTGTTCCAAGTATCATGGACACATACGACGACAAAAACAAAACAGATTGTTGTGCAGCTTGAACTGTTTTGATGGAAAAAAACAAACTGTCTGATATTTACATTCCGTAGTGAGAGGAGACCACGGTGGAAACGTGGGCGAGAGTTGGAGAGAGGAGGGCCGGTGTTGTCAGAGTTTCTTGTATTTGAGTAGACGAAGGGTAGCTCAGTGCGACGTATCCTCGTACAACGGTTCGTCTGATATCTTACGAAACGCAGAGTTAGTCCTCATTTTTCTTGCGTTTTCCTACAAAAGTCCAGCAACAAGTGTGAATGTATGCTTGTTTATACAGTCTTTTAAAAATAGGCACGAACACTACTTGGTAAGGTTTAGGAGAAGATCGTGAAATACTTTATCGTTGGGTTTACACTTCCTGGTTAATAATCACATGGATTACATACGATTTGCTTTTGTGGCATATCTGGAGTTCCTTACGTTAGCTTTTTACTTTACACTTCAAACATCATCGAAGTGGAGTTCATAGAGATTATCTCGATGAACAAAAACCTGGAAGAATCACGAACGTTTGTTTAACACAGATGATTTTCTGGCAAAGAGGGAACCCGCTCACTTCAGTGCTCGGCCTACAAAACTGCGTCGCTCTATTTGTGTGTATTCAAACAAATAGGGAGAAAGGTAGAGAGAAGATCACCTGTGATCCGTCTGGAATAGCTGTGTGTGTGTGTGTGTGTGTTCATTTTAAAGTTAGCACTCAGTTGAGCATTCGCACGTCCAAAACAACAATGGAAGTCAACCAGCTGTAAACTCCCAGACACAGGCCTGTGTGTGAGTGTGTGTGTGAGTGTGTGTGTGTGTGTGTGTGTGTGAGCATTCCTGATGACAATCACTCCTCACTTTGCAATTACAACGAGCAAAGGGCTACAGGTAATCACCATTGATCAGTGCACGTGTGTTTGTACACACACACACACACACACTCAGAGACTCATGCAGAGGCCAGTGGCATTGATCCACCCAACCCAGCCTCCAGGGAAGATGGTGTGTGTGACAGCGAGAGGAGATACAATGGAGATACAAACACAAGGGGGGGGGGGGGGCATATTGAAAATTGTTGCTGTGATGGACAGGAGGGATAATAGTGACATGCCTCAACATTCCTGTCTGAGGAGCCCGGCCGTTCAATCAGCCGGTCCACACGTGTGGACTGTGAGTCTGTGTGTATGTTATCTGTTCTCGTACTGAGTGTCACTGCCGCGACAAGCGCCATTGATCAGAATCTAGAGAAACACACAGCAGTGTGTGTGTGTGTGTGTGTGTGTGTGTGTGTATCGTTTCTTCAGGAGAGAAGAATGGTGGGAGTCGCGGTCCTTCTTTCAATACGTCAGCGCTGAGTTTCAGTGTCGCCTCTCCCTCTGGGTGTGGAGGGAGAGGGATTCATGATGAGGTGGAGGTCTACCTCCTGAGGCTGGAGTGTACGGAGGTCACGTCACCCTGAACACGCTCACAGGACCTCACGTTGTGGTCCGGTTTTGTTCTAAATGACAAAGTTCTGTGGTAAAAAAAACAGAATTTGTAAACATTAATCATGATGTTCTTTATTTATGACACAGTGTTCAATGCTATGAATATTCTGTTTTTCTTTATTTATATGGTCAGTTTGTTTCACTACTAGCAAGAAGGAAAGACATATGATTTAACTTGAACCTCTGAGTGGTTGGTTTTAAATCGTTCGTATTTATCTACGTATTCAGGCTCATCCGTAGCTATACTTACAAAAAATGATGCGCTTTAAGTCTTTTAAATCCCACAAAATATGTTCCCCACGTAATCATGAATGAGGAAGTATAAAGAAGGCAAAAGCACGCACAAGGAGGGGAGGTGGACGGGTCCAACAAACAGCGACCTCCCAGCTCTTCGTTCTCCATGTGAAAGTAGAGCAAAGAACACAGCATGTCTGCAGCCTTCTCATTTAAAGGTTACGGTTTGTGTCGCTGGTACTTCTTTCACTACTTGAGCAGAAACAGTTGAGCGACATTCAGGAACCGTGTCAATCGAATATAAGAAGAATACGCTGACGTTGCTCGTGTTATTGTGCGACCTGCAGATCCATAAAAACATCGATGAGGCCGCTGTAGCGAGGTCTATTTTAGAGAATGCATTCATCGAGTGTGCGTCGGTTTTCAGCTCCACACATCATCATCACCGCCCACCACTTTCACTTCAAGGAACAACAGGAGCTCAGAAGACTTTTTAGAAAGAGAAAGAAAGAAAGCTCTGAGTGCACATACACCTTGTTGAACCGAATGTACTTGAACATGTTTGTTCTATGTTTGAAGAGTTTAATTACAGTCTGATCTGCTCACGTGTTACAGAGGAGCAACGAGTCTGCACCGCGTGGGTGATCCAATCAATGGCTGAATGCATGAATGTGTTTCTTTCTCACTGTAAATGGAGAGTAAACAAGAGGAGACGTGAGTGCAGAGGAGGCTCACTGATGGTCCTGACATAGTCTTCAGATTCTTGAGTGAAAGGTGACAAAGAGCTTTATGTCCTCAGATCGATTCCTCCAAACCACGTTCAAACAACGTCTTATCGATTCCCGTTCTGAGGTGTGTTCTCGTGCCGGCTCAATGCCGAACGCTTGGAAACTTTGTATCTACACACAATCAACACCTGCAGATCTTCTAACACACGAGGGAGACATCTGTGCTTCGCCAGAGACGAGCGCACGGATGTATTATCCTAATCGGCAAATCATTAAAACCTCATTTCTCACACGCTCTCCTGTGTTTGTGAAAGAGAAAAACACACAAAGAGTCATTTGCGTCATCGTGGAGGAGAGCGGGGCAGCACAGACGGGCAGATGACTGTGTGACAAGCGCTGGTCGTAAAGTTACTAATGAAACACTGACGATGCCTAAAGCTCACCGCTTCTTCTCTTTGCGGTAGATTCCACATCGCTGTGATTCTCAGCAATAAGCTCCATCCATACAACACACAACAGACCGTTCCTCTGTGTTCCTCAGCAGGGCAGGTTGTGTCATGAAGAGCTCTTAAGGAGCCAGTTTACCTCCAATGTACGGGTCAGTTAGCTCATAACTGTAACTCTGGAAAGTCCCTCTTTAAGTACTGAAACACACTAAATCTTCCTTTTATTCATGGCATTCTGTGGTGCATTAAACCGAAGACTCTTAGCTATTAAAAATACTTTTCCTGAGCGCACCTTACTAATAATGCATTACATGTAGATATTGTTTGCATTAACGCTTCTCTTCCTGCTTTGCTGCAGACCACGACTCAACAAGGAAGACGAGGAAGGTATGCAGTTGCTTCATCTGCATGCTCACGTGCAGACAGTTTGCTACACAGACCCTTTTGTACACCAAATTTCCTTTTGCTTGTGTTTATTTTTTCTAATTCAGCCATCCAATAGAAAATGTTATGCACAGAACTGATGCGACAAAACTGTATTATTTAGTTGGTGTAATGGAAAGCGCTCGTCCCAAACGGGGCAAACGGATGAATGACATTAGCAAGAAGCGATCGTTTAACACATTCACGACTGTCTCATCTTTCGTACCTGTTTTGTTTTGCGACCATCTCCGATTCTGTGTGTTTCTGCTGAATCACCTGCAACAATCTACCTGTAAATTCTGTAAAATCTCTTATTTATTCGTCATTAAGTGCTTCGTGCTGGGAGACGAAGTGAAAGCGGTTTATCAGGTGTTACTTTGGAGGAAGACTTTGGTAGTGACGGTGGCCCGGAGCGACCAAACTACCTTCTTTTTGGCTTTTGACGGCTGCAGGGGAAAAAAAACAGAAAACCGAAGCTGTTCTGAAAACTTAAATGGCCAAACAAGCGTGTAGAGGCGACACAATATTTAATTTTTAAACGTGCGAAAAGGTGTCGATTTTACTACTTTGTCCATTTGCGTCAATAATAACAACGATAACGCCTCATTTGAGTCGTTAAACTTCACTTTTCAGAAAACTTGTAAGACAAAAAGACAATACTCATTTAGGTCCGTAAAGTGTAAATATGTATTGATCGTGCATTGATGGATTGACATTGTCGACTAATGACACAAGTAAATAATCCAGACGTATAAATCACAGGATGAACAGAAGAACTCTGGTTTTATTTCCCTGCTTCAGGCTTTTCTTTTTGTTCTCCTCCTTCTTTGGTTATTCTTATCTCACATTACTAGTTCTTTATGCTCGCGTGTAATGCATTTCAGACCAGACTCTATTATTGTCTGTCTTCATTGTAATTGGGTCGCCGGTTATTAGTTTCTACATGAACTCTGTGCTTTAGGCTGCGAGTGCCACCGAGACATCGGTCCCATCCTTTATGAGCCTCGTTTGTTTGTGATTGTTTCCATCACAGAGGAGCACAACAACAACAACAACAACAACAACAACAACAACAACACACGCACTCCCCTGCAAATCACGAGCCGCATTTAAAACATCAAGCGCTTGTGTGAAAAATCCATTCACATATTAACGCGAAAGTCGCTTTAAACTATGTTGCCGACTCGGCAGTTAGCGCTCTAAACTCTTCTATCAAAAACTTTTAACACCACACCCTCTTGGGGGTTTCACCTAATTAACTTTAAATGCTACTTGCAAAAAGACAACGAGCACCTTAGATTGCATGCATTCAACTTTATTGCAGAAGCTTTCGGCTTTATGTGGGTGATCATTGCAGGATGCATCGGGATTAAGGAGGAAAAAATGTCTTATTTTTCTTTCGTATTTTTCTTTCTTCTGTTGACTGAAAACCAAACGTTAAAAATTCAAAGTCTGTGTTTGGCTTCCTCCTACTTTCAATTTTCTGAGAGTGAATTGGTGAATAATGTCTGCTGCCAATTTGTTGCAAAACTGTACGAGCACTTTGTCATCTAACTTTAAGAAAAGACAAATTGGATTTTGAATATAGTCACAAACAGAGAATCTGGGACATTCAGCAGAATAGAGGAGCAGGTATAAAACAATGCATCTGTCAGTATTAGAGGGAAGCTCGTGGAAAATATACACAGCATTCTTCATCACACCAAAAATATGTGTATCTGCACCATCATACTAGCATACGTTTTATTTTTTATATTTCATTGAACACATTTTATATTTTATTTTATTATTTAATTTAATTTAATTTTACATTTGTTTATTTATTTATTTAAAAACAATTTTTTGAAACGTTTTTTCATGTTTTTTTCTACTTTTCCACCATTTTTGCACTAAAAACTTCAAAAACATTGTAAAGCTTAAGTGTACAACATCATAATAAGAAAAATAAAAACCTTTATTAACTCCTGCACTGCTGCAGTAAAGTACATAAAGATGTGGATGAAATCAAGAGAGGAACTTCCTGGTGTGTGTTGCACCACACCCCGTCAGGAATCTCACCCAATTAACTTTAGCACTTAATGACGGGCCTCGAGTTAACATCAATTATGTCGCCTGTGTCGCCGCTCTTTACCCAGAGTGCCTCTCTGTCTAGGTGATCAATGCTCGCCCTGAAGAACCAAAGCAGATGTCTTCAGCTTTCAAATTCCTTCAGCCAACATTGCCTGAGGGTGTGGGGGGGGATTTCAGATAGGACCCCTCCTCGCTTGGAACAATGGATCAATGGCGTGACTTTGCACGTTCCTCCGTAATTCATTGAATACCTTTAGTGACCTGCATGGTCTGTGTGGCCTGAGGACAGAGAGACGGATAGAGACAGTGAGAACACACACACTCTCACACACTCACACACTCACACACACACTCACACACACTCTCTCACACACACACACACTCACACACACACTCACACACACTCTCACACACACACACACTCACACACACACTCACACACACACTCACACACTCACACACTATATCTATATGTTTGTAAGAAGTGATGTATCGTACCGTTGTGGATCTGAGATCCGCACTGATCAATAATTAGTATCGGTGGCAGTAAAAACGTGATCAGGGATCTAAGAGTTATATTTGCTCCCTTTTTTATTTTGAGCCGATCCGTGAGTTTTATGATCCGTTGCGCCACTATTTGTAAGACAGCAGTATAAAAGGAGACAATGTGTGTGTCTGTTTGTTTGTTTGTACATAAACACACACACACACACACACATGGAGATGAGATAAACTTTCCAATAGCCTCCATGTGGGCTGTAATGAGGTTTGGGATCTGGGAGCCTATTGCATCTACAAATGGTTATCGATCATGCAACAAGTGTTTGTGCACACTGGAATTCCTCCATGCTGGTGTGAGTGTGTGTGTGTGTGTGTGTGTGTGTGTGTGTGTGTGTGTGTGTGTGTGTGTGTGTTCTGTGAGCACGCTCAGAGCGTGGGGGTATATACCAGTGACATTTATAGCTATTGTCTCATATGTCAAACCCTGCTTGCTCTCTGGGTCTTTTAATTTGCTAAATAGGGGACGCGGGATCCTCTGTATCAAAAGGCCGATCTCTAGATATGTATCTGCTCTACGAGATCATTCCCTCACAGCGTAGCATGTGATGAGTTTATTTCCCAGTGAGACCTGATTCCTCAGCACAGCCTGGCAGACGTAAAGTCTGGTGGCGTGGAGGTAGACGGACTTTTTTCATGGTGAAAGTGGAGGTGAGACGTGTTAGTCACTTAAACGGCTTGTTTTGTTGTGTATTGCTGGCATTGGTGCAAGGACAATAACTCCAATATCATGAGCACAATACTGATATATATATATATATATATATATATATATATATATATATATATATATATATATATAGCTGCTGACGAAGACGTGGACAGCTGTCGTGCTGGCTGTGAGCCCCTCAGTTTATTTATTCTGGAGTAACCCTGATTGAGTCATCGAGCTTCTTTCTGCTGGTGACTACTAAAAACACAACAGATATAGGAGCATGTTTCTACATAAAACTCTCACTATTGCAATTTGAATAAGTGTTATTCTGGTATCCAAGAAGAGGAGGGACAATGTCCATCTTTAATCCAGGTTGTCACGAAAGGATCACTGGATCAAATGTGTCCAAAGGGGGTCCAGTTAAGTCCACAATCACTCGTGAAGACAGGCTCCCTCCTCGCGACCTGACGCAATATCGTCTCTCGCGCTCACGCTGTTTATATTTGTCAGTGAATGTTTTGCAGTTTGAATAATGAAAGCTGCTGTGCATTAATAATAATTTAAAAGACATTTCAGGGACAATTGAGTCATGCAACTGCAGCTCCGCCCACCAGCCGGAGTGAACTCCCTAATTTACAGCCTACATCTTACAAATGCCATGAGGAGCACTACAAGGAGGCAGAGGAACCAAATATGACAAGAAACTTTGGTCCTTGAGTCCTTGAAAAAGTCATTTTTATTGAAGTTCCCAACTGCTTTAATTCTGCTTGACACTAGAGATGCGAGGATAAGCACTTGACTGCAGTGTTAGTGTGACGGACGGTTAGTTGCAGGAATATCATTTCATCATATCTACAGACAGACGAAGGCAAAGGGCTAAGAAGATTGTCTTTGAAGTCTCTGCTCAGACAAGTGGTTGTGTCATCAGTTATTCCCTCATTAGTCCTCTCGCTATCAATCTGCACCAAGCAGAAAGAATAAGTCGTTCGCTCGCTACATCAAATAAGACAAATCTCTGGTAAGATTCCTCTTTGTTAGCAAGACGTGCTAACGATAGCTGATGAGGCTGCACAGCAGCTACTGCAGGACCGTTGCAGAACTGTAAAAACTAGAATCACCAGAAATAAACGTGCTCACAAATCGGCGATGAACTCGTCTGATGAAAAACGTCCAAAAGAGCCGAGAGTTTGATGTCTCCGCACTCAAGGTAATGACTTCATATCTTAGAGAGGAGAATAGCTGGACTCTTTGGCGGTAGTTCAGAATGCACAAGAGGGCTCAGTGTGCTACCTCCAGGCCTCCTCCAGTCAGAACATCCCAGTTATCTTCCACCAAAGGCTGAAAACTCATCTGTTTGGGAAGTGCCTCACGTCCCCTTGTCCCCACTGAAGCATAGCCCCTCTCTCATATCTCCCTCCTCTTCTGGCTATAATATGCTCTTATCTTGAACTTAACAAAAATGCTTTCTACCTTTCACCCCCCTCGGCTCTCATTTCTCTTATTTCACTCTCAAGCACTCCCCTCTTTACATGATAATTCTCAGGTCGCTGTAAATATTTCCGGGACCCTGTGGCGCTGGGACCATGTGACGGCCTAATGCTTGGAACCCTAATTGACTATTCTCTAAGTCCCACCCCATCGATCACAGACCGAGCCAATCATAGCGTAGAATCCTCCCGATCCAGCCAATGGATAGATGTTGTGCCTGGGGGACGAATGATAAACTGTAGTTTCATTCACGCATATCTTTATGCACATTTTGGAAAAAAGTTTTAAGTTTGCTTTCAGTGGTTTCGGTTTGCTTTTGTTGAATTATGGGAAGAAATTCCCATTGCAGGAGAAATTTTGACCCATTGGCCGATTCCAGCCATGCTTGAAGCATAGCCTATAGCGCCAACGTCTGACGAAGCTACACTGTGCCCTATAGTTTGTTTGCTTCAAACCATATGACGGAAAAGAGCCTAATCTACACTTTCTTTTCCCAAACATTTAAAAAACAATTCACTTAAAATTCTCCTGACAATTGAATGGAAACACAAATGTATTGAGACTCGATACCCACAGAGGTCTGAAGGAAATAAACGTTTCTAAAACTTTCTACATAAAAACCTGTGGAGCTAACATTAGCACAGTACGTTAGCACACCATTAACTAGCACTTCTATGCTACGCTAGCTACTGTCGCTATGCTGACTGTCTGCACATGCTGCTGTCCTTTTAACATGTATTGTAGGACCTTCTGTTTCTTTTTTTGGGAATTAATGAGATAATATTTATTCAGGGGATGCAGTTAATGACAGTGTGGTCTCCATGGTAACGTAGCTCCGACAGCCTGACCTGCCAGAGTAGCAGCGAGGTGGGCGGGGCTTAGCCACGGTTTGACTCGAGGCAAAGAGTGGAAAATTGCCAAGTTTTGTTTTTCATGTTGTGTGTTAAGTTTTGAGTGAACCATTATAACAATCCTGTGATTATGTATCAACACTGACGGAATGATACATAACTGCTCTCACTGATTACTGCAATTATCATGTGGAAATAAACACAATGTTCCCACAAACTGCCGTATTAAAATATCTCGTTTTTTGCCGGTCTTGCTCGACAAAAACATATAAAAGCAGGTCCGTGGAATTTCATGAATTTTCTGAACGTAGTTAAAATAAACAGATTAGCAGATGAAGGGGAAAGTGTTAGCGACCACCTGACCTTTATGATTCAAACACATTCATAAGGCATCATATATGAGACACACGTGTGTCTGCATCTGTACAGTGGAGATCTGCAGTGAGATTGACTCATGCCTCAGATATTAACTTTATTCATTATTTAAGGCTTGAATAACACATTCCCCCCCCCCCCCCAATGTTTCATCTGAGCAAATGGTCAATTTCCGTTGACATTCCCGGGCAGCAGGCAGTTGCTCATGTCATCACCATGGAAACTGTTGCTGGCAACCTCAATGTTCTCAACAGTTAAAGGAAATTCTCTTTTTTTCTGCAGATTAATATTTCATTTGTAGGAAACACACTAGTTTCCCAAACCTTTGAATTGGCTGTGGCAACAACATTTATGCAAATCATGTGTACGTGTCATGATTATTATGGATATATATTTCCTGAAAGAAAACAATCCTCTGATCCATTTTCTAAGACTGATCTAGATTGTCTCATGAACAGGTGAAAACGAAGGTGTTTCGAGGATCTTTCTCAATGCTTTACTCTTTTTTTTCTTTCATCCGTGCAAACAGCAGGTGAAAAACAGTCCGTGTTCTAAATAGGACTGAAAGCCGTCATGTTGTCAGTCCTAACCATGGCGAGGTTATATCACTTGTTAAGCTTAACACGCACGGATAAATTAAAATGCTCCTGAAAGTAAACATTATGTATTCTTTAGTCTCTTGTGGCCAAAATAAGTATTACAACAACAAACATTTTGAAGAAAAAAAAAGAAATTTCAAATGCAAAAAGTGTTTTTCAGCTGGCAAAAAGTGTTTCATTCTGTTCTCAAGTCAAAACTACTTGAAAGACGGATCACCAGAATTAGTTTTCTCACTTTACGCTCAAGGCTTCCGTACATGTAACACTGGCTCAGAACCTGTTCAACAAAGCTGCACCGATGCTTATCTTACTAGAGGTTTAGTTAAGAACTGCAAGCAGACACCTGCTAAATAAATGTCCAGTTATACTGACTGGGTGATCAGGTTAATCCAGACCTGCACCAATCAGAGTCAAGAATTATCGGTGGCCATGATTTAGAATAACCTAGTTTAGAATTGAATATTTGGAAATTGCTGTCATGAAAACATAGAGTAGGAGGGTCAATAAACTACAGGCGGTAACTCTGAATATCTTACCTTCCATGTTTACTGAACTTCCTGCTGATGCGGTGGGATTCCACACCCGCGTGTCATTGGTTTGCATTTATTCCGATTACGGTACAGAGAGCTTCAATTGCACGTTCTTGACAAACGCGGTCATGGCTGTGGCACGAGAGCGCGACATGAGAAGAAGCACAAGGCAGGCGTGTGCCAGGACACACTAATGAGCCTGCAGTGTGTCGGCCTACTGTATGCGGTCATTGACAGACGCATCGACAACACACCAACGCAGTGTAGTGGCCTCTTTTACATGCAGAGATATGTCCCAAAACAACTACAGGCAGTCAGACATCAACAGAAAATAGCCTCAAAAAATTCAAGACATGTGCCCCCCCCCCCCCACCCACACACATCTTACGGAGTGTCACATAAGGCCTTCTGTGTTTCTCTGCCCCACTTCTTTCTGCCGGTGCCGAGATGAAATATTAACAAGGAGGACGGCACCCTAACCCACATACTGTATCCTGCACTGCCAATTTAACTCACTGCCGTAATATATTAGGCACAGGAGCAGAAAACACGCAAACACACTCTTACACACACACACATGCGGGGAAATAATGGTGCGCATAAATGCAGATCTACGTGTCGGTGCTGCAGAGACAACCACGAGCACAGACGCAGACACCGACCCGTCGAAACCAAAAGCTATTCCGAACGCTGACATCAGAGCAGCAGCTTATCTTTCGTGTAGATTGATTGAATACAGTGCAAAGTTTTCTGATGACATGCTCATTAGATTATCTGACACGCTCTGAATACCTGCCATTCAATAATCAATTTACTTGCTATCTTTCAAATGACTGTCAAACCGCCTCGCTGCCTCTCCTTCTGTCTCTCCCTAAACATCTGCCAATTTTTCACATTATTAAGCATTTAAAACCCGTCTTCCCTCCCTCCCTCGCTCGTCCCCCCTTTTCCCTGAGGGACAATTGCACTGTTTAAAATATAATAAGGCTATATCGGCAACACATTTTTGCAGAAAAGTGGGGAGTGCTCATTAGAAATGCGAGAGGAAAATGAGAGGGGGAGAGACGAGGAGTGGTGGTGATGGTTGTGAGAGGTGGTGGTGATGGGGGAGGGGGGGGGGCAAGCAAATAGGATTTGAAGCCTAGCAAAACAGGAAGGCTCTCCGGGAGAAGGGAGTTGTCACTTTTCATTAGACACAGTCACACGGATGGGCCCCGGCTCGCCTGACGCCTTCCTCGCATTCAAGACGAAGAGCCGTGCAGCTGGAGAGTCCCCCCCCCCCCCCCCCCACCACCACCACCACCACCACCGCCTTCCTCTCCATGCGTGGATTGCAGCCGTGTGTTTGGATGCATCTGTCACATGTCCAACCTCTGTCCCCCTGTGTTCGTGTGTCTTCAACGTTGCCAGCTTCTCCTCATCCTACACTGAGCAGCCTGCCTTTTGTCTTTCATCCTCTACGGTTGCAAAGTTATTTCAAGCCGTCTGGAACTCAAGAAGTAAACGTCACATTCTTCAATGTTAGGTGACAGCCCGGCACTTTGTGAAATTGTCACCAAATGCAATCTTTTGGGCTTGTGTACAGGGACACGAATTGTTTTTTTTTTGTGTCTATAGGCACAAAGATATTGCCAATGTAAAGACATTGAGGAGCCTTAATCGTGGTGGATACATGAATCAGATGCATCCACGTTAGTAAGCAACAATCAGAGCAAGTGACACACTTTAGAATATCCCAAAAACGTATTTTTGGTGGGAGGGAGGGGAGGTGGATGGGTCCAACAAACAGGACTTTAAACCTAACTGTTGGTTTTGTTGCCTAAGCCTAACCCTCATGTTTAATGTAATGCCGTCCCCGAAAACAAAAGTTATAAAGTTACGAATAAAAACGGACGATCCTTTTCCATGTACACGAAACCAACAGATTGCATTTTGTGACTATTTCACGACCTGCTGTGAGACTGTGTTGTAGGTGGCTGACATTTGGGTCACTTCCAACACTTGGAAGGGAAGGAGACTCTCTGCTCATCTGCTTCTTTCATACAACTTCAATCATGTGTACAAAAAGGCTTCAGGACGGAAGTCGAGTGAACTTTCATGATGATCTTTCTCCAACCTTGACCAGTTGCCGAACTCTTACTACACCTTAACCATATTATCATCATCATATTTCCCCATGTGCAAAGATTGGAGAAAGCAGGATGTGGAAAATTTGTGGAATATTTCTTTAACTACCTACAGCTCTCACATTTGTTTTTATGTTGAGGACTTTAAAGCCCCAAAATACCTCTGGACCCAGCAGCTGCTTGGTGCTCATACACTGAATATTCTTGATGGGTCGTGGTAGTATCGTCTTCCTCAGACTCTTCTTCTCCGGCATGCACACTTTCTCTGTCTTTGTCAGACTCAATATCCCTTCTACATCTTCTCTCCCTGCCCTCCCTCCCTCTCCCACGGCCCCCCTGCCTCCCTCTGTGGAGTTGGTTTACTCGTACTTCTCCTCTAATAGACGCTTCTGTCCTGTACCGTCATGAATATTGAAACGCGACCCCCCCCTCAGTAAAGCCTGGCCTGTCTGAAGATGTTAGGAATGAGCACCTCCTCCTGCAGCTAGTCTTTGCTCTGCGTTAAGATGTTTGAGTGGAACATGGACGCTGCAGTGAGCAGGTAAAGCCTGGTCGTCATTATGTTCAGCACAGTGAGGGTTCACAGGTAATCTGCTGACCTCAGTGTGGTATCCTATGATGTCTGCGACCATCAGCGAGAAGGCAGCAGATTTGTTTTTATCTTTGTGCCAATTCCTGGTTGTAAAATGCTTATGAAAAGTCAAGAGTTTGTTGTTAAATTTCGATTCATTTTCACTGTTTTTTCTGTTTTATTTCAACTTTGGTTCAGTTGTTATGTGTTCAGAATGCAGTTAAAGAATTCAAATGCATTAAATCCTGCATATAGTAAAATTACTCATTGATTAGGTTTTATTTTCTTTGTCTGTCAGTCATGGTGGCTGTTGCTTAATGCTCACTTGTGTTGAAAGTCCCAAGTACGTCAAGTCTTTGCCCTCCGGTCCCAAGTCATGTCCCAAGTCAAGTCCCAAGTCAAGATGGGCAAGTCCAGAGTCAAGTTCGAAGTCAAGACTGACAAGTCCCAAGTTAAGACAGGAAAGGCAGAAGTCAAGTCCCAAGTCAACACTGGCACGTCCCAAGAGAAGACGGACAAGTTTCAAGTCAAGACAGACAAGTCCCGAGTCAAGTCACAAGGCTAAACTGGCAAGTCCCAAGTCAGGTCCTGAGTTCCACACAGTTTTAAACCCTAAACAACATACTGAGCGCTTCACCAACTGTAATGTCTTTAGAGTCTCCTTCAGCTTCACTGATTGTGTAATCAATAGAGAGGAGCAAACTTTACATTCATTTTTGAATATTTTTCAAAGTCCAAGGCGATATCTGCATCATTCATTATCCTTCTACCTGCCACATCGTCTCAGCCAACCGATCACTGGCTGAGTTGCCGGCATAGGCAACGAGCCCCCATCTCCACCACTTCTCTGTGTTAAAATGTTCAAGGTAAATAATATATCCAACAGACCATAATGCAGTATTTTATAGAATTCTTACAGTTGAAAAACTTCATTCACAGTGCAATGCTTTATCCCGCTGTGTTTTTTTTCCCGTATGGCATCAACATTTTGAAGGCAGACTTCTATCTCTTGACCGAAGTGGTCAATTGTCCAATTTTGGCTTTTTTTCGTTTGTGACATTTAACAACACATTTTCAATTATCTGACTCAGTCGTGGGACGTTTTTCCCCCCTACACAATAGGGACAATGTCTGCTGTCAGTTATAATAACACTCTCAAAGATGGCCTAGTTCTGGGACAAAATACCAACAATTTTCAAGATACGTTTCACCTCTCTTCCCCCTCAATCATATCCCTCTCTCCCCTATCACTCCACGTCAGTTCAAAGCGTGCTTTATTCTGTACATTGTCAAAGCAAACTACACATCTTCCTTCCCTACTTGCTTCAAAGAAATATTCGCTCTGCATGTACCTCTCTGCTTGGCTCTGCTTTTATTTTACCTCTTATGAACGTTGAGTGTTCACTAATCCTAATATTCCTATTTGTTTGATGTAAGAAGACTTGACTCTCAATTAATCGTAAACGAAATGAAACAAATTTAATGAGTTTCACATTTCACTCTCTTTCCGAAATGAGACGTGCATCACTTAAAAGTGACACCTACGCTCGTCTCGTACAAACGATTTGATGCCAGAATAAAGCAGCATCAAATTAAAGCAGTTTTCATACGGACAGCCAGCCGCTGGAGTCTACAGCTGACACGAGGATAACATCTGTGCGTAGGAAATCCCTAAAACAGTCAATAAAGATGGTACGAACAGAAATATTTCCTATTTCAGAGTGCAGTGCTTCTGGTTCCGTTCCCAGCTTCTTCTAACAGCATGTTGAAGTGTCCTTCGAGCAACATTTCAGAGCCCCGAACGGCTCCTGATGAGGCGGTTCGGCACCTCGCATGGCCGCTCTGCCTCCATGCGTGTATGAATCTGTATTTGTGCGCGTGGGCCAATGTGCTGCATTGTAAAGTGCTTTGCAGTGCTCTTGGGATAAAGCTGCTGTATAAATGCAGTACATTTACCATTTACCATCACCTTACTTCACACTCAGACTATTACATATTGCACATTCACACCACCTTCACCAGAAGAATTGCATGTTAAGTGGGTGGCTTGTAGGCACCTTCACAGTAACTGTTGGAGGAGGGAAGATTTTTTATTTTTTTTTCATTCACTCTTTACAACCATGTCTGAGTTCTGGGCCGGTGACCTTCTAGTCAAAGCTCTGCTTCTTTAATACTGCCTTCAGCTGGTCTGGCACATGGAGAGAAAATCAATGTGGAGAACATCATGAGCTATATATGAGGAACAACAACTTGCTGGAAAAATATGCCTGGTTACAATTCTTGGAAACAATATTCAATCCAAATTTAGCCCAGTTGCTATGATATTTTTGCATTTGGTCAGAGCGTTTACAACCAGCGAGAGCAAGTGATGCAGTGCATCGAGCGACCGCCATTGAAAGTTATGTGGTATAAGAATGAGTTTAACGAGTAGCATAGTCGGCTAAAGGCCGGTGGGAGTGGTGGTAGACGGGTCAAACAAACTTTCACCCAGGAGACATTTGTTCGTATCCCGTGTGAAACCAAAAGTGAACGTTACACTGCCCTGTCACATTGTGGTGTGAAGTTGCCCTGTCACATTGTGGTGTGAAGTTGCCCTGTCACGTTGTGGTGTAAAGTTGCCCTGTCACGTTGTGGTGTAAAGTTGCCCTGTCACGTTGTGGTGTAACGTTGCCCTGTCACGTTGTGGTGTAAAGTTGCCCTGTCACGTTGTGGTGTAAAGTTGCCCTGTCACGTTGTGGTGTTAAGTTGCCCTGTCACGTTGTGGTGTAAAGTTGCCCTGTCACGTTGTGGTGTTAAGTTGCCCTGTCACGTTGTGGTGTTAAGTTGCCCTGTCACGTTGTGGTGTAAAGTTGCCCTGTCACGTTGTGGTGTTAAGTTGCCCTGTCACGTTGTGGTGTTAAGTTGCCCTGTCACGTTGTGGTGTTAAGTTGCCCTGTCACGTTGTGGTGTAAAGTTGCCCTGTCACGTTGTGGTGTTAAGTTGCCCTGTCACGTTGTGGTGTTAAGTTGTCCTGTCACGTTGTGGTGTTAAGTTGCCCTGTCACGTTGTCGTGTTAAGTTGCCCTGTTCCGTTGAGCTGTTACGCTGCGCTGTTACATTGCACTGTGTAAGGTTGCGCTGTTAAGTTGCGCTGTTATCTTGATGCAAACCCTGATTTTTTATATAACCTTAACCAAGTAGTTTTGTTGCATAAACCTAACCAATCCTTTCACAGTGTGAACCACCTGGCATTGTGCGTACCAGGCTGATATGAAATGTATTCATGAAACATACTTTAGGTTCTAACAGCTCATGATTCAACCTACCCAGTGGTTTGCAGATATCAACACATTTTTTATCAAACCTCAAAATTGATATTGTGTCGATATTGCAGGGTTGACATTTGGTGCTTTTTCAAAACATTCATGCATTCAAATTGTTTTTAAATAATTAACAGAAATAGGGATTTAAATAAATAGAACGTTCAGAAAATGACATTACTTTACTGTAATGCAGCCTCTAAAAACAGGAAAAGACACTTTTGTGACATTGCGATATCCTAAATCGAAGAGGACATCTTTCTCATTCAGTGATAGAGATATAACATTAAAATATTGCTCAGCCCTATTTGCATTAACGTACAATGCCAACACTTTTTTCTGGCAACTGTTGCAAACTTCAGTGTTCTATAGTGCTTTTTGCCACCAGCATGAGGTTGCACTTCAGTCTTTAGAGGTGAACCTGAACCCTTCTCGCACAGAAAGACCAGAAAGCCATTACAAGACAACAACAAAGAAGAAGAAAGAAAACACGAGGCTTTCACCACGGACAAAGAAGGATTTTATGAATGCACAGAACACTTAGTTGAGTTTTTATATCCAATCACGCCTTATTTCATGCAGTGCTAAAATGCTTGAGCACATATAAAACCACTCCAGGTCACTGTGTCCATAAAGTCAATATGAGGACAGACACGCCCACTCAGGCAAATAAAAAGGGCTTTTACTCTCACAGAAATACACATTTAGTTGTTTTTTTTCTTTTCTTATGGCAACACAAAGCAACTCAGTTCACTTTCTGTTTGGGGGGGGGGGAGTATTAATATGACAAAAATATGACACTTATATTGTGGTTAGTTACATGCCAAATGGTGAGGTGTTCATAATGAGTGCAGCATTCCTTCAGAGCCCTGTCAATCTCACTCATCAAATCTACACGTGTATTTCACTACTGCTGTGAATCAGAGCGCTGCACGCGACTTCACTGCACTGCTCATATATTGAAAAAAAACAACAACCTGCATGATGATCATTCACGCCCAGGATCAATGGCATCATCATAATTCCATCGGTGGAGGTGTTGAGCAAACGTATTGATTAATTTGCTCATGATGAGGGCGCGCATGCCTTTAGAGACACAATGAGGCTGCGAAAGTAGAGAGGGTGTGATGGGGGGTGAGGGGGGGGGGGGGGGGTATAAAGAGTGAATGAAAGAAGGAAAAAGAGGAAAAGAAGAGAAAGGAGACTCCGGGAGACAAGAGAGCAAATATAGTGAATGAAAGCGAGGTGGAGAGGTGGACGGATTGAAAAACAGAAAAAGGGAGAGAGGGGGGGCGGCAGTTTGGGGGTGGAGTAATTCAGAGAATGCAAGCCACTGCCCCCTCTCTTTTTCTCTCTCTCTCTCTCTCTCTCTCTCTCTCTCTCTCTCTCTCTACTCCTCCTCCGGGGTGGAAATTCATCCTTCAGGCCCGGTAGCGGACATTTGTGTAGAGGACCTCGGGAGTGCGGGACGTGTCCAGCGGAGGCTTTGAGATCAGCAAACCTCTCCAGTCGGGTGAACGGGTGGAGCGGCCACAACTGCTCTTCTAGTAGTGATTTTTTTTATTCTTACCACTAAACTCAACCTTTTTTTTTTTTTTACATATTTTTTTCCCGGTTCCACTTTAGGATTTTGCGCCGGTGGTTTCATTTCATATCCGGGCACTATTCCATGTGTATCATATATGTATATATTTTTTTACTGTTGAGAATCAGGCTTCCCACCTTCCACCGCGACTACTAACTTTGGACCACCGAAGACCAGCCTGTCGCCAGTCGGGAAAGGGTGGTGGGGGGGGAAACCGAGAAGGAGAGATTTGACACCGAGCAGCAAGCCTATATTTGTCCGCTTGACTGTGCGTGAGGAAGGGAAGGAGGAAAAACAGAGCTCCCCTGTCGCCACCAGCGTCTTGGTTTTTCCACCGTACGGAGGAAGCAGCAGCAGAAAGGGAAGAGGGATTTAGCCTGAATTACGCCACGGGAATTAAACCTGGAGGAGATGTCACGGTCAGTTTCTTTTTTTCTTCCCATACCTCCGTATTTTTCGCCCCTGTGTGTCTCTGTTTAGCCGAATATGTGGCGTGTTTCTCGGGCTGAACATGTCTTCCTTTGGGGGCTCTGTCTGTCTGCTGTGTTGCTGGAAAAAGAAAGTGCTCGTCGGACTGGGGCGGACGTTCAAAGGGAGATAAAATAAGCACCGAATGGCTACTGTTGCAATATTGCTGTGCACACACACACACACACACACACACGAGAGAGAGTCGGGACTGTATAGCGTGAAATTCGGTGCGTTTTGACATCCGGGTTCGGCTCCGCGGGGGTTTTGTACACGCAGCGGTAGCGGCGCAGCAGCTCTGTGGTTGGGGATATTTTTAGGCAGCGTTACGCTGTGTTATTAGCGGGCTCGCTGGGGCTACTTATCCCCGGCTGCCGCTTTAACCACGCGCTCCTCCGCCCTGCTCACCCTTCCTTCTAACCTCCCTCCCTCGCCTCCTCTCCTTCCCTTGTTTCCTACCCCGCCGCTTTGGACAGCTGAAGCCCACCAGGCTCATTCCTCTGGCTCCAAAACCTGAACAGGTGCATTGTTATTTTTATTTATTTTTTAAAGCCAGGCCAGGACATGCTGTCGTCCAAGAGGGAGAATGGCCTCTTTATAACGTGGACTGTATTTCTCCGTCACGCTCCGTCTCTGGGTTTATTTTTGGCGTCCTGTGAAGGGACAGTGTCCCCCTTGAAAGAAAATATGCACCCAAAGTGACCTCATTGTTCTTGGCACTATTTCCCTTCTTCCACTAGTAGTGTCGCTCGTGCTGTTGCGTGCGCGCGTGCGCGCGCCAATGGGGGTGCGAAGTTGGGGAGGTGTGTGTGGGGGGGGGGACGTGTCTGGTGGCATGGACGCATTAAACCTCATCATGAGCATTGCGGCCCGGAGGATGAGCTCCGGTGAACTCCCGCTATTTCGGAAGATGTAACGGTCCATAAACACAACACGCTAAATACAAAACAAACGACAACAAAAAAGAGCAGCCGACCGAGGAGGTGAAGCGCGCGCGTACCGGTGGATGTTCTCGCCCACCGTCGTCGTGATTCCTCTCACGTATGCTTTGCCATGGAGACGTTTGACAGCTTGCCGCGGTCTGGGTACGTCTCCTTTGACCGAGGGACAAAAAGAGAGATGCAGAGAGAGAGAGAGAGAGAGAGGATGAAGTCTCAGAAAGAAAACTAGGAAACATAAATATTGTGAACGCAGTGACTGGAGAAGCTCTGCCGTTACTACAGCTGTGTTTAAGGTCCTCAGTGCGTCCACAGTGAACCGATCACTGTGATTCACTTCATGTTGACTTTATAACCTCAAGGTGCTTCATGACACTTTCAATGTCATGGGATTTTTGAATCCTTCTCTGGCGTTTTCTTGTTTTTTTTCCCATTAGAGAGGCAGAGGCTTTAGGTCTGGCCCCGACTACACAGGTGTGTGTTTTATGGTATTTTTAAACATGAAACATGAAAAAACATACACGTCACATTGAACATAAAGGCACACCACAAACCAAACACGGGAAAGTGACATTAATTAAAAGTGTTTTCCTTTTTTTTCTATGAGTTTCTCCACAGCCAGGAAGCATAAATAAGAACCCCTGTCGTTGCTCTTCGGTGTGTTAATGGTCCTCTATACTCTCCACACTCATATCAATGTCACATAATTCTATTTTGTGACGTGTCGAAATTGAGCTCACACAACCTCAAGGTGCTTCATGGGACTTTTAATGAATGTATGGGATTTTCAAATCCTCTGATAACGGCTTTACTGGAACCAGTGTGGCTGTTACTTTCTCCTCTCCATCAGGGAGGCTTCAGGTCTGGCCCGACTACAAAGGTGTTTCATTTTAGACAGTTGGCTGTTGCAGCCTGACCTTTCTGAGGTTCTGGTAGAGATTCACTTCGTGTCTGGCGGCTCTATCCTGGGTATGATTTGCAGAGTGTGTGAGCCTCTTTTCCATTAGTGAGCTCCAGCTTTTCTCTGTTTTTTATGTCACTCGATCGTCCAGAAATACTCGGCCGCTCGATCCCGGCGGTTTCCCCCAACTGCATTAAAAGGGCTCGACTGTACGGTAATGGGGGTTTCTGAGCGGTCCCGTGGGTGTCATTATTCTCCACCTAAAGCCTGTAGAGGAGGCCTGGAGGTCCGCCTATTTTCCCATCACCCCCTATGGATGCTAATCAATACCTCCTCACAGCATCGCCCGTCGTTCCATTCTTCTCGGCCCTTGGTGACGTCGCTATGTGTGTGTGTGTGTGTGTGTGTGCGCGTGCGTGTGTGTGTGAACAGGCGTCATGTTGATACAACTGGTGTGCTTTGTAGACGAGCTGTCTTTAATCCTCTACACAGAGAACAGTGTTTGTTTCCCTTCACAGCAGCAGGAACCACCTCCACTGATGGGAGTGAGGATGAGGATGAGGATGATATGGGCGTGTGTGTGTTTGCTTCTGCCCCTTGCTGTTAGTTTGTTCACTTAGGTGTGTGTGTGTTTTTATTTTTCGTTTTGACTTTTCAGTTTCGTTTTAGTCAGTTTGCTCGTTTTAAGTTTTACAGAAGAGTTCAGTTTTTCTTCGTGTAGTTTTACAGTAGCTGTAACTTCTCCCTGTGAGGGGTCAGTTACAAAGTGTCAGCATAAACCACACAGGAACGACCTTACTGTTTGATCTTTGCGCCGCTTTAGTGTCCGATGTGAAGCTGTTGCTGGACAGCGCCACCTGCTGTACAGGTCGGGTCCGCTCAGTCTCTGTGGTCACGATTTTGGGCGAACATTTTTTGCATTCGCCTTTTTAGCTTTCAAGGAAATATAGTTTCAGTTCATTTAAAAAAAAAAAAAAAAAGATTAAGATTTAATGTAATCTCCGTTTAAGACTTCTTAGTTTCGTTTTAGTTTAAAAACCCGGCTTATGTATGAGTTCTTGTATTGATGTGGCTCAACAACCATTGATGTTCCTTAGAGCAAGACATATAACGTACAACAAGACGTATAACGCACAACAAGACGTATAACGCACAACAAGACGTATAACGCACAACAAGACGTATAACGCACAACAAGACGTATAACGCACAACAAGACATAAAGCATCCCCTGCTTTATGGTCTGTTTGACTCTAAATGGACCATAATGTACTAAATGAACATCATGCTGTATTGAAGAAGACTTGAAACTAGAGATTGAGACCATAAACTCATGTTTACAATGTTTACTGAGGTAATAAATCAAGAGAGAAGTAGAGTCATTTTCTCATAGACTTCTATACAACCAGAGGAGTCGCTCCCTGGTGGACACTAGAGAGAATGCAGCTTTAAAGACCTGTACCCTGAAAAAAAGGATTAAATAGCAGATTGGTGTCCCAGACAGTTTGCAGTAAATAACCTCATCTTGTGTTTTGCAGAACACACACACACACACACACACACACACACACGCACACACACACTGGAATCATCTGTTTGTGTGGTAGAAGAGCTGTAATAACACCAAGAGGTGAGAAATGCTGCTCACCGCAATGAAAGGAGGTCCAGTGTTCTCTGGTTTGTACAGCAGAGATCTCTGTAACCTTTAGAGTAAACACTGTGCGTTTGCGAGTGTGTGTACTCTATTCTGTGTACATCCTGTGCTACTGTGTGTGTGTGTGTGTGTGTGTGTTAATGTATCAAAGGGTCAACACCAGCAGAGCTCGCCTCTGAAAGGCGCCTCAGTCTTCAGTGAAAAAGCTGTTCTTGTAGGCTGAAGAGGTTCAGATTAACTCGAGCTGTCGCTGCAGCCAATGTTTTCAACGTGATGATCAGCTTAATAGCTATTGAACGCTGGAGATGTCTCTCTCTCACACACACACACACACACACACACACACACACACTTTGCATGTGCTGTGTGTTAGAGGAGGAAAACAAAGTCTATGGGTCTGTTCTGTGGTTTTGTGAGGAAACCCTGGAACTCCGCTTTGGTTTTGTCTTGGCTTCTTTCGTCTCTCCACTTAAAGCTTATATAATCCTCAAATGTGCTGAGTATACTTCCAACCTGAGACGACCCCGGAGGAGCACAGACAGCAAACCTAACCTTTATTCATTTAAAACCTGGATTCTCTCTTGAAATATTTCAAATCTTTGTTGAGATTCTCTTCCTGTCTTCACTGATACGAACTGCAGACTGTCTACGGTGCCTAGATTCTGTTATTTTAAGTGTTGACAGAGCAGCTACAATGTTAGCGTAGCCTAGCGCTGATCGACCCAAACTCCATTCAGAGTGTTTCGCTTGTCGCGTTGCAGACGGACCGAACAAAGAGTTAATGTCTTTCTACAAATCTTTATTATTTAATCATTATGTAGTTATTTCATCACCCTTTGTTTGTTTATTGCAATAAATATATAGATACTGTGTGTGTGTGTGTGTGTGTGTGTGTGTATGTATGTATGTATATATATTGTGTTCATAGTGCTGTGGCTAGATACAGTGAACACAGCACCTACAGGTGATGTTATGAACCCAGACGGGACGAGGTTTTCTGACGGGTCTGTGACTTCCACAACACGTACAGAGCAGCAGTGATTGTTTGGTTGGTGAAACGTTGGCGTCTACGTGGAGGTAAGCCCCGCCTCCTCCTCCTCTGGTGCGTCCAGTACGAGTGAAGCAAACGACCCCCGAGGTAAAACTCGGAGGAGGAACAAACGCCAACTCCAGGAAGTAGACGGTGCACAAATGCATGAAAAAAGATCCTAAATGTGAATGTTTGAAACTCTCATAATATTAAGCCATTAAACGATTACGGAAAAGACACCAATCACTCTGTTCACACGCTTCTTCTTTTATCCAAACGCCCCGTGTGTCCTCCACATGATGAGTCTCTTCTCTCTCTACAAGCTCAGAGATCACGGAACAGCTTTTATTTTATTTCCTGTTCTGGAAGGTAAAGAAAGAATCAGGTGTGCGTGTTGTGGAATAAGCCCACTTGATCACATTTGGAGGTGAGCTTTAGACTCTTCCCCCCCCCCGGGCTTTACTAAGTGGCGTATGAGGCGTCTGCCGCGTTGCTCTGCCTACAGTTGGCTACCGTTCTGTCGCTGTGAGTCAGGCGCTCTCTTCGTGACTGAAACACCACCCATGCGTTTAAACGGTGTGGGCGGGGCCATCGCTGCTGCTATTCTCAGTCCGAGGGAGCAACAGAGAACACTTTCTTTTTTTAAAGACTGTCTCTGGGCGATGACGTCCATCGGATGGTCTACGAGTGTAAATCGGGCCGGAGGTGAACTCTCTTAGCTGTTGTCATGGTTTCAGCGTGGTGTTAAAATACAGGCCGGTGAGAATGTGTAACCAGAGCATCCAATGGTCGCAATCTACAGCAGCTCCTGCCATGAGCTGCGATTCCCTCTGGTTCTGCTTTCAGTCTCCAGCTGCTGTCTTCACTCACCTGCTCGTCACACAAACACCTGAGGAAGCGGCCGCATTTAACATCATCGTGAGCGATCAGCGGTAACGGAAGAAGGAAAAAGGTCCGGCCCGATGTGCCGAGTTTAAGTTTTACACACAGAGAGAAACCTCCACGGTTCAAGAGTCTGAGTGTAAAACATCTGTGGAGCGTCGAACTTTATAAAAGTTTACGCCCATCAGAGTTCACACTTTCTTTCTCCTCCGTTAGTTTTGTCAGCCTGGATCCACATCAGTCCTGTAGGCTACTCCTGAGACAGTCGGCACTGAAACCATCCAACCAACCTCTGAGAAAGGCTCTCAAAATGTTTCAGACAGATTTATAATTCTCGTAACAAATCATCATTACACAAAGCTGTCTTTAGTTATTGCGTGAACAGACATATGTAACGTGCTGCATCATCAGCGTCTCCAGCAGCACTATGGTCCTGTTGAACTGCTTTCAGCCAACATGCTCAGATGTTGTTTATTACTCAAGCTTTAAGGATAAAGGGAGCGTCACAAAATGTCTGCTTTACACATATATCGTTCAACACAGTTTAGTTTTTGTGTATTTTTTTATGTTAACATCGACACTCGTGCTGTAGGATGTGGGTCCACGTTCCTATTTGTTGGGTGCGTTCATGGACTCACTTTGACACAATGGGCCCCTGGGCACAGACGTATAAAGGGCCCCACCCCTCCTAACTAAGATCAACACAGATCATAAGAGATGTGTTTTGGTCTGGTTTTGCATCTCTTTTTGCTCGTATTATGTTTCTCTTTGGTTGTTGGTATGGTTCTTGTTTTGGTCATGTTGTATCTCTATGTAGTCGTTTTGCATCTCTTTTTGGTCGAGACTCTTCTTGCTAGTTGTGAATCTCTGTGGTAGTCGTCTCTTTGTGAATACTGAACAATACATGTTCTCATTAACTTCACACAGAAGCTGTGGCCCAGGGGCCCATTGACCAGTACGTTTAGTAATCCGTTCACGGGTACGTTGCATCATTGCTTTAACTGCTGAGAACTTCTTTGGATTATATCTCGACTTAACTCCTCCATAGAGCCTTTGGGTTCTTCTCTTTCAGTTTAAAACTTCTTTCCTTTTGAGTTTGCAGCTTCAGCCTCCACTGACTTCCCACATTTTCCTGTTTTTACTTTTTGTTCGTTATTCCTTCAAGCTTTTCTCTTGTTGTCCAGTTACAGCACATATGACTGTAAGACGCAGATATCGTGTGTGTGTGTGTGTGTGTGTGTGTGTGTGTGTGTGTGTGTGTGTGTGTGTGTGTGTGTGTGTGTGTGTGTGTGTGTGTGTGTGTGTGTGTGTGTGTGTGTGTGTGTGTGTGTGTGTGTGTGTGTGTGTGTGTGTGTGTGTGTGTGTGTGTGTGTGTGTGTGTGTCACCACTGATCTGGGAGGGAGAACCAGTGTGTCGAGCGGTCATTAGTTCTGGGGCATTAGCTGCTGATCAGTGGACAGCTTTATTAGCCCCCGTGTGTTGGCTGGTTAGCCTTGTGGACATGGAGCCAAATGGCGCCGTGAGTCGCCCGGTCGACCGTGGAGGAATTCCACCGCCACGCCAGAACCGTCCTCCTGCGAGACGAGCTCATTGTGGTTCCACTTCACTCGAACCACATGCTGTGAACTGTTCCACACTCAATGAGGCTTTTGCTCCTGATCGAGTAATCGAGTAAAAATACTTTTACTAAATGAAAGAGAAATGGTAAATACACAAAAGAGAAAATAAGACGGAACAACTTAGAACTTATTACATTTAAATGATCAATTATAAGCTGCTTAGAGCTAGTGTTGGGAAGTATTAGAGCTAGTGTTAGGAAGTATTAGAGCTAGTGTTGGGAAGTATTAGAGCTAGTGTTGGGAAGTATTAGAGCTAGTGTTAGGAAGTATTAGAGCTAGTGTTGGGAAGTATTAGAGCTAGTGTTAGGAAGTATTAGAGCTAGTGTTGGGAAGTATTAGAGCTAGTGTTAGGAAGTATTAGAGCTAGTGTTGGGAAGTATTATAGCTAGTGTTGGGAAGTATTAGAGCTAGTGTTAGGATGTATTAGAGCTAGTGTTGGGATGTATTAGAGCTAGTGTTGGGAAGTATTAGAGCTAGTGTTGGGAAGTATTAGAGCTAGTGTTGGGAAGTATTAGAGCTAGTGTTGGGAAGTATTAGAGCTAGTGTTGGGAAGTATTAGAGCTAGTGTTGGGAAGTATTAGAGCTAGTGTTGGGAAGTATTAGAGCTAGTGTTGGGAAGTAGGAATTTCTCGCCAAAAGAACTTCATTTTACAGGATTACATTTGAACACATCATGATGAGGCTTTAATATGTATTCGCCTCAATGGTCATTTTTACCGAAGACAGCTTGAACGCATCATAATGTAACTCTATGCGATCTCCGTTAACGTTAGCCGTTAGCTCCACGTAGGACTGCGCTGCCCGCTCGGCTGCTAACAGCTAACGCTAACTAGCTCTCCTCCTGATGACGTCAACACCGATTTGTTCTTCCATTCCATTGATTAGCGGCACCGCAGAAGCCGCTTACTCGTGAAAAGCTCCATGAACCCCGCATTAAGATAGAGCCTTATAATCTTAAAACAATCTGAACACAAATATAAATAATATCTCAAGTCAAACCGTTTAGGTTTTTCTAATCAAACATGAAGGAATTCCACCACGGAAACTGAAAAGATGTATTCATCAATATGTTCTCCTGGTATTATAGTTATCATAGTATTTGTTGTACTACTGTACTAGTACGACTGAGTGCTATAGAAAGTTAGTGATCCTGGTGTTTTACAGCAGGTCTTCATAATGATGTCGAGTCGGCTCTTTGAGACCCGCATGTGGAGTCGCTCGGCCGTCCGTGAAGAATTCTGCTTCACCACAAACACAATGCCAGAGCCCAGTAGCCATGGAGACATGGTCTGGTACGCTGAGCGAGGGGGGGGGGCTTTCTTTTTTTCAAGTAGTTATGTTCATTCAGGCCAAGATAATTAAAGAAAAGTGCAGATATTCACAAATATTCTCTTAATATCTGGTGTTACTTTCTTGCTGTGTGGATTCAAGATGCCTCAGATAGAAAGACGCGTTCACATTAAAACGCTGCATGTTTGTTTCGGCTAATCTGGCAACTTCCTGTGTGTGTGTGTGTGTGTGTGTGTGTGTGTGTGTGTGTGTGTGTGTGTGTGTGTGTGTGTGTGTGTGTGTGGGGACTCAGACAAACAGCCCTTCCACCTGGCCGACAGCTTTTAAAGCGTCGCGCGGAGACAAATACAGCAGGTCAATGGAACGACTTGAGAGGAGCTGACATGTTAAATCTCACAGTTAAACGCCACCAGGTCCACTTCACACTGTGTGTTTGACTGCAAGCCAGGAACAAAGTCACCTATTGAGAATCCACCCCGGTGTGTGTACAGCAGGCTGTTCATGTCAACACACGTGCTCACTCCCACTCTGTCTTCAGGTTTCACACTTTCTACACGTCGGGACGAGGCAACAGGTTCTGTAAAGAGTGAGTTCCATCAACGGAGAGGCAGAAGCTTTAGGGAGCGGGTTAAACATGTCCGTGTCATCTTCGTGAGGTAAAAGAAGTCGTTGGCTGCAGAAAACACAGTTAAAGTGTTGAAACCATGGTTAGATGTAGCGCTGCAGCTAACAATCATCTTCCTGATGTAAAATGTGAGAAAAATAGTTGTAAATGTCGACGGATGTGTTGTTTCATCACAGAAGAGGCAGCGCGTTCACATTTAAGGAGAAATCAGATCTTTGTTGCTTAAAGAAACAGAGTTATTATTTTCCTGCCAGGCGATTAATTGATGACTCGACTAATGGACTGAGCTCTGTTGGATGTAGAAACGATCGTCTTCTGATTGTTTGTGAACGGTTGATTCTGTATAATAGTTGTCTGACCAACAGTCCCAAACTGAAACAATCAACCGACATAAAGAGGAGGAACGAGTCAATAATATTGATCCGCCTCATCGTTAGCACTCAGCAGCTCTGGTGTGTTGGTATTGATTATTTTATGAACTTTGATGTTTCCCAAATCAATTAAATGACTCTTGGTTGAAGCTTGATGAAGAAAAAAAAACCTCCTGTGATGATATAAAGTAATACAAAATAAAACACTTTATTGTGAGTGTTAAGAAGTCTCCAGCAGACGAGCAGCAGCCATCATGAGATATGTATTAAAACATTAAACTTCAGTTGGTACAGTTGATGCTGCAGGAAGTAAATACCCGGGGGGGGGGCATGAATGCTCATCTCATCTCAGAGCCTATTTGCAGATTTGTGTAACGGATCAGGATGTCATGAGTCACCCATTCAATTTATCCAACATATTCATCCATCCACACACACACACACACTCATCCACCCATCAAGCCGTTTATTCACCCCCCCCCCCCCCATTCAGCTATCAATCTGTCTTTCTATGAAGGGCAGTCATTCAAAGAGGACGGCAGCCGCCGTCTGCCAATGTGCTGCGACGATTCAGAGAGAGAGAGTGTGTGTGTGTGTGTGTGTGTGTGTGTGTGTGTGTGTGTGTGTGTGTGTGTGTGTGTGTGTGTGTGTGTGTGTGTGTGTGTGTGTGTGTGTGTGTGTGTGTGTGTGTGTGTGTGTGTGTGTGTGTGTGTGTGTGCATACAGGCTGCGTTGTCAAGAGGAGGACTTTGGGTGTGACAAGGGGGGAGGGAGGGAGGAGAAGTAGTAACGGGACGTCTTGATTGATAGGAAACAGAGAAACGGGAGAAAGAGGGAGAGAAACGGGGGTTAACGGGAGAAAATGAGCACAGAGTGAGGGGGGGGGGGTGACAGCAGGAAGCTGGGGAACAGAAGGACAGGTGAGGAGGAGAGACGGCGCAATGTAGAGTGTCCTTCAAGTGTTCACTCTGACCTCCATCTGCAGCTCTCAGACCTCAGAGGGGGGGGGGGGGGGGGGGTACTGTTTACATAGTTGCCGCTTCAAAAGAGCGTTACAATTTAATAAAGCAATATTCTTCAAGGGCGAATGGAGGGCGTGCACGCATACACACACACACAGACGCACGCACAGACACACATATACGCACACAGACACACACAGATCTCCCGCCGTTTGCTTAGAGCTGTTCATCAAAAATAAGAATGATCTGATGTTTATTGTTAGACGGCTTATTAAAAACACTCACCGGAGGCAGAGCTCTAGAATGAAATCTGTCCACCAGGGGGCGACTCCTCTGGTTGTATAGAAGTCTATGAGAAAATGACTCTACTTCTCTCTTGATTTATTACCTCAGTAAACATTGTAAACATGAGTTTATGGTCTCAATCTCTAGTTTCAAGTCTTCTTCAATACAGCATGATGTTCATTTAGTACATTATGGTCCATTTAGAGTCACACAGACCATAGAGTATATCTACGGATGCTGGATGATCCTGTTGGATTGTTTCCAGCTCTGCTTTCTGTAAGAAATTGAGGGTTTTCTCACTTTCAGGATTTGAACTTTTAGACGCTATTTCCAGGCTTTTCCCCTTTTTAAATATTTATTAAGCAGCCAGTCAAGAGACGGATACGCTTCAAGTGCATTTACAACGACCTCTAACAGAGATACGCTCAATAACTCCACAGAAATACCAGAAGTAAGAGAAAAAACGTCTTCATAACCTGCAAAATGAGTTATGTGTCTGCATCACACAAAAATAATGAAAGAGGAAGGAGAAGGAGAAGGAGAAGGAGAGGAGCAGCCCGAGGCGCTCCGCCGTCATCTGCTCTGTGTTTAAGTCCGGAGACATCAGGTGGATCTGCTCCTCCTGAACCAGCTGTTTGGAGCTCCGCTGGAATGATGGGAATTCAGTTTGAACATCCCCCCCCCCCCCGCCCCCACATTTCTCAACCATACTATTCATGAAGTATTTCAACATGAGCAGCAGTATTGTTACTCACTGATATTTTTTTTAATCCTTAGCCCTTCTGTAAATAATTGAATTATTAAAATGCAAATCCGTAAGAAACACATCTGTGTTTTTTCCTCTTTCATTTTCGAGTAAAGACTAAAGACGTGATCGGCTCTGTTGTTTTCAGTTTGTTTGTGTACAGAGAGGGGGAGGGGGGGGGGGGAGGAAGGGAGAGGCTGGTAAACTCCCTCTTTGAAGTGTGCTAATTCACCCGTAGCATCCTCTCCTCCGCTTCGTTGTTATTCTGAGGCGCTAGTGGGACTGCTAGCATAGCCAATACATGCATTGTTTGCTCGGTGCTATCATAAGGTACAGGACTGCTCTTTAAAAGACTGTCACCCACTTACCCGAGAGGGGGGGGAGAGGGTCATTAGGGCAGAGAGAGAGCAGAGGAGCCGGGCGAGCTATCGCGCGGTGCAGCAGTGTGTTTGTGTGTTTGCTGCCTCCGGTCCCCGGAGACGAGGCCGTGTTTGTAGAAGGCAGTGGTGCTTTGTGGGAGAAACTGCCGGTCTGTGTGCGTCGGGCCGCTTTACTGATGCTGAGGAGCAATGTTAGAGCTCCAGGCCTGCAGGAACGTCTCCCTCTGCTGCTGCAGATTAGCTCTGAACACCAGCACCTCCTCTGGTCTCACTGGTGGACTCATGAAGGGCAATACCGGTTCATCCAGTGTCATCACGAGGTTGTTCTGTGAGCGAAGAGTCTCGACAACTATTTAAAAAGCAGGTTTTCTTTAAAATGTATCCGAGCAAGAGGCAGTAAAAAAAAAAAAAAAAACACGACTTCATCCTCGGATTCTTAACTTTCCAAAATGATACAAAAGTTATTTAAAGTTTTGTAGAGACATGTTTAGCGCAGCATCGATGCTAAGCTAAGCTTTTAAGCGTTAAAAAAAACGGACATTACGGATCCATTAGATTAGTTTGTTTTAAGAATTGTGATCAAGATCCATAAGCAGGACATTTTAAAGAGGATATATCAGCACCAAGCTAATATGGAGCTAGCTGTAATGCTAACACGCTAAAGGAAGATGAGAGCATGGTGAGCAGCTAACCTGCTAAACATCAGCGAGTTCATATTGTGAGCATGTTGTCCTCAGATATTCACACTCTTTCCATCACTGACGCACTCTCTTCTTCCTCGTCCTCCTCCTCCTCGTCACTCCCTCTTCCTCCTCCTCGTCACTCCCTCTTCCTCCTCCTCGTCACTCCCTCTTCCTCTTCCTCGTCACTCCCTCTTCCTCGTCACTCCCTCTTCCTCCTCGTCACTCCCCCTTCCTCCTCGTCACTCCCTCTTCCTCCTCCTCGTCACTTCCTCCTCCTCGTCACTCCCTCTTCCTCCTCATTCCTCCTCCTCGTCACTTCCTCTTCCTCGTCACCCCTCTTCCTCCTCATTCCTCCTCCTCGTCACTCCCTCTTCCTCCTCCCTCCTCGTCACTCCCTCTTATTTTTCCGTTCACTTTCATGTTATCAGTTTCTTCTGTTTGTGGCTTGTTTTTAGATAACGTGTGAAATGTCTCCTTGACAGAAGCTTCTGCTGCACAATGAACACGAATCACTTTGTGAGTCTGCAAATAGAAAATCACATTTTAATGTAACGGTTAGCATCAAAGAGGCTGATCACTCCACCTAAAAGACACCTGAAGATATGTATATATATTCCAGTGTATCACAAATGCTTCTCTGCTTCTACTCAGACTCTCTTTTGCAGTATAATTTTCTCATACAACAGACATTAAATATCACAGTCGTCATGTATCCGTCCTCTGACCCTCATCTTAACCAACACGCCAGTTGTTGCCGTATCGTTGCCGTATCGTTGCCGACGGTGCGTTTCCGTCCCTAAGCCCGCCGCTCTCAACAGCCACGAACCCGACGTTCTCTCTTGTGCTTTCATTTGCAGCCGTTTAGAGGGTCTCCGGTCTGATTTCCTCGTGGCATTTACCTAAATCCCTTTACAGCGGAGCGTTAAGTAACATTCAGCGCAGGGCTGGAGACAGAAAGAAGAAATGTTGTGATAAGTATCCGCTCAGTGAGGCTGCTGAATCCAAGCTCTGGTTCCTCTACAACTCTGCCAGTGAGTTGAAGGGCACATTGCTCAGTCCTAAGGCTATGAGTCGGGGCCCGAATGGAGCCTCGGAGCTGAGACATCTGCAGTGACCGTGGGGGGGGGGGGGGCGGCTGAATTATGAGCTCTTCTGTGTAACAAGAACGGACCGACTCGCTGGACTTCACGAATGACTCGGTAACACTGAAGGTGAGACTGTGACAGGCTGACTGCATCAATCAGTACACGCTGGTATTGATTACTGGTCTGCGGCTGTTTGACAGTAAAGGCCTTTACCCACCAGGGGGCTGTTAGAGTAATTCACATGTCAGTATATGTTTTTTTATACAAACTGTTTCACACAGAACGCAACATGTTTTTTCTCCAAAATGAGGTTGATTTTTCTCAACTCTTGCACGGCGGATAAAGGCTTCAGCCAATCACGCTAAGAAGAAGAACGGGTTGAGTTACACCTAGATATTATGCAGACTGGTCTCATCCACCATTCGTACACTTGTGTTACCGGACACAAGTGTGTTACCGGACACACGTGTGTAACCGGACACACGTGTGTAACTAGACAGATACGTAACATGACATTTGATGAACAAGGATGTTATTTGAGAAAAGCCGGCATGCAGCACTTCGCCATTGCTTTCTGTTGTTGCCGTATCCAGGTCACTGCAGCATGCAGACGTGGACTGTGGTATCAGAACGGTACCTGCACACGCTGACCCACTTTAGTCCCGTTTGTCTTTGAAGGAGAAGACGAGAGATGCGTCTGCATTTAAGGAGCTACGTGAAAGCTGCCAGCGGAGGGACATCAAGCTGGTGGTTTTAGAGTTCAGCTGCTGTTTTTATGGGTTTGTAACTGAAAACAGAAGAGTAGAATGAAAGTCTGTTGGATGTGTGTAACTGTCGTTACAGCTGCTCACATCTGTGATCGAGGCATCTCCGTGTCACTTTTTGGACTTTTGAGCTGCCTGAGTGACGGCTGTTTTTCGCAGCGAAGAGGTTTCCATCTGTTTGCCGAAGGCTTGAGTGATCAGTCAGATGCATTAAACTTCAGTTTCTGAACCAAGAAACCTGCTGGCGGCTTTGAAAAAGCATGTTTTCTTTATAAAAATCGCCAAATTTACACCATGCAAGGGCGTAGGTTTGCATAGGGTCCATAGGGACTAGTCACGACCAAAGTTTGGGAAAGACACAATTGTCCCCACCAATATTTTGTCAATTTTAATTGCCTGTTAGAAAAAATAATTTTGCACAATATATTTGCAAACTCATTCGTATTATTATTAGTGCTGGGCAAGTTAACGCGATAATATCGCGTTAACGCATTAATTAATTAACGCCGACAATTATTTTATAGCGCGTTTTTTTATTTTGAAAGTCCGTTGCTCACTGGCAGCGGTGGAGGAATGGAGACTACTGGACATCGCTGCGGTAAAGTCAGCAGACACTTACACTTTAGTGCACCTATATGCTGAAATTCACGGTAAACGCATTGAAACGGCACAGATCGGGAGCGAGCGAAGGACTTTGAAAGTTAGCGGAAAGATTAACGTGAGACAACATCCGGTTTCTTCAGACGCACATCCGGTTTTCAGAATAAGATGCCAACAAAGTATGAATTATATTCACATTAAGTATAAAACATGCTACCTGCATCTCGTGAGTTAAAGGGAAAATACACCTAAATTGTGGGTAAAGTGTCTTTATTCTTTGATCGCTGGGTCACCATCATCACCTCGGAGTTACAGCATTATATTGATGAACAGTAGAGCTGCATTCACATGCTCTGACTGTGATGAAGACAGACATTTTTGCTGAAACTTACTGAAACATTTTATTCCTGTTGCACAGCAGTGGAACGTTTCACATAAAGTCAGCACACTGAGCACAGATCTATGAACTGTCTGAAACAATGGATATCTGCAGCCCCAAATGGGCCCCAAAAGAAATTGCAGCGCGCAAACAGGTGAACGGCAGGTGAACGACAGGGGAACGACAGGGGAACGACAGGGGAACGACAGGGGGGAACGACAGAGGGGAACGACAGGGGGGAACGACAGGGGGGAACGACAGAGGGGAACGACAGAGGGGAACGACAGAGGGGAACAACAGGGGAACGACAGAGGGGAACGACAGAGGGGAACGACAGGTGAACGACAGAGGGGAACGACAGGTGAACGACAGAGGGGAACGACAGGTGAACGACAGAGGGGAACGACAGGGGAACGACAGAGGGGAACGACAGAGGGGAACGACAGAGGGGAACGACAGGGGAACGACAGGTGAAAGACGGGAACGACAGAGGGGAACGACAGGGGAACGACAGAGGGGAACGACAGGGGGGAACGACAGAGGGGAACGACAGAGGGGAACGACAGAGGGGAACGACAGAGGGGAACGACAGAGGGGAACGACAGAGGGGAACGACAGAGGGGAACGACAGGGGGGAACGACAGGGGGGAACGACAGGTGAACGACAGAGGGGAACGACAGGTGAACGACAGAGGGGAACGACAGGTGAACGACAGAGGGGAACGACAGGGGAACGACAGAGGGGAACGACAGAGGGGAACGACAGAGGGGAACGACAGGTGAACGACAGAGGGGAACGACAGAGGGGAACGACAGAGGGGAACGACAGGTGAACGACAGAGGGGAACGACAGGTGAACGACAGAGGGGAACGACAGGTGAACGACAGAGGGGAACGACAGAGGGGAACGACAGAGGGGAACGACAGAGGGGAACGACAGGGGAACGACAGGTGAAAGACGGGAACGACAGAGGGGAACGACAGGGGAACGACAGGTGAAAGACGGGAACGACAGAGGGGAACGACAGGGGAACGACAGAGCGGAACGACAGAGGGGAACGACAGGTGAACGATAGGTGAACGATAGATGAACATTAGGTGAACGATAGGGGAACATTAGGGGAACGATAGGTGAACGATAGATGAACGATAGGGGAACATTAGGGGAACGATAGGGGAACAACAGGTGAACACAGAGAGGAGAGGCTGTAAGTTGAGGTTGTATAGAGTTAAATAGTCTATTTGTACGTCAATGTGGATTCTCAATAGTTTTCAGTGTGGTAACAATTGTGGGCACTATAGCTGACTATAGTTTCCATTGTTTTCCAAATTTTGTAAAAAATAAAATCTCAAATAAATCCAGCTTTCTTTTAAATTTTCTTTATGATTCATTGCATTATAGCTGTGTTCTAATGAGCTAACGACATGTTTGAGTTCTCTACTTCTAGCCATGATGGTGCTGTTTCTATAGAGCTGCAGGACTCTTATACTGCAGCACAAAGAGGCCTCAGTGAATAAAATCTGACGGGAGCCAAAATAAATCATTGCTGGAGGTTCAGTTCAGTGAGTTTGAGGTAACGAACGTTCAGATTTAAAGAATCCGAATCGCCTTCCATCCTCAGCCGAAGGATGAAGTGAGTTCAAGGTCTCTCTGAAATCTAGGGTCCTACTGTTTCATCTAAACCGAGACACCTGTCCCCATTTATGAACACCGCTCTCACAGAATGATTCACGATATGATAACAATACAGCTCACTCCTAAAAATAGCTGAGTCTGTTGTGTTGAAATTATGAGGTCACACTGTTGTTTTGTTTTTTTAAATAAACCACCGTGGGAATTTTTGTCGTGCGACTTACAAAACAGGAAGACTTTTACTTCACGCCATGAGTTGCAGCAACTGCCGACTTTACCAGTCTAAAAATAGTCTCTCCCCCCCCCACGTCAAGGCTGTCAGAGGCCAGGACGGCGAGGAGCGTTCAAGAGGGAATTGGATGGCACCTGGGAGGGAAAGTTCAGGGATTAAAGGACACACGATTATCAGAAGTCTGTTTTAACGGGTTAGGAGCCACAGAGAGTGCGTGTGCGTGTGCGTGTGCGTGTGCGTGTGCGTGTGCGCGTGTGTGTGTGTGTGTGTGTGTGTGTGTCGTGTTGCCCGGCTGTCTTTTTCTGTCATCTGTCCCCAGCTCACACACACGACCCAGCTGCCCCCAGCTGTCACTGTATCTCAAGTCTTAGCTGGTGGTCCCAGTAGGTCTACATGTGGGTCAGACTTGCACACACACACACACACACACACACAGCACATATATGAATATGTGAATGACAAACACATGAACTCTGCTACTATGTAAAAAAGAAAAACAGTTTGAGGATATCTCAAGATAAACACACACAAAGAGAGGGGGGGGGAGAAAGCACAACTTCAGCAGTCTAATTGGAGTGAGATCTAATTACTGACGCTACCTACGCATTCTTTAACAATAATTGTATTTCCTCCCCCTTGTTTTCTCTCTCTCTCTCTTCCGCTCTGTGATTGTTAATTCTTTCATGTTTCATTTTTTGCAGCGGCTGCAGTGTTTGTAATTAGCCTACTGAGATGCGCAAAGCATCGCGGCGCTTTCCCCCTTATGAGCTGTTAGCCTTCACACACACACACACACACACACACAAACAGAAGCCTTTTAAGCCAGCGAAGCAAAAGCGCTGATGCTTTCGACGTTCCAAAAAAAAAAGAAAGCAGGACTCTAATCAAAGTGGACGTGCGTTTGGCTGCGTCCGCAAAATAACCGCAATTCCCATGATTCCTCCTCGCCGGGTTCACTTTTAATATTTTGTCTCTGTGTTTTTTTTTTTGCTTCGCCTCAAATTAAATCCTCATTTCGAGGAACTTACAGCCCGCTGAGCCCCGCGGGGCGACTCAAAGGCCGGCAGGAGAAACCCGACGCATGGATGTGAACAATATTGTCAGACAGCAGGGCGTCGCTCCGTCTCCTTCATGTCCCTGAGGTTCACCATTCATTTCTAACATCACAGTTGAAACAACAGAAGGATATTTTGACCGCCCTTCTTCCGGTAAAACAATCTGGGTTCTTTTTCTACCAGAGGGTTGTTTGGTAGATGAGGATCTTGTTTTTGGAGATAATAGATGGCGTCCCAGTCGCCGCGGGTCGCCTGTGTAACTCTAGCATACACCCCCTCCCCTCCCCCGGTGTGTTTTTGGGAACGCTGGGAGGTCCGGAAACGCCGCCCCACCTACAGCATGTCGGGTCACAGTTTCCCTGTCTTTGGACATCTGGAGCTCAGACTGGCATCCACGCCCAAATGATCCTCTGCAAACAAATATGTTTTTAAAAAATGAGGACGCAACCGTTTACTGAAGCAGAACAGAGCTGGAGAAAGAGTCCTCGGAGAACAAGGCAGCAACATGCAAATACCAGCTTGGCCTTCCACTACCACGACTGGCACATCCACTTCATATCAGCTTCTGAAATTGTGTCGCCGTGCTGTTTGTTTTAGTATTTACAGGCTCCGATATCTTCTACATAAGCATCTCCATCTGTGCCCAAACCATCCGCATGGACGGACATCAATGGATGCTGCACCCTGACGCGGCGCATCCGTTCTCTAAATGGGTCGTATTCACCCCCCCCCCCCCCCCCCCCCCCCCCTTAACTCCCTGTGTTTTATGAGGCAGGTTCACATCTGCTGCTGACTGTCTTGTCACAACTCCTCCATCTCCATCACAGCTGGTGCGTTCAAGGAGTGGCCCGGAACTTTCCAGCGGGAGTTATGTCGGCTGGGTTCCTACTTGTTTTCCTCGAGATGTCTGTTTGTTTTTTACCTCCGACTGACATCCGAGTTCTTTGTTCCCTGAAGGAGTTCTGACTCCCTCTGTTCTGCTCTGATCTCCTCAGGATGACTTTTAGTATTATTCATTTGACTTTAATTGAGAATTTCATTGCATCTTTTTTAAATTAGTGTTTCAGTTTTCATCTCCTCCCATCCCTCCTTGTCTCCTTTCCTCTCCTTGTCTCCTCTCCTCTCTGCGCGTGGTTCATGGTTCTCTGGGTTCAGGCTGAGCTGGTTGAGCTTTGGCATCACACACAGACGTCTCCTCACCGCCTTCTGTTCACACATATGGCCCTCCGCTGGCTTTAGTAGCTGGAATCTCTTCTTTTTTTAAACTGCAGCCAAGCAGACTTATATGAATATATTTCATTTTTTCATGTGTTTTTGAAGGTAGCAATGCTCAACACTAACTTTAAATAAGTGGTTGCCAGGTTGGCTTTTGGTTGCAGAAAGTACGGTTGCCATTTTGTAGTCACCTTGTGTTTTGATTAATTGAGATATTATACGACAGCTTTATCATAAAACATTTAATAAAGCAACCAAACTAAATCCTTCCCGAGACTAAACAAATTTCATCTTAATTTCTTCGTTTCCTCTGCTTCTTTTTTTTTTATCAGTTTGCACGTTTGTTTGTGATGTTGAGAGTCAGTAACGACCTTTCACCGCATCGTCGACCCGCTTCCTTTGCTTCACCATCGTCTCTCAAGCAGAACAGGTGGAGGCGACTTAAAGCACCAACGCAGCTGCAGCGTGTTCTGGTTGTGACTAGAACGGCAATCTTTAAATATCACTAATTAAAATGCCTTTACTTCGGGTTGTTCTTTCTCCTGTTTTCGATCCCTATTGTACCTCATATTTAAAAGTTGTTGCCGCTGATGGCCACCAACAGCCAGGATTTGGTTGCCAAATCCCCAAAACGGTTGCCAATGGCAAACTGCCAAGCAGCTAAACGTGGAGCGCTTCGGGTCCAGTGATTGTTCAACACGGAGGTCGCAGGTTTACGATGCTGCTGCAGATCTCGGTGATCACAAAGACACACACTCTCTGTGTAAAAGAACAAAGCAGACGTCCTTCATGCTCACGCCGGAAGCATAATCTCACTCTGCTGTTGACACATCGCAGATCACCGGATGAGAGCGAGCCGGCTCAACACCTAAAGAGTGTCTAATCTCTGCACTAAATATCTAAATCTCATTGAGAAGGTAAAGCGCATTCTGATCCCGAGTGTTTCGCTCCACGGCTGCCAGTAGACGGCATGCAGAGACAGATCATGTGTGTGAATATATAGATGTAGATATATATATATTTATATGTGTGTGATAGTTGTAGCGGCGTCAGTGTCACATGTCAGTCTGGGAACTTCCCCCAAACGAATGTGACCATTTTAAGAAGCTCCCTCCTCCCGTCGGTGGCCAATAATAGAGGCGTCAGCTGCTACTTTGGGGGGGGGGGGGGGGGGGGTTTGAAAGGTGACAGCAGGAGAGAGAGAGGGGGGAGGAAGAGTGGAAGCGAGGGAGGAGTGGACCTTAAAAGTGCCACTGAACGTCCTTGACGAGATCTCTCCGATGGGAATTCCTTTGCTTCTTTTTAATTGGCCGCTGAGTGGCATTTCCGTGTCCTCGTTGGTTGCTGAGGTGAATTCCAGTCGGAGCACTTTGACTGCGACACTGATTCTTCAGTTTCAGGATGCTCTCTGGGTCTCCTGTCTGTCCTGGGTCAGCGGTGGCAGGTACTCTGTTCTGGTTTTCAGCAGCCCCTCTGGTGTCTGCTTCATGCAAAATCCTCAGAGCCTTACTCACAAGTCAGGAACTGTGTGTGTGTGTGTGTGTGTGTGTGTGTGTGTGTGTGTGTTTGATACCTGAATCCCTTTCCACCGTGGATACAGCTTCTTCTTCTTCTTCTTTTTCTTCTTCTTTCTTTTCTTCTTTTCCTCCCATGGAAAGGAATGAAAGCCTTTCTATAACTTTTACCTTTCGGTGCCTTCAAAGCTCCCTCCTCCCGTCCCGCATCCTCCACGCACATCACCTCCTTTTCATCATACCCTCAGTGATGGCATTAAAGTCTCAGGATGCCACCCAGGATGCCCCCCCCCCCCCCCCCCCCCACACCCAAATCAAATAAAAAGAGGAAAAAGAGCCACTTTGTCAGGGAAAGGGTGAAATGTGTTCTGGGTAGTCTGCAGAGTGAAGGATCACAGCTTCTGGAGGTAATGTGGAGCTTTTTTACTGGCACAAAATATCCCTCGAGTATATCTTAGCAATTAAGTCAGGAAATACTGAAACACAAGTTCTCAGAATCCAAGATGACGCTTCAACCCGAGAATGTTTAAACAGCAAATCAGTTGATTGTGAAGTGAGCTAATGGTTTTAGCGCTACACCAGATCTCCTTCACGAGGCGGCTACAGGTACAATGACTTTTATTTGCAAAGGTAGCCCTGACTGTTACTCTAAAAGGGGTTTGGTATCATCCTTTCCAATTATCACGACATGTTCTTGAGCTGCAGTCGTTGGAGCGTAACGAGGCGTAACACTACCCCCGGTCCACCCTGTTATTAAACACCAAATGGGAAATGCATGCGCCCTCTGCTAACTATAGATTTCACAGAGCAGTTTTCACATTGTGCTCTGTAGCTGATGACAGAACATCTCCAATCTGCTTTTAGACCTTGTGTCTCGTTCCCCCTGAATCCCTGTCCCGAGTCCACTCGCAGAGGAAGACACGTGTCGAGTTAAGTGTTTCTTAAAAGACGTCCTCACAACCCGATAGTGGAGATGGTGTCATGTCTGGGTGTTTTATTTTTGTCACTGAGCAGCAGCTAGCGTGTAATGTCCAGCAGGGATGTCCGGAAACCAGAAGTTTAGTCGTCGATATCGGTGAAATCCCAAGATTCACGGTTTCATTTAACATTTTATATTAATTGCTGATGATTCACCTCAAGTTTCTCACGCAAAACTAAATTCTACAAGATTCCATTTGAACACATCACGATACTGTTCAAATGTACCTTCCCCCAATGCAATGTTTTTACTGAAAAGAGCTTGAACGCGTCATAATGCAACCTCCGTAAACGTTAGCAGTTAGCGCCGTTATTTAGCTAGGAGGACTGTGCTGCCCACCGGCTGCTAACGGCTAACGGCTAACCATAACTAGCTCTTCTCCGGCCAACTCCAGCACCGATTCGATGTCCACGATGTAGCATCATCAGGGGGATGCTCTATCGTACGTACGTATTGAGTCCTGATCCTCGGCACCTACGCTACCTGGTGTACTTCAGAAAAAACGAGTACCGGCATGTCTTCTGAATCGACTTGGCACCGCAGGTCTCGTGACATCACTAGTATCCACAAGAAAGTATAATGTTTAGGTCATCGGTGAGTCTGGCTGAGGATAAAACACATGTGTGGTACTTTCCACAGCGTTGTTTTGCACGACGTTGCCTCAAAAAAAAAAAAAAGACTCAAAATGAACCCCCAGGATTCTCATTTTGCATGAATACAGTGAGGAACAAGGCGTTAGCGTTGCATTGACCGTACTGTTGAGCTACTGTGAAGCTCTCTGGTGAGCCACGACCTCTGGAGTCAGTCATGGCGCTGCTCCATCAGTCTGTCAGTGCAGCCATTTACTGATTCCTGTTTTATTTTGTGAAGCAAATACAACATGAGGCCGATTATAAAACGCGTTGTTTCTGAGCAGCGTACCCAGATTCATTCCTTAAGTCTGAGTCGGGACAAACGCAGCGTGACTTCACTGTTTGAGGACTGTTGTCAGTTCCTAAAACATCTTTCATCACAAGGAAAGAAGGAAAGGCTTTTCTTCGTCTGGTAAAAATAGATTCAAAGCTGAGATTGAAATGCCTTTTAATTTCTCTCTCCGCCCTCACAGCTCAAACATGATCAACATGTGGTGGACAACCCCCCCCCCCCCCCAGACAACATAAATCTCTGCAGTAATTGCAGGGCAGCGAGAGGCTCTAAAAAAAGATCCTCGACCAATAGGAAGAGAGAGTCACACGGTCACAAAAGGTGTCACCATGGCACCCGGTGAACTACTTCCACCCCCCCCCGTTTCAAGCTGTGGGTGACGTTAATGGCCAAACAGAATTCTGTAACTTGCAACGTCCAAAATGTGTAACGCCATCTCTTAGTGGTTGTTAACTCGGTTGTTTTTCGACCAATCAGGAGGCAGGTAACTCCTACAGCTCGTCTCCAGTCTCTGTTTCTCTCACTCCACCTGTCCCAAATGTCTTCCTTCTCTCTCTCTCTCTCTCTCTCTCTCTCTCTCTCTCTCTCTCTCTCTCTCTCTCTCTCTCTCCGTCCCCCACCATCATCATCATCCATTGTCACGCGATGAATAGACGTGCTGTGTTTTATATTTTTGGAGAGTAAGTGGAGAAGAGAGGAGGATAAAAGGCCTCGGAAGGTTTTTCAGCTTTGAGAGAGAAGGCGTGGCGCACCTTTAAGCCCGGGGAGGAAAAGAGAGAAAGAAAAGCAAGGTAGACGAGACATAAAGACATCCTGAGAGACGGAGACGAGCAAAGAAAGAAGAAGCAAACTGCATTAAAAAAAGAAGAGGAAACGCGCGACTGAATGAAAAGGGGGAGATAGGGGGAGATGGGGGGGACGTTGCCCCCCTGCAGCGCAGTTGAAGGGTAGCCAACATGAAAGGGACGGAGTTTATCCCCCGGCAGCCATCTTGGACTACTTTTCCAGAGAACTTTTAACGCTCCAAAATATAGTGCGCAGAGATAATTCCAATGAAAAGTAAACTTCAAAAGCGATAAAAAAATCTCGACTTTGGCAAAAAGATAAAAGTGATAAAAGTTGTAGAGCGAAGAAAAGCTGTGCTTCCTGAAGTCGACTCCTTTTTAAACAGCGGGGGGGGGGGGCGACCGCAGTCGTGATTAAAGAGTGAGGGTGGAGCACGGAGCTACAGACGCCGGGTCTGTTTGTGAGTTGGTCAAAGCTACCTGGGAAGCCTCGTGTTGTTGTTGCCGGGGAGTTCCATCTCTTTCTCTCCTTAACGGAAAGCCCCTCAGGGGGGGAAATCATTTGTGACACACACACACACACACACACACACACACACACATACACACACACACACACACACACACACACACACACATACACACACACACACACACACACATACACACACACACACACACACACACACATACACATACACTTGCGCAGGAGGGGATCCTCTCCTCCATGAAAGAGCTGTATGAATAACAAACTCCAGTCCACAATGGACGCAAACACTAGCTCGCACACCAGCACATGGCCCCCCCCCACACACACACACACACACACACACACACACTCACACTCACACACACACACACACACACCTACACACACTCAGTCTGACCCCTCTCACAATAGAGAAGGCATGCATTCATTAGCGGTTCCAAGAAAGCTTTTGACTGGGTTTCTGCATTGTTGGCTGATCCAAAGTCCCACCGTATATCACCTCTCTCCCCCTCTATCTATCTATTTCCCTCTCTCTCTCTTTCACTGTCTCCTACCCCCCCCCCCCCCATCAGGCTATTTTCGTCCTCAATGACCCACCGATGAGCTGTTTAGAAAGGACAAGCTTGTGAGAGAGAGGGACGAACGAGAAACAGAATTGTTGTAAGGACTAATCAGATTACTCAGCAGCCTAAATATTACACTCCCCCCCCCCCCCCCCCCCCCCCCCCCCCCCTCCATGACGGATCTCCATCGACAATGACATTTGTGTGGCACGAATCACTTTAAGGGGCTGAACTTATCAAGAGGATTGACTTTTGATTCAGTGCGAATCGCTTTTAAGTCTGTTTTTTTGGGGGGTTTGTGACGAGATTGAAGTGGTCAGGAGCTGGATGTTTCTCTCTCCCCCCCGGCTCTGAAAGCGTCCCCCCTAACCATGCCTTCTGTCTTTGTGTGTCTCCAAACAGATCTCTTAAGGTGCTCGGCACAATGGGACCTCTAAACCTCTGAAAGGCCGAAAGGGGAAGAGGAAGAATAAAGCCAAGGGAGGAGGAAGAGGAAGAGGAGGAGGAGGAGGAGGAGGACCAGGACCAGGACCAGGACCAGGAGGAGGAGGAGGAGGAGGAGGAGGAGGAGGAGGAGGAGGAGGAGGACAGATTCTTGCCCCGGCGCCAGGCGGACAAACAGGAGAGGAAGGAGAGAGAGGAGGAAGGGCCATTTGAAAAGGAGGGATTTGCTCTGTCTGTCGGGGGTGCATGCTCCCCCCTAAGTCCCCCCCCTCCCACTTGGACATCCTCTTTTTTACTTAATTTTTTTCTGCATCATTGACCGGCGAGAAGGAAAAGAATGCGCAACAGAGTGAGTGTGGGACGCGTCGGGGCGAGCAGGGGCCTCGACGTGAGACTACCCAGGACTAGAGCCCTGCTGCTGGGCCTGCTGCTGGTCGCGGTGGGCCTCCTCCCTCCGTCGGCCCGCGCCGACGTGGAGATCGACGCGCTGGCGCTGGATGAGATGGTGCTGATGGAGGGAGGCGGGGAGGGCAGAGGGGGAGACCTGGAGGCCTCCATGAGCTCCTCGCTCCTCCGGGACTTCAGGGAAGCGACGGAAGACATCCGGGCGTTGGACACCGGAGAGGCAGCGGCTACGGAGCAGACCTCGGCCGCGCCCACCACCGCCTTCCCAGACTCCTCGGCGGTCGTGGGTCGGATCTTCCAGATGACGGTGCCGAACAAGATGGAGGACGTTTACCTGGGAGATATCGTCAAGGTGAGTCCAGCTTTGTTCCTCTGTCGGCTCATGTGTCTGAAGTTTGAACATTATCCGTGTTTTACATTTGCTCAAACTGGCTTCCTTATTGTTTGTGCTCAGTTGGACCCCACTGAGGTTTAACTTCCTGTTACACACAAACGTATATACAAACTGTTCTGAAACCACAAGAACCGAAACCCAAGTAGACTTTTTGGGAAATGGGCTAGAATGTGATGTTTTATGGTATCTGACCGTGTTTTACAGTCTGGGTCTGTTCTGCAGCTGACGTCTGAAACATGTCATCAGTCACGTTCTTTTAGCAATTCACATACAAAGTATCAAGCTGATAAAACAATGTCAAGTATAGAGCTGCAACGGTTGGTTGACTAACCAAATTAATAATAATAATAATCATTAAGTACATTTTTCATGCAAAGAATCGCAGAAAATACAATTTTCTGCGATTTTTCTCTATATTCTGAAATATAGAGATTTCCTGCTTTTTTGTCTGTTTTCTATCCGACCACACTGAGTATCTAGTAGGGTTTTGGACTGACACAACAAAGACTCGATTACTCTTTAAAACAATTCGTTTTAAGTTTCAATCAATAATGTAAAGAATCATTAGTCGTCACCATCTGAGCCACGACACACATCTACAGAGGGAGATCACGGAGAGTGTGGGGGGGGCGTTGGGTTGCTTCAGCCTCAGCGAGCGGGTCGACTCCAGATGAACTCCGAGAACAATCAGAGAGAAGAATATGAGAAGGCCGCCATCGCTCAGGACCTGCCCCGAGGAAACATATTTCAGAGCCAATCACAGCAATTTGCCCTTCTTCTAATTGCACAGAATTTTCAGCAATGGCCAATTTTCCATAATATATGTGGCCTCGTATGTGAATCGGGGGCTTTAGTAGCATTATCCTCTCCTCTTCTCTTCCTCTCCCTACTCCCTCTGTTTCTTCTCCCTCCCTCCCTCCCTCCCCCACCTATGCAACCTCATCCTCCCCTCTCTTCCTCTTCCTCTTCCTCTCTCCACACTCAGACTTTAAACACATCCGTCTCCATCTTTGCTCCAAACACACTTTGTCTACATTTGCTTGCTCTCACCTCGAATGTGGTCCCTCCATCCTTCCTTTCCTCCCTTCTCTCTCTCTCTCGCTCGCTCGCTCGCTCCTTCAGGTTAAACCTTTAATATTGAACACTCCCTTCCTTCCTGTCCTCCATCTCTCACCAGCCATCGCTCTCACCTTCTCTATCTCTCCCTGCTGCTCCTCTCCTATTTTTTTTCTTCATCACACCGGTCTTCTCTCGTCTCCTCTTCCTCTCTGTCCCTCCATCACATTCCAGCCTTTCATATCCTGCCACTGAACTTCCTCTCTTTTGCTTTTAAGTCCCGTCCCTCCTCCCTCCTTCCACTCCTGTCAAATCAGATCATATCACTCAAGTTCCCGCAGTGATGAGCTGCATGAAAATATACTCACACTGCACTGATAAAAAACCTTCACATGAGGCAGGAAGCTCATCGCAGAAATGGATTTATGAAAAATTAAAAGGATTCAAAGAGGTCTAAAGTAGAGGTGCTGATCCCCTCACAGTTTAACGTTAACCATCAGAGTGTAAATAAAGTTTTACTGACTCAGTAGAACATGTGTTTCTAGTCTCTGATCTCTGATCATGTGTCATTGTAAACAACCAATCAGTGTTTAAAGCAACAGGAGGAGAGCTAGTAACGTTAGCAGCACCGCTAACGGCTAACCAATGGAGGTTCACTTCAGTTACACTATGATGCCTTCAGGCTCTGCTCAGTGAACATGAGTACTGGCTGAAGGTACATTATAACGTTATCATGATATGTTCACATGTCATCTGTAAAATGTAGTTTTGGTGATAAACTAGAATAAATCCAGTAGTTTGAAGGAGATGTTTTCACATGAATATATAACAGACATTAGAGATGAATTATGAGCTGTAAGCACATTATATTACATCATTTAACTTTGAACTGTGTGTTTTTATGAAGAAAGAAACACTGTAGATGACAATAACAAAGTATAAAGATAACATTTAGAATACGTGATCCGGGATCATTAAAAGTTCTATTTGCTGCCTCTTTTCTTTTGTGCTGATCCGATCCGTGAGTTTTATGATCCATTGCACCGCTCGTCTAAATACTTTTGTGTCGTCTTATTTCACAGCTGCAGTTTATTTTTTTTCTCCAAAACGTTAGATTTCATTCTCGGTTGGAACCGCTCTTTAGTTTTTCATTAATCTTCATGTTTTTTCACAGAGGACCGAGCGGGGCTGACTCCGGGTGGCTTCCTGCCGCCCAGCAGGCGCCTCGTGTGTTCAGGGTTAGGGTTTAAAGGGACGGACGTTTATCTCTTGTGACAGTTGACGCACGACCCGTCGGGTCGGCAGCCCGGCTTGTCCGAGCTTGTGGAGATTGAAATATAAACTTGTTTGTGGAGGTTATTTGTTATAATGTAAGCATTATTTATTGAGTTTTGGCTCTTTTTAGTTTTGGCTCTCCTCTCTGCTGGTTCCTTTCCTCGTCTGTCCTCCTTCTGCAGTCACCTCCTCCTCTTTCTTCCTCGTCCTCCTCCATCACTCCTTTCTTTATTTTTAATCCTGCTCCTCATCTTCCTCTCACGCTTTCATCACCTCTTCCTTGCCACTCTCCATTTGTCCCTCAGGCTGAAGCTGTTCTTCCAAACCTGATTATATCTGTCACACTGCTTCATGTGTTAAAGCTGCATTCTCTCTAATGTCCAGCAGGGGGCGACTCCTCTGGTTGTATAGAAGTCTATGAGAAAATGACTCTACTTCTCTCTTGATTTATTACCTCAGTAAACATTGTAAACATGAGTTTATGGTCTCAATCTCTAGTTTCAAGTCTTCTTCAATACAGCATGATGTTCATTTAGTACATTATGGTCCATTTAGAGTCAAACAGACCATAAAGCAGGGGATGCTTTAGGGCGTGGCTACACAGTGATTGACAGGTCTCTACCAGAGACGTAGACGGCGTATCTACATCACTCCTCCTCAGTCCAGATATGGTCACTTCCTGTTTATCGGTTGCAAAAAAAAACAACAAGATGGAGACGGTCTTATTCCAAGATGGCGATCTCTCAAAAATAAAGGAGAACCAGCCTCCTCTGGTTCCTCCTGTTGAACTGTCCTCATGAAAGACTGAACACCTCCTTCGCTCTCCGACCATCTGCTCGATACCCACAACCTCAGAGAGTTTGTTTACTTCCTCCTCCGTTTCTAATTCCAGCGCTGCTCTCCGTTCCCCCTTGCATTCCTGCTCTCTCCTCCATTACAAATCCCCCCCCCCTCCCCCAGCATCCGCCATCCTTCCCCTTCTCTTCAGATGTGAGTCCACCCCCCCGATCCACCCCCCTCAGGTTTTTGGAAGGCCGGCGCTCAAGGTTGTGGAGCGAAAGGCCAAATCAATTTTTTGTGCTCGGCGTAGCGCTCACACTCGTGTCTGTTCTTATGGAAATGGGCCGGAGTGTGAGAGGTCTGCAGCTCCGTGACAGACCGCCTGCCCATTCACCTTTTTACCGAGTTATCGACAACAATGGCAAATTATTTCATATTCTTTTTGATGGAGACAAGATTAGATTTCTGATGCGTTCGTGGCCGATTAACCTTGTTTGAGCATTTGAATGATGTTTTTTAAAAACTCTTCAGCCTTGGAATAAATGAAAATGTTTGGGAGCTGTGCTCCAGCTACACACTACCTACAGAGCTGGGAAGGAAAAGCGTTTTTGTATTTTTCTAACCAAGTCCTCCACCGAGGGGCGAAGTGACGACAGCGCGGTGATAACTCAGCTGAAGAGGTGGAGCATCTGTATTCAGGTGCTGCTGGGTCTGTAGCCGTCTGCTGTTATTAATGGAAGTGGCCGCTGGATCGGTTTCTGGCCAACAGATGAGTACTCTCCATAGCATAATTACCGCAATTTACCAGCGTAATTAGCTGATTGGCTGATGGGCTTTCTGGCAGGCGAGCTCACCCCCTCTTCACTTCCTTTCTTTCCCCTCTTTCGTTCCTGGAAATAACTGACGTTCGCTGAAAATCTTTTGTACTTTGGTTCTCGGAAAAAAGAGAATTCAGAATCCAGGTGTGTGTGTGTGTGTGTGTGTGTGTGTGTGTGTGTGTGTGTGTGTGTGTGTGTGTGTGTGTGTGTGTGTGTGTGTGTGTGTGTGTGTGTGTGTGTGTGTGTGTGTGTGTGTGTGTGTGTGTGTGTGTGTGTGTGTGTGTGTGTGTGTGTGTGTGTGTGTGTGTGTGTGTGTGTGGTTGTCAGAACACATTGACTAGCTGTTTGACTCGCTCCCCTCTTGATGAATGGAGACAGTAGCTTGCTGTTGTAAAGGCCCCATTCCCCCCCGGGGGGTCATTTTGGTGGGAAAACTAACTTTCTCTCCTCCTCCCCACTGAGTGCTCTCCTCTCCTCTCAATTCATTATCCTCTCCTCCTCTGTTTTCTTTATTTTCCAGCCGTTCTCTGTCCGTCTTTCCTTTTCACCCTCACTGTCTTCCTGGCATCTTCTTATATCTCTCGTCTTCTCCGTCCCTCCCTTGTTCTTTGCCCCTTCCTTCTTTCTTTTTTATCATTCTGCCTTCCATCATTCTTATTTTTCTTTTTCTCTGCCACACATTATCACTTACCTCCTCGCCTCTATCTCCCGATGAACTCCTTCCCACATTGTCTTTGTGTCGGGGGCTTTAAACCCACAGACGTCATCGTGTTATTTCAACTTCACTCCCGGCCCTCCTCTTAAAATAAACGCACCGTTGTTCGTCATCTGCCTCTCTGCTGTCCTGCCCTTTTTGTTCCAGAGAGGCTCACCCTGTAAGCCCCCGTCGCTCCATAGCTGTTAGCTGGCAGGGCAGCAGTGGAAAACTGGTATTAAAGAGAGCGGGAGGGAGGAGGCAACCCGAGATAGAAACACACCAGAACATATGAGTCACCCTCGCTGCGAGCTAGCGGTGCCGCAATCGGTTTCCTGGCACCGGCGTGTGTTGGTGGCCGTGTTGCTATGTAATTAAACATAGGGCGGGCGAGGCCTTTTCGATTCATACGTCCTAAATTATATGCTCCTATGAATTCATTCATAATGTGGTGTTTTCTCTGTTTGTAGGAGTTGTGTGTTTGACATGCATCTGCTGGAAAACGTCCTCCTCTGTCCATGTGGAGCGCCATGTCGCTGCATGTCGGCGTTGTATTTCAGGGAGTCATTTCCATTTAACCTTTAGCACAGATAATTACTGCCAAGCAGCCACTGTTTGACTCCCCATCTAAGAGAAAGGAGGGAAAAGAAGCTGCTGTTGTGCTCCAAAAAAGAGAGTAGAAGTATATATTTCACTATTGTGGAGATAACGTCCTGATGCTGTTGTGGTGCGTCCAGTTTTGTCGCCTAGCAGCCACAGGTTTTTGGACTCGGCCCATATCCTCTAGCACGCTTGGTCGTCACCCAAAAGGGGGGAAGCGGAGTCGCAGCGCGGTGGCCTGCTCTTCACGTGGGCTTCCAGGCTCGGAGAGCCGAGCCATATTTGGCGTGTGAAGGCCACAGTAGCTGACTTATATTTAGACGCTGGACACTGCGATCACAGATCGGCCTATTAAGGCAATACTGCACGGCGGCGATTTGTTGATCATCACCGGTGTGTTAATAATACACGGGCTGAATGAAGCTGCACAGCTGTGTTCGCCACCTTTAGTACGGCATCTTTACGAGAGCGGCGTTCTTCAGAGCGGAGGAATGGAGCTGTCAGAGTGCTCGGGTTTGGTTGGGGGTGACCGGCCTCCGTCTCTCTTCTCTGTGTATCATGGCTCTCATTATCCCCGAGCAGCGTGGTCAAGATTGAACGGTTTGCGTCGGCGCTTTAGCTCGTTAGCCGGATAAAGACGGCTAATGTTTTATTCACACGTCATCAAAGAGAAACGGGGATAATTGCTGACCTCGGGACAAGCGAGGGCTTAGCACAGTTTTGAGTGCTTCTTTAAGGATGCAACCGGCCTGTCGGGTTGGAGGGAGAGCGAGTCTGTCAAACATCTCAGCTGTCTTTGTTCTTCGCATCTCACGAGGAACGATGGGAACTTGACTTCCAGACGAAATGCGCTTAATCGTCTTAATTTCGTCCTCCATTGTCACCGTGTCACAATGGATTTAACAGTCTTTCGTCCGAGTCCTTTCGACTATATTGTTTTCTTCTCCTCCTGCTTGAGCGCTTCACTGATCGTACTGAACTCTACGACGTTTAATGCTGAGTGTGCAGTTTTCTCTCTCTTTCCTCCTCTGTGAGGTCCTGTCATGCAAAACAGAACTGTGTACATTTACTTTGCAGTTACAGGATAGCGTTATTAAACCTTTGCAGTAGAGCTGAAATGATTCATATTTTAAGTCACTAAGTTCAAACATTACATCGTTTTAAATGACAAACTGAATATCTGGTTTCGACTGTTCAGACAAATTCAATTCATTGTTTTTTGTTAAAGTGACTTTTTGGGACAACAGTTTTGAAGTTGGTCCGGTGTTGAAGGAGAACGCTGCAGCCGCCGAAGCTGCAACGTAATCGCTCGGGGCGACTCGTCACCGTCAATGTTCGTCCGCTGAAAGTGCTCGTTGTCCCCGACGGACTCTGCTTGTTCTTCTAAAGGTCTGACAACATTATGGAAAGAACCCTACTGAGTTCTCTTCACCTTTCACTCGATCCCGTCTGTTTGTTATTGTGCGTCGCGCTTTGAAAAGACTCGATCCGAAATCTGGCGTCACATCCACATTGTTGAAATCACCCGAATATTTATCTGTGACATTGAACGTCTTTTAGATTAAACTAAGCTCAACAGAACCAACTCTGACAACACCGGCGCTCTCACTTACGTTTCTATATTGTTGTCAGATGTTTATAATAATAATAATCTGAGTCTGTCAGTGGAAACAAGAAGCTCTTTTAGTGGACGGACGTTGACCATGAGGAGTTGCCCCAAATGATTGTGTTTGAGCCGGTTCAGCAGCTGATGTCTGCAGCTTTCTCCTTCAACACTGGATCAATGGAAACACTCCTTGGACCCGTTAGTCAGTAAGACACAAAGACATGGGGAAATACCAAAGTTACCCTTTAAAAACATATCAGACTCTCGGAAAATTTAATTTGACAGATTAAATAATTAATCAACAAAATAATAATCGGGTTAATCAATCAATTGGGAGCCCTGCTGTCTGACAAACAGAGGACAGAGAGAGAGATCCGGTCCGGTCCAGAACAGGAGGAGAGAACTTTCACTGGTTGGTCTGCAGCGTCGCTCTCTACAGAGAACGGATCACAAACACATCGCGTGTACAGAACATCACATCGTCTTTATTCTTCTGAAATGAAACTGTATTTGTGTGAGCAAACACTTCAAAGAGGTGTGTGTGTGTGTGTGTGTGTGTGTGTGTGTGTGTGTGTGTGTGTGTGTGTGTGTGTGTGTGTGTGTGTGTGTGTGTGTGTGTGTGTGTGTGTGTGTGTGTGTGTGTGTGTGTGTGTGTGTGTGTGTGTGTGTGTGTGTGTGTGTGTGTGTGTGTGTGTGTGTGTGTGTGTGTGTGTGTGTGTGCTGATGATAGTGAGTAATTCTGGTGGGGCTGCAGCATTAGTCAGAGCTGGAGCTAAGAGTCTGCGGAAAAACGAGCCACATGCTGAGACGGAGATAACACACACACACACACACACACACTCTCTCTCATAGTTATTGTTCCAAGCAGGGGGTTGTGCAAAGATACAGCTGCATGCACATATGTATATTTATATTTGTATTATACGCAGTGTGTGTTCACACTCTGTATCTCTGTCTTTACTCTTCTCTCTCTTTCACACACACACACACACACACACTGTCTCCGCGGGACTTTTGTTTACACTCTGCTTTATTTTCCTAACCCCCGGTGTCCAGCCCGGCACAGCGAGGCAGCGTTTGTGTTTGCTGAGATGAGGACCAACTACTGCAAGAGGCAGCAAGCTGTGTGCTCGTCTCCTCACTCGCCTTCCAGTTGTCCTTGTCGTAACACAGACACACACACACACACACACAAACTCTACCACCATCGCTGTCACTGCAGCCTGCCCTGTCTTCTGCCTTCACACACACTCGCTGCATGGATTTCTCTTTTGCGTGGTCAGCATGAGCAGCTGACTTACTGTCTCTGCCCTCACACACACACACACACACACACACGCACACACCCTTCTCTCACCCACACAGCTGGAATCAAACAATGGCCGGCTTCTGTTGGCTCCTGCGTCTTCTTCCATTGTTGTAAACTGCATACTAAAGTGAAAGTCAGAGGGAGAGAGAGAGAGGTGGAGAGACATGGAAAGAGAATGAGGGAGAAAGCTTTATGAGTTTTGCTGCAGGCTTTGGCACCCAGGTGTGTGTGTGTGTGTGTGTGTGTGTGTGTGTGCGTGCGTGCGTGTGTGTGTGTGTGTGCGTGTGTGCACTATGGAGAGAGAGAGTGTAATTTAACGCAGGTTTTATAGCTAAGAGCCCTCTCCATCATTATACTTTAATGACTATATAATAGGGGTGTATTTGTGGTTCTGTGTGTGTGTGTGAGTCGTACTCGTCTCTCTCGGTATTCATGCCTTCTCGTCCTAACGTCTCCGTCATGTCTACACTACAGCCTGTTCATAGAAAGAGTTTTATTTTTTGTGCTGGAACATTTTTGTGGGAATTCCCATCCAACTGAAAATCTCTTATCTCCAGTTCCGCTGGAACACTTTTATCTTTGGAAGTGAACTGAAAGTGTGCAAGGAGCCGTTGATGCATAATTAACTGAATCTTTACAATGTAGGTGATGTATAACCACTGATGGCAGATTATAAGGATAAGGTCGATCCCGATATGATTATTTACACCATTCAACATGTCGGTTCCTGTTGCTCTCTTAAAGGGACGCTTCACCCAAATTACAAAACAGCACATACTGTATCTTCTCTTACTTCTTCTGTGGTGCTGAACCATGTAGGCTGTTTTGTAGTTTGGGTGAACCTTTAATTTTCTCAAGACTTCTACAGTAAAATCACATGAGATTAGACGGGCAGCCTTTAAATGGTGTGTGTGTGTGTGTGTGTGTGTGTGTGTGTGTGTGTGTGTGTGTGTGTGTGTGTGTGTGTGTGTGTGTGTGTGTGTGTGTGTGTGTGTGTGTGTGTGTGTGTGTGTGTGTGTGTGTGTGTGTGTGTGTGTGTGTGTGTGTGTGTTGGATCGTGTGGGGGATGCTGATGGGGGGGCGAGTTGATGCAAATTTACAAGAATCAAATCTCATCCAAAACTCATTTTCAAATCTTGATAGTTTTTTTTTTTAAACACGGTTGTTGTCTTCGTGAACGCGTTGCTCGTGTATTTCCCGTTTCACCGTTAACGGGTGTGAATGTGCCGCTGTGGACGGGGATGAATCCTTTTAACAGTAGAAATGGGCTTTGAGATGGATTTCCTCTCGTAAACACGCGCCTGCCTGTTGGCCACCCAAAGCCCCCCCACCCTCTCGTTCTGTAGCTCTCCTGTCCATCCCTCCTCCCCTCCTCCTCCCCTTCTCTCCCCTCCTCCTCCCCTTCTCTCCTCTCCTCCTCCCCTCCCCTCTCCTCCCCTCCTCTCCTCCTCTCCTCCTCATGCTTTCCACTGGAAACACTCGACCATGCCAGCATTTCCCTCTACGCCCTCTTTCTCTCTCCGTCCTTGTACGCCCCCTCTGGGTTACTCTTCGTCTCTCTCCCCTTTTCACGTCACCCCTCGCTTCCCCCGTTTTTTTTCCTCCCATCATTCTCCTCTTATCTCCCCCCCCCCCCCCCGCCTCCTCCTTGTCCATCACTCCCTCCTCCCCTTCCTCCCTCCATGTTCCTTCTGTTTCCCTTCCTCTCATTTCCTCACCACGGCGAGTTTCATTTCGCCCCAAGTCATCGTATCACAACGGCATGCTCAGGCTTCACCTCCTCCTCCTCCTCCTCCTCCTCCCTCATCTCCTCCAAAATATGAGTCTTATCTGTGGAGCTGTCAGCCGGGTCCCCGGTAACAATGGCCTCCTTTCTCCGCCTTCTCCTTTGCCGCAACAATGAACTGCTTTCTTTTCCCCAAACGCAGAGCGACTCGACGCCTCCTCGTAATATCTCCACGTTTAGGAGATCTTTCTCTCTCTCATTCTTCTTGCTTGACCTCTTTCTTTCTTTTTCTCTCCATCTCTACTGCTGCGTCTCTATCTGTCTTTCTCCAGCTCGTCCAGCTTCCTCTCCTCAAAAGAGCCTCGTGATTGAACGTCTCTCAGGATAATGAAGATGTGTGTTTGTGGAGGTGCAACATTTATTATGTTCAACCAGGTCACGGGAGCCAGAAAGAGCTGCAGCTTTTTATGGTTCTGGCTGCAATCCTAAACCTTATAGAGCAGCAAAATGAGAATCATTAAATGTTTTGGGGTGATTGGGTAGAAGGTGGTTCCAGTAGAAGTCTCATTCATGGTCTGCCTGGACGATGTTAAGTGAATGGCAGTTGGAGCGATTCCCAAAACCTGGATGGGCGAGAAACTCCTCGTTGAATCATCGCAAAAAACAAAACGGATTAGCAACAACCTATCTGCTCGTTTGATTGAAAAAAGGCCAAAAGGTCAAAGGTGAAAGCTGTTAGACATGAAAACTAACTCCTAAGAAGCGTTCCAGTAAGAAATGTCCCAAACGATGAGTTTAAAACTAACTGATCCTGAAGGTCGAGCTTTGTCAAAATAATCTATTGAAGAGTATTTCCTTCTCATTCAGGCCATTTGAATGGATTCAGCTCCTCAGTGTTTCGTTTCTGAATTCGCTACGATGCTCCTCGGCTCCGTTTGGCCGCTCTGTTTATCTGTCTTGTGTAAAAGTAGCAACGCTATAATGAGATGCGAAAAAAGTCCGTTATAAGTAAAAGTCACACGTTCAAAATTTGACCTAAGTACAAATTATCATCATCAAAATGAACTTCGGGTGCTTTCAAACCTCTAGTTGGTCCGAACCGAGGGAGTGAAATCATCCGTTCTGGTCCGGTTCACACTGAACCAATAGAAGTAAACATGAAGGTGTATAGAATGATAGGAACTCATTGATTGGCCTGTTTTGGGCTGTAATCATCCTGCAAATTCTATTCAAATCAGTGTTTTCAAGCTTCCAAAGAAATATCTGATTATAAGCATTGTTAGGATTGTTCGTATTATAATATAATATATCTAATAATGACTAACCGGTAGAGACAGGATTGTACTAAAGTCGCTCGCCCAAACGTTGGAGAACGCATGAGGCTAATGATTCGGTGCTTATTGCTGTGGGATCGCTGTCAAATACTTTTTAATGGACTTAATGAATTGACAAAGTACACAGAGTCGGACACGAGCACAGCAGTTCTAACGGCTCTTGACCCATTAATCAGGAGGACGCCCACATGGCCTGAAATACAGATCAATAGGATCTCTTCCTGAACAGACTTCATGATCAACAGATGGATTTATCTTTGAATTTGTGCTAAAATCACATATCTGCTATCATAAGAATGCTGTGGTGGGTTTGTTTGCTTTCACACCACAAACGAACCGGACGAGAGTCCACTTAGAAGGACCCACCTTTTTCAGGACCCACCTTTTTAAGCGGTCTTGGTTTGGTTGTTTGGAACTGTGCTAACCGGGCCCGAGTTCGTTGTATCCAAACAGCTGTATGAAAGGCCCCTTAAAGGACCCGCTTCCCTCTGCATGGGTATGAGGACGTTCTTCTTTGTGGTCTCATGGTAGTGATAAGAGACACTCACCGCACCAAAGTGAAACTAAGTTGAACTATAGAGCACGGAGTATGTTTTTGTCCAAGAACATCGAGGGTGTCATAACAGGAAACCTTCAGATAGGGTAGAGTAGAACACACTTCAGTAACCAGCAGCTCCTCCCATCTCTCAGCTCCAGAGACGCTGCTTTGACATTGGACTCGCTATCTATGACTTTAACCGTCAGCGCTGAGGCTGCTCTGCTATCCGTCTTGTCTTCCCCTTCCTGTCCTCGCCGTAGCGCCGCCTCACTTCCAAACTGCAGCATCTGACTGAGGACGGTAACTCCAAACAAAAAGCGCTGAGGAGGCAGAGCGGTCCAGAGCAGTGAGGCAGAGTACCATAAGGATGATGCCAGTGATATGCGATAATGTCTCCCAGGGTTTCATGCCTGCCGCTCACGCAGACTTCAAACACCTTCTCACCCGAGTTGGATGCACCAAAGGGCCCATCACTGGAGCTTAGAGCGGCGATAGTCACGGTGGCTTTACGGCTGACATGTGCATGTGTCAGTGAGTGAAAAAGATGATCAAACAGCCCCTAACTTTGATGAGATTATCACTTATTTCGTTTTAATTACCAGTCTTTTAAGTCGGGGGGGGGGGGGGTGCACTCACAGCCATGCTTAGACCTCTTTACACATGTCAGTGATTCATTCTGTGAAGGCTCTTATCTCTTAGCGGCTTGGCTTTTTGATGGCACCAACGTCAGCATTCATTGTACTCGGAGCTCAAAGTTAGGCTGAAGCCGATCGGCGATCGAAGGGTTGCTCGATGATTGGTTTTTCCCAACGCCGATATCAAAGTATTTGTTTGCGATCAGGACTGAGGTCTTATAGAAATGATCTTTAGAAACATTTAGAGATGTTTGTAGTGGAGCAGCATGTCCGCCCGCTGAGCCCCGATAATCAGCATGACGGGTGGAGTTTCAATCCTTAATTACAAGCCAGTTTTCCGTCTCTTTTCCATCCTCCATACGCCGGCTCACCAGCGTCCCGCGCTCCAAAGAGCCCTAAGTGCTGTGGACAGGGCTGTCGATTATCGAGTATCATTTTTATTACATTCTAAGCTTTCTGTCGTCCAACGTTATGCCGCTATCCCAGTAAAAAAGAGGGGGAAATATGACCGTTATCTTATTTATCTAAGTTATGGTGCTGTTAGATTGCTGCTGGACCGCCCTGTTACTACAAATACCAGCCTTGCTGCTGAAAGTGGGAGACCGTTTTTTTGACTGCAGTGAAAATGTTTTTGAAATGCTAAACGCCATCAAATATGGATTCAAACAGAATATGTCGTGAGATAAAAGCTTGTTGTGTATTTTGGAAATGATTACATCCGTCTTTTTTCAATAAGTGTTGAGGTTTGGACAGAAGGCCGAGACGATTCCAGAGACGAGGAGGAGTCATCACTTGAATAGAGATGTTGTTATTGGGCGATATGAAAATAGAAACGATCGCCCGTCCCTACTGTAAGTGATCGTGTAACTCTTCAGAAGCTGTACTGCTCAAACCTGGTCAGGATTTGAACCTTTTTGGAGAATAAGATGTGATTACCCTGTCGCAGAGTCCTTGAGCAAGGCATAGAACTGGTGCTTTGAAAGGCTATCACGCGGCTCACTGAATGCCCTGAGTTGCCCCCTGTTAATAGTTTAGTCTCCTCCCTTCTTGCTGCACGGCCGGCTGTGCTTAAATAAATCTCCCAGAATGCAGGGCTGTTCCCCGGCTGTGTCAGAGGGCTCGGGCTGCAACCTTGCCAGTGGTGAGTGTTGTACGGAGGCTGGAAGGAGTGTGTGAGACACACGATCACCTTTAGGGCCAAACATCAAGCTCTCATGCGCCGAAGCCCGTGCCAGGAAAAGATATGAAGTATTTTTCTTGACATTTTGTGGGTGATTTTGATGTATTTTTCATGTTCTTTTAGGGAGGCAGGAAACTACAAGCTCTCTGCTGGGTTCATGTAGGAGTTAAGGAGTTACACTATTGTGTCTCTAACTAACGCTCACTGAGGCAGCAACACTACTGAGAGGAGGTTTGGGGAGCCGATAGGGTTTGAGATGGCAGAGACACGCTCACTCATCACCACTGGAAGCGGTCCAGTCTGCCTTCTGTTGTTCAGAGAACACTCTCCTTATGTCTTTTTGGCTCCTCTGTGTTATTCACCAGTTTCCCCATACAAGCCAAATGTCACACCATGTAGTACCGCTGACTTTGTTTGCAGTAAACTTGTAATATTTTCACCTCCTCGGACCAAAGTACCTGAAAAATTAAATTAAGTGTCACCTCCTCTTTTTTTTTTCTTCCCCTCATTTAATTGGCCTCCGATAAGGAAGCGGTCGTCCTTGTGCTTTCAGGGCGCAATTTAGTAATTTACAGAGCAATTATGACAGCTGTGATGAGATTACTGCCTGGCAACTCACTTGTCCTTCATCATCTCTTTGTGATTTAATTTGCAATGCCATGTCAAGAGGCAATTGGTTTGAAGTTGCGAGGCGGTGGAACTCTGTGACTAAATGAAATGGAGCGTTGCTCGAGGAGCCAATGTTTGAGGACACGCGAGTAGTTTTCCTTTACAGGCTGATAAAAATGCCATCAACACTGTCATATTTGGGGTATTTTTTGTTGCCCGCAGTGGAAATTGTTAAAATAGAAACAATTATCTAGGTGGATTAAACTGTAAATAATATTTGTGTTTTCAAGCTGGTTTTCATAATCTGCGCCAAGAATCGTGACATCTCCCTCCACCATCGGCTCAGGAATGAGCCCGTATCTAATGGAAAGGACTGTCACAGGAAGCAGGAGTACGGTGGGGGGGCTGTGTTTCTGAAGAAGACCGAAGGAACAACAGAGGGAGCCGCTTGAATATGAGGGAACGAGGCAAAAAGGAAAAGCAGTAAAATCAAATCTGTGAAATAGGTCATTTCCTCTTTGTTCTTGTGGAAATGCATAAAGAGGCAGACGGTGTGTACTTCTGATGTTCTCCGGGTGAACACATGTGTCTGAGTGAAAACGCACACACAGCTTTGTGTAGCCTTGTGCGTCTGTCTATGGCCTCTGTCTGTGTGTGTGTGTGTGTGTGTGTGTGTGAGTGTGTTTATGTGTGTATGTGCCCCCCCCCCCCGCACTGCCTGTGTGCTGGTTAGAGCATTAATGATGTGTCGAGGGAGCACTGCCTCTACATAATTTATCAACCAGGATTTATTAGCCGCAGAATTAACTTGTAGGGGCTGGGGAGCACAGGATGCATTTGTTCATGTTTTTTTGTTTTTTCTGGATTTATGTGCGTGGATGCGTTGTCACTCCCCTGTGATCCATTTCTCTCCATCAGCCTCCTGCCAGGGGGACGTCCCCAGTCAGATAATTGGCCAAGTTATTTCAATTTTAGTCGGGTTTAAATTACAATTCAGGGCACTGATTGTGTGTGTGTGTGTGTGTGTGTGTGTGTGTGTGTGTGTGTGTGTGTGCGTGCGCAGAGTCGGGCTTCGTGCAGACTATGTTCCACAGTCGCAGCAGTAAATCCTGTTCATGCTGCCTATAGCACGCACACTAACCTTTTATTCCGACATCACTATAAAAAAATAAAAAAAATATTTGAATACAAAAATACACGACATGAAAAATACAGGGTGACGACCTCAAAATCAAATATGAACTCCCACAGAAGCAAAGCGTCATTGCTGCATTCCACACCTGGAACAGCCGCTGCCCTTGAATACGTTCGTCAAATATGTTTTTAAAGTACAAGTTTTATTTGTGCATTTTTTTTATGTAACCTTAATACACTTTTTCCCTCGTTAAGTACATTACCTATTTCATAAGTATTTCATAAGCAAGCCCAATCCTCTTCACAGGCAACAGCTGCCAAAAGTTCTACTGAAAGCGTTTTGTGTGTGCGGCTCCATTTCCATTTTCTTCATTCACTTTTTACGTTCTTTCTTTCAACCATTTGCTTGTAGATTGGACAAAATTCATCAGAATTGTGATTCATTATACATGTTTTATCTAACTAAATGAACCCGACTCCCCCCTACTTGTGTTTATCTTGAGCTTAATTCCCTTTCTGTTTTGTTCATGCATCAGATCACAGAGATGGGGAAGGACTCCCTCCCTGCCTGGCTGCACTGGGATGCCAACAGCAGGATCCTGCAGGGTCTACCTTTGGAGGAGGACAAAGGCGTCCATTACATCTCGGTATCCATCTCCAACCACACCAAATCCTCCTCGTCTTCAGAGGTGTTTTCCATCGAGGTGCACCCTGAAGATCATTTGGACGCAGACGCAGCCCAGCTGGCATCCAACCAGGCCTCCACAGAGGAGGACGTCCAGCCGTTCATGTGTAGCAACGAGGAGCCAATCACACTGCTGACTGTGATCCTGGACGCCGATTTGACCAAGATGAGCTCAGAACAGAGAGTGGAGCTCCTGGACGACATGAGGAGCTTCTCCGGGGTGGGGCTCCCACACATGAAGATACTCCCTGTGGTCAACAACAGGCTGTTCGACATGTCTGCATTCATGGCCGGGCCGGGGAATGCCAAAAAAGTGAGTGAATGTGCAAGCGCGGAAGTAATTGAAAAATCAGAATGGATGCTAATGACTAGGGCTGTCTTTGACAAAAGAAGAGCAGTCTTAAGATTTTGTCGATTTTTTAAATTTGTTGATTTAGTAGTTTCTCCCCAAAGAATCATGCAAAAGCACCACCTTAAATCTTGTGTGCTCTTATGTTTCTTGGAAATAAGTCATTCAGCGTGAAAAAGCATTAAAAAAAAGACAAATTAACAAAAGAAATTCTTAGTCAACTATGACCAAAACAGCCAATTAGTCGACTAATAAGCTGCAGCCCGAATCATGAGTATGTGGTTTTATGGGTAAAGTAAATATTTGCCAGTCAGTGAATAATCAAGCATTTCATATTAGTAGATGGATAATTAAATTAACAACTGTCAATGTCTCCCCAGGTGGTGGAGAACGGTGCTCTGTTGTCCTGGAAGCTCGGCTGCTCACTGGACCAGAGCACAGTCCCAAATATCAACAGCGTCCAGGGTCCTGCAAAGGAAGGGACAATGTCCGCCAAGCTGGGCTACCCTGTGGTGGGATGGCACATTGCCAACAAGAAACCTCATGTTCCTAAGCGGGTGAGGCGCCAATTAAACAACACTCCGACACCTGTGCTGGCAGTACTTCCTCCAACAACTGTAGTGGAGCCTCCAGTAAGGATCATCCCAACACTCTCCTCTCCTTCTATTGCCGCACCAACCGAAAGCTCTGCTCCCCCTGTAAGAGGCCCCGTTCCCCTACCTGGCAAACCTACGATCAGAGTCCGTGAATCCATTGCCCACACCCCAACTCAGGGACCGCCTCAGCCAACAAGGATAGTGGAGACCACCAGCAGCATTCCTATCCAGCCAACCATGACCAGGCCTACGTATGTGGAGGCCACCGCTACACCACCTGCACCCACTAGAAGACCTACTAAGAAACCTAAGAGACCCAAAACCACACCGGTGCCCAGAGAGCCAAAGACCTCCACGGCCAAGCCCGCCAAGCGCACCACACCATCACCTGCCGTCATCCCGGACCCATACAACGAGAAGCCTGTCTTGCGAAACCCCATCGACCAGGTCAATGCATTGGTTGGCACCTACTTCGAGGTCAAGATCCCATCCGATACATTCTTTGATAAAGAGGATGGGACAACTGACAAGCTGCGTCTAACTTTGAGACAGAACCACAATGAAGTGGTCGGAGAGGGCTCCTGGATCCAGTTCAACACCACCAGCCAACTTCTCTATGGCCTGCCTGATGTCCAACATGTGGGGAAACATGAATACTTCATGCAGGCGACTGACAAAGGTAGCTTGAATGCAATTGACGCTTTCGAGGTCCGCGTGAGCCGCTGGCCCATCAATGACAAGACCCCCGTGATCTTCACGGCCCGATTCGAAGGCGAGCCACATTCGATAACAAATGACATCCACAAGAAGATCCTTCTGGTCAAGAAGCTGGCATATGCACTTGGAGACCGCAACAGCAGTACAGTCAGTCTACGAAATATCAGCAAAGGGTCCATTGTGGTGGAGTGGACAAACACCAGCCTACCGCAGCACCCATGTCCAAAGGAACAGCTCACAGTCATGAGCAGGACGCTCGCCAGTGCTGACGGAAAGCCCTCACAGACCTTCAGGCACTCTCTGGAGCCAGAATTCAGACCACTGGATGTCATGGCCAAGGGTAGGGCAAGCTGCAGAACATATTCCTTCATCCCACCAGGAGATATTGATATACCAGAACCCCCAGCAGTCACGCCAGCTCTGGGAACAGGCCGGCAGAGCACAGATGACGTCTATCTCCACACAGTCATTCCCGCCGTGGTGGTGGCAGCAATCTTGTTAATAGCAGGCATCATTGCGATGATCTGCTACAGGAAGAAGCGAAAGGGCAAGCTGACCATCGAGGACCAGGCCACCTTCATCAAAAAAGGTGTGCCGATTATCTTTGCGGATGAACTAGATGACTCTAAGCCACCTCCATCTTCCAGTATGCCCTTGATTCTACAGGAAGAGAAGCCCCCACTTCCACCCCCCGAGTACCCCAACATGGCCACGCCAGAGACCACTCCCCTCAACCAGGAGCTGCTGGGGGAGTACACAGCCCTGCGGGATGAGGACCCCAACGCGCCCCCCTACCAGCCACCACCTCCCTTCACCACTCCCATGGAGGGCAAGGGCTCCCGTCCCAAGAACATGACTCCCTACAGATCTCCACCCCCCTACGTGCCACCCTAAGACTTGTTTAACTCTCCCCTCGTATGGTGGAGGGAGAGGATGCCTGAGGAACTGTGACGGTTTCCATTCTGGTGTTTGTCTATCTGGACATTTACAGGGAGAGATGACAAGAGGTGCTAAAGTACAAAACAGCTACAGGGGACTTTTGTTTGGGAAGGGGGCCGTAATGAGTCGGGTGGGGTTTTTACAGTTGACTGATGGGATGGAACAGCTGGGAGGGACTACTGTTTTGGTGGTAGCCCAGCTACTACAGTGGCCTAAGACAAACAAATTCTCGTCACATTGGCTTTTGGATCCACCAGTTGGTCAGAAGCGACGACTGGGAGACGTGATGATCTCCCGTCCCGGCATTTCTTCTTTTATTCACTCTTTTGATTTAAAATACAGGCTTTTATTTTGTTTGCCATCACTATCCCAAGGTTATTATTCTGAATCCTTTGCTCTTCTTTTGTGTTGCTTTTAAATGATACGAGGAGACAGTGAACTGCCACCAGACCACTGCAAGCTACAACTCGTGTTTTTTAATAAGGAGAGTGAGATTCTCTGAAAATGAAAAAAAAAGCTATCACAAGGATCTGGAATCAGCCCTGCAGACGACACAGAAGAATGGGAGGCTGAGGTGTGCGTGTGAATGAGTGGGTGTGTTTATTCAGATTCAATACGGTTTGCCTTTTAACACTAGCTGTCTGTTTCTATCCTTATTCACGATGTCTAGTAAAGATGAGAATAACAAGGTAGCCTAAAAAAAGAGTTAGAGATGAATAATAAATAATTTGTTTGTTTCATTGGTTTTAAGATCCACTGTATATCTGGAAGATGTTCTGATAGATTGTGTTATATTTTTTTGGTGGTGGAAGAGAGCGGGAGGAAAGGGACTGCCTCGCTAAAATCACCTGAAGGAGCTCTTTATTCCTGTTTCAGTTCATTAGATGAACATCTTACCTTCCTCTCAGCTGCCCTCAATAAGGCGTAATAAACGGTGTGGGTCGCGGTAGATGATTATCTAACTAACTAAGTTTGGTGTAGATTTGGAGGCAAAATGTGTAGTTTTATGCAGATGATAGTGACCTCTATTTGGCGAAAACGCGAACCGAGGTCAACAGAACCACGACAGTAAAAGTGAAAATGCCATGTCGGCCCTTTTCTACATACAAACCTCCAACATGTGCCCAAACAGGAAAAGGACTCCTCCAGGTTATTTTGGACCAGGGATAATTATTTTTTTATGTAATGAGGCAGTTCTTCTGCCCGGTCAGAGGAGGAACTCTGAGTGCCATGGAGACTCTCCCCAGAGGGACTGTACAGATACTCACAGAGGAGACGAGGCACATTCAGGACAGAAGCGAGAGAAACGTTCACTTTCCAGCAATTAGCTCACTGAACAACATGGTCACCGAAAATCTCCTTCTAATTTTTTTACCAAGTTTTTGATACAGCCTCAAATTGTTTCTGATTATTAAAAGAAAACATGATTAATGATTAGTCTTCTGTGATTTGTAAAATCTTAGCCTAGAAGTTCAAATATGATTCAATTACGTACACTTTATTTTATTTTATTTTTTTGTCATGGGTCACATTTTCAAGTGTTTTTATTTTGTCGTGTGTGTTTGAAAATCGAAATGTATCTCCCACTATACAAAGACGGACATATTTTATGTAATCACAAATTTTAATTTTACGTCCTTTTATGTTTGCTAATGAGTTTCAACTGAAAGTGACCCTTTGCAATAATAATGTACGGCGCAGTCCGCTCAGTGATGCAGGCTGGAGTGACTCGTAGTGTCATAATATTGTTGGTTTTTTGCAGGATGCCAAGGCTTTTTTGCTTCTCAAGTGTGCATTGTCATAATAAAACCAACTGGTACGATAAAAAAGACAAACATCCACCTTCTTCATTCATGTATCTGGTTTTAACTTCTTGCTGCTTCTCTTCTCACTTTTTTGATCCCGTCATCCTCTTTGATCCAAACCTGACTGATGTTTATGGATGAGCGTTTTGATCACTGTCACTTTCCTACTTCTCCCGCTAAGCCTTGAATTGATAAATCAATATGTCTGAAGTCCTCAAGAGGTTTGGCCTCGCCGCCTGGCAACCGTCAACGGTCTCGGGGCTAACTGAAGCGGTCGCGCTGCCGTCCCTTTTGTACTAAATGATTCTGCTGTTGAATGACTGGTTGGACTATGCACTTTGAAAGCTCTGCCATTAAAGAAGGCTATGCTGTGAAAACACTCTCTCAGCTCCATCTGTCTCTCCACACATCACAGACGGATCATTTGCATCGATTGCTCCGAGTATTGATTCCATGTAAACAATTTGCCGGCATCTGTTGCATGTCCGTGATAATTCTTGGCGGGGTTTAATGTGTGTGTGTGTGTGTGGGGGGGGGTGCGTTCCCAAGACACCGCTAGTTGCTAAAATGGATAAACGGATGGCGGTGATGACGGAGATTAATGGAGGACTGATCTGGGTTTGATTGAGACGAGATGTGAGGGAGCTGAATGTGAGCCATGAAGAGGTCATCATTCACTGTTTGGCTCTTTCCAGGTGAAGGGCTGAATCTAAACCTCTCGGCCTTTTACAAAATGATCATTTTATGAGTAAGCGTTGGAAAGTAAACATACATATTTTATATGCATTATATTTTGCCCTTACCCCGTAGACCAGCACTCTGCCATTTATTAGAGTAACTTTAGGATTGCATGAGCAAAGTCTCATCTCAAATGTGCTGGACAAATCTGATTGGAGCATTCTGGAAGATTATAGATGTGCTGAGGTTGCATTTTTCCGGGGCCTTAATCAGTCGCCTTCAAAGCACCAGACAAGCTCAATCCATCACAGGGAAGTTTGCTGGAAATGATTTGTGGAGCCTCTTTGTCTGGATCCTGCAGGAGCGTCCCGTCGCAAAATGGATGAAACGGTCAAACCCGATCACGAGTGTTGTTTGTTCACAACAAACGATGGCAGCTGATTGTCACAGTCAACAACAGGCCTGATTACACTGTGAGGCACTACTCCATGAAGCCTCTAAGAATAGCTGAAGTATACTTGATAAATAGGAGTACTTCTCAGAATAGAAGGGAAGCATCAATTATCAGACAGCATGACCGCACACTTAACATTGAATGAGTCCGTGTTCCCAGCAGATACCCACCGCAGTAAAACTTGAAATACTAAAAATAATCATCTTAATGTGAGTAATGAACTGGTGAAGGTTCATGGTGATATCTATAAATTCATTTTTTTACCCGACTCCCCTTAAAGCGTCGTGTGACGCTCCTTTTGGCCTCTTTGGATTATGCTGAGTGGTCATTTTACACAATGAGGGGGCGTGTCGGCCGTTAAAACACTTCCTGGAAGACCCTCAGAGATCCCTCCTCCCTCCTCGATCCTCGCTCCTCAGAGCAGAAATAAGAGCTTTGGGACGGCCGTCAATATGCTGTGCAGAACAACTTCCGTTTCGAGCGAGGAGCGAGGAAATGACAATTAAGAGATGTGGGGTACTTCTCAAGTCTCTTAATTGTCGTTTCCTCTCTCCTCACATGGTTTCCTCCATGCATCCCTGGGAGGGACTAAAACACAAGGAAAGGACCCAAGTGAGGGAAACGGGGATGCAATTAAGAGACTTGAGAAGTACCCTTAGTCAAGTCCCAAGACCCAAGTCTCTTATTTGTCATTTCCTCAATTCTGGTTGAACCGGTTTCAACCGGAAGTTGAAACTGGACCCGTTTGAGAGAACTTTGAGGAGAAACTTCAGGCCAAAGAGCTGATATCAGATCAGCCTGACCTCACAATCAGACATATGATATATATATATATTATATGATATATATTATTATATTATACAGAATATTATTATATGATATATATTATTATATTATACTGAATATTATTATATGATATATATATTATTATATTATACTGAATATTATTATATGATATATATATTATTATATTATACTGAGACTAAAATAAGATGTCCTGACGTGTTTATCAAAGTGATATTTACTGCTTTTTTCATGTTGGAATAAAGGTTAAATATTTAACTGTAAAGTAGTAATACGTGTTTGATACCTTAATGTTTTTGCATTAAATCATTCTGGGATGTTTGCTGAAATTGATTGGATGTGGCTCAGCCCTACAGAGAACATGTTCCACCAGCTCCACTGCTTTTGCTGGTTGTTAGATGTGAGCTACGAGGTCTAACAAAGAATGCACCGGAAACAGAACAATGTTATCAATTTAATTCCAATCTTGGGGGATGTGTCGTAGACGCCTCAATAATGCATTTACAGCAGTCTCATGGAAAAGGTCTCGTCTTAAATCATCCTTCAGGAAAACAATGAGACTCATCTTCTGCAGCTGTGAGAAGTGAATACTTTTTTTTCACCAGTTTCAAATATTGGTACAATTACAACTACAATTTTCACAAACAAGTTTCAATTCACGAGTGACTTCACTCTGAATCGGAGAGACGGTTAAATTGTCAGCCCTCATTTTATATTGTTGGTTTGACAGAAACCTTTAATAACGCTGGGCACGTCTCCCACAGTGAGAACCGGGTCGTATGAGCCAGCCCTGATGGAGCTCTCTCAGGAGCTGTGACAGACTTTATGAGATGTAATTCCAGCTGACTGAATCTCTTTTTTTTCAGTAATTGAACAATCTGGAGAGAAGGTGTAGCTCTTGACAGCCGTGCGGTGCCGTGTTTGAGGAAACGGCACAAAGACTTCCTGTTCTGGTTCTTTTTTTGTGTCCTGCAGGGAAAGGTTGATTAAAGCCCTCGGTGTCCACATGAGCTCCAGTTGGGTGTGTATTAAAAAGAAGGAGACCACATGGAGTCTGATGGTTGTGCTGTGCACTCGAGGATCGGGCCTTTAAATTGAAAATAAACCAGCGATCCATCCAGCAGAAAGTCATTCAGAAAACAATTGAGCCGGCCTCCTGCAGCCTTATTATCCGGACAATCATGAGGACTCTCAGCACCGTCCACAGTGACACACTCCTTCATTACGATGGACTCGGCCGGTGGGGTGGCGGGGTGGGGGGTTGTTCCACTCGGCAGCGTGTCTCTGAGCGTGCCCAGTGGCGTCCTCTCCACAGAGTTAGACCCCAGAGATGGAACATGTGGCTCCAGAGTGAAGTGCATTCAGTGTTTGATGTAATGAACACGGATCATTCACACCCAGAACTCACAACACTGGAGTTCTTTAGGATTGAGCCAAAAGTCATCAAGCTTTGGGGATTCAACCACACAACAAAACAACAAAACGCGGGAAAGGTTTATCCGTTAAAGGGAGACACTAAAAGTTCATAACTTCAATTAAGTCGATTACTTTTTTGTATTAAAAGATTTCTGAAATTGTATGAATAAATCTGCAAATAAGTCATTATCTTATTAAATATGTCCACATTTTCATACATTTCCAGAACATAAATGTGAACATTGGATAAAGCCAAGTTCAAAATTCATGTTTCATTTCAACATATTAGAGTTCAGGGTTTTAATATTTGGATATCTCTTTGTATCATTCTATAAATCAGAAAATAATGTCAACAGCCGTAAGAAAAAATAATTTTCACCATGTTTTTATGAACAAAATGTAGTATAAATGAGTGTGTGAGTGATGTGTGAACAAACCTCTCTGTGTGAACCTTCAGCACACAGAGAGGAATGAAAGAGTGAAGTTTGGTGAATGTAAGAGCTGCTGAAGTGGAGATTTATCATCAGAGTCTGAGAACAAACTCATTGAGAGGAAACGTCCTTTAAAGAGACGTTTAGTTACATTACAGACATTTAGAGACTCTACAGGTGAACACATGAACTCATAGATATCACCATGAAACTTCACCACTTCATCACTCACATTAAGATCATTATCTTTTGTATTACAAGTTTACTGAAATGTTATGTTTGAATATGCAAATTTGTCATTATCTAATAGTAACTTTTGGTAAATTTAGGAGAAATCTACAGACGCAAACAGACAAAGTAGTAAAATAAACACCTGAATGTGTGTTCTGGATGTTTTCTTTAATGTGTTGGTGCAGTTTATAGTAAAACTACCGTCCAACCTGACGGAAATAACACATTATGTTTTCCTATGAATTTCCATACGAGTCACAAACATTGTTGACCCACTAATGGAAAGTTATGGTAATATACAAACATATTTTCTGAAACAGTAATTGAGGTAAATAAAACTAAGTCAATGTGTGTGTGTGTGTGTGTGTGGGGGGGGGGGGGGGGGGGGGGGGGGTATCACAAAGGAATATGAAGTGCTGAAATATTTAGATTTTTATGAAACCTGCTGTGTCATTGAGTTCCCATGATACACATTCATCTCATGTTCTAGACGTTATGAACCAGAACAGAGATATTCATGTTGTAATTATGCTAAAATGCCAAAGTAAACCCTGACAGAAACACCGCATGCATGTGAGTGAAGAACACTGAGGACATGAACATTAAAGCTATGAGGCAACAAAACAAAACTAGAATTCATAATTTCCTGGCCACGGCTGAATGCACCGTCTTCCATATCTGCATCGCTGCGACACGGCGACGGTCTATGTGATGTAGATTCTGTCCTCTGCTCGTGTCCCCGAGGGTCTGAGCAGCCCACAAATGTAGGCTGAGTGTGAGCGACTGCACGTGTGAATAAATGTGTGAGAGCAGACACCCGGCGCGGTATATGAGCACAACCGTGTGCCTCTCTCTGCTGTCATGTTGGTGTATAATCGGGGCCTTAAAGGGGCGGGTCACGCCTCGAGAACATTGGGAACGTTGGGAATTTATCTCCCCCTTATACTTAACCAAACTGAGGTACTAAATCAAGAGAGAAGTAGAGTCATGTTCTCATAGACTTCTATACAGCCAGAGGAGTCGCCCCCTGCTGGACATTAGAGAGAATGCAGCTTTAAGACGCTTCAGCTTTGGCTTCACTCGGTAGAACCGGACGTTGCCGCCTGTAATGGAGACACAATAAATTCAGAGGAGAAACATTCTTATTTAGTTTTGCACGTCGCCTCTTTCCAGCTCCGTGTTGTGCACCAAACAGACACCCTTTAGAGAAAAGGAGTTTCCCTCATTAAGCGGCTGCAAATGTGTCTTCGGCTGTTTGTCCGTCCGTCTGTCCACTGATCCAGATCCGTCCGTCTTCCCCCCGTGACGTACGGACAGACACACACTCGAAGGCGCGACACTGGTCTGATTCCCAGCATTTTTAATGGAACGGATTCTGCTTGAAACTCCACTCCAATCACTCATCCTGTCACCATGAGTGTTGTTGACCTTGTATCCTCCAACAGAGGTGTATGAATTTCTCTCTCTCTCTCTCTCTCCCTCTCCTTTCTCACCCTCTCCCCCTTTCATCCAGCTCACCCGCCCCTCTCTTGCTTTTACAAACCACATAATGAGTTCTTGTCTGTTTTTTTACTGAAACGCGTCTCTTTCTCTCCTAATTGGTCTGAAACACGATGACTTCTTCAAACCCGTCATTTTGAGAGAGTGTGTGTTTGGAATGCCAGAGGGGTTCTTTACTTAAAGTAAAAATAGAAATACCACAGTGTAGGAATACTTGCTTATTAGCAAAAGTCCTGCATTAAAATGTTTACATCCATCTATCATCTTTAATCGCTCATACTGTTCAGGGTCACCGGGGTGTGGGCAAAGGCAGGGTTCCCCCTGGACCAGTCACCAGACAGACTAACCCCAAACCTGAGCTACATGTCTTTGGACTGTGGGAGGAAGCCAGAGAACCCACGCTGACACGGGGAGAAACATGTAAACACACAGAAGGGCCGTCCAGCCTGGGAATCGAACCCTTGCCCCTTGACTTACTTGCGTAGGCTAAAACTACCAAATTATTAAAGTACCAAAAGTAAAAGTAGCCTACTCATTGCGAAGCTCCTTTAAGAATAATGTATATTATATTATTGGATTAACATTATTGATGCATTAATTGTTCATTACTTTAATGTTGCAGCTCTGTTTAGTTACTTCATATACTGTTGGATGAATAAAGTCGTATCTTAACCTATAATACATCATTTATTAGTTTACATAGTTGTACTTCAGTTCTTTCTACTTGAGTATTTGGGCCGAGTTACTGTCCCACCACTGATAATAATCCAATATGAAAAATAAGTTATTTATTGTGAGTTAAGCTTGGTTAAGCATTATTGTACCTGGGCGTTGGGAAAAAACAAAGAAAGGCCTCGACCTTAATTAACAGGCTCCACCCCCTCGGGTACGCTGTGGCAGAATTCAAACACACCCAAGACTGATTTGCATGAACAGGTGTGTGACGCTACCTGTGGGTAACACGCTGAATGCCAAAACATGCGCGCGGTTGGATGGTTTGAATGCTCCTGCGGCGAGGCGCGTGAGGCCTTAATGATGTTTGTGACTGTTAAAATGCGGTGGGAGCGCGAGGCCGAAGAACCGATAGCGGTACTGGAACGGAGAGGCCGACCGAGGGAGTCAGAGGAACTGACCCTGGAACAGATCGAGGAGCTGCCGTTCTGACGGGTGAGTACGTCACGTTGTTTATGCTGCGCAGCTCTTTTTCTTCGTTAAATGTATTTTGCGGTCTTCTCTGGTTGTATGATTTGATGTCATCAACATACACCGCAACCGGAAATCAAATGTGACACATTTGGAGTGTGTAGAAAATGAGTATGACATGTTAACTCTTTTTATTTAATTAGATTTTTTATTTTGTAGCCAGAATACATTCTTTACTTTAATATCATCATTCATTTATTTCCTAACCCCGTTCTTCCTTTTAAAAATGTAACACAATAACTTTTACATTTTAATAAGTATTTTCACAAGTTCCGTCCTTATATCTGCTGTCTATCTCACGTTTACTCCCCTCATCTCTTATTCACGTTTCCTTTCCTGTTTCCCATCATGCTAATCGGGCTGACCTCTCGTTCCCATGCGTGCGTTCATGAACATCATTATGGCGTATCAGTCATCACACATGCAATAGAATACACGCATAGGGGGAGAAGATGAAAGATGGCCGAGCTCCATCTCTTTCCGTCCTCTTGTTGCATAAACTGCACTTTGCAATCAAACGACCCGAGAGGCGTCTTATGCGACCTGAACACTTTGCATATTGATGGGAAAATAAAGAGCCCCCCCCCTCACAGCACGCACGTACAGATAGATGTTTGCAGTGTACGATGGAAAAGAATAAATCTCATATTGATACCTGTGGAATAGCTCAAGCGTATTGCGACATCAATATCTCATCTGTTTCATGAGTTTCTGCTCTTTTAGATCTGACACAAAAAACAAGAATCACCTGGGATCCTCTCTCTGAGCTCGTTCTACAATCATCGTTATTAACGTCAATCGATTAACTTTCACACTACCTGACCGTCACAACAATTCAATGAATAAATGTTATTACTTCCTCCTCACCGCTTGTCTCTCTCTCTCTACCTCCGTCTCCCTCTTCTCTCCCCCCCTACTTTCTCTCCCCGTTGACCACTTTAACTTGCCATCTTGATTTTTTGCAACCGAAGACACCGTATACGGCTCTGGTAGCGTCAGCGTCCTGTCAGTCACATTGTAGCCCCGCCCTAAAGCATACCCTGTTTTATGGTCTATTTCAGCGGTCCCCAACCACCGGACCGGTCCCGGGCCGTGGGTCATTTGGTACCGGGCCGCACAGAAAGAATAAATAACTTATATTATTTCCGCTTTATTGATTATCAGAGTCTGAAAGATGATCTCTAGTTTAAACTCTTTCAATCTCTTTTTCTCATAGACGTCTATACAACCGGAGGAGTCGCCCCCTGATGGACATTAGAGAGAATGCAGCTTTAACAAACCTCCGTTTTGGCTTCACTCTTCAGAACCGAGAGGTCGCCGGCTGGTAGGTGCCAGACACTTCTGACTATTAAGGTACGACAGGACACACCCACATCCAGATGTCGGGTTCATGTCTTTTACAAAGTAAAAGACTCGCACAAGATGAAAAGTAATCTTTTGAAGATATTGCCCCCAAGGAACGGTTGGCGACGATTAAGGCTGTACTCGAATAGGACTTTTAAAAAATTCAAATCACGTTTGGCTGTTTAGTGTGAAGATTAAACATTGTTAATTTTTTGGGGGTTACAGCCGGCTCTAGATGGGCCCGGGATGAAGTCGGCACCCTGCTCCGTCTTTGAGCTTTACGCTTTTCAACCTTGTTTTTAGCATAACGGATAAAGTGGACGGTCCACTCTGTATTGCTTGTCGAAGTGTAGTGTTAGTCTGTTCTGTGACAGATGTGGGAATAGACTGAAGGCCTCCCACAACCCTGAACAGGATAAGCGGATATAGGAAACGGATGGATGGACTAAGCTCTGGCTCTTAACTGCACTGTCGTACTTCTTGTTCCCTTCTTACGTTGATCCTGTGTCAAGGACCGGCAATTTCTAAAGAGCGGTTTTCTTAAGAGACATGTAAAGCATAACACACAACTAATGTCTCTGAACCAAATGTTGGTTCGTCCTTGAAGTGATCAAAGTTTTCCCAAACAGTTCAATGTGCAAAACTTAGTAACAAGACTACAGCCTACAGCCATGGACTGTATGTAAGAAGTGGACTTAGTCACCGTGACGTGTTACGGACGACAGTTCTTAAGCCTCGAGTACCCCATTGTCGCCATCTTGGTTTTTGGCCATCACTGTCTTGTTTTTCTGCAACCGGAAGAGACACGAGAGGGTGGAGCTAAGTAATCCAAAACACTAGATCAGACAATTGGCTTTAATGAAGTGAAAACACTCTGTGAAAGGGTTCAAGTTGAGAACAACGTGGTAGCGACCTGTCAATCACCGTGTAGCCCCGCCCTAAATCATCCCCTGCTTTATGGTCTGTTTGACTCTAAATGGACCATAATGTACTAAATGAACATCATGCTGTATTGAAGAAGACTTGAAACTAGAGATTGAGACCATAAACTCATGTTTACAATGTTTACAAGAAGAAAAATTACCTTTATTGAAAGACGATATGAAAGCCAGTGTTGGTGAATGAGATTAAAGTCATACATAACTGTGTGACTGCCGTGGCTTTGTTGTGTTGTAGTTTGCTATGCTACTGCATTTCAAGTGTTAATATTAGGTAAATGACACATGTAGTCCTGCAGCCATGTGAGTGTAATCTGATGTCTCAGGACTAAAGTTAGATAAAGCCTGCTGAGCGCCAGTGTTTCCCCATTTGATTATTCTCCTTTCATGTTGAACTGCATTGACACTGCAGGCAAGAAACATCACAGCTCTACTGGTTTAATACTGCGCACACACACACACACACACACACACACCACAATTCAATGTCACAGCCATTTCCCTATCATCTCAGCCATGGTTAGTATGCTGTCACAGTGCCCAGTGTAGTATGAAGCAGTGCTCATTTGTATGTTGATAAAATGTAATCTCCCAGGTGCCTGGCTGAATTTGTGAGCACTATCCTTCTGACATTTGCAGAATGCCAAGCGCCGCATTGCTCTGCCAGCGTGTGTGCGTGTGCGTGTGTGTGTGTGTGCGTGTGTGTGTGTGTGTGTCAGTGTTTGTATTTTCATGACCCAATGTATTTGTGTGACATGGACTGTTTGTGTGGCGTGTGCCATTCAAACAGGGATGTCACAGTACCACGAATTTAGATTCCAAGATACTCGATACCCAATGTGTTACCACGGTAAAAACCCAAACCCTCAGAGCTCGTGTTAGGGAGTTCAACAGGTCAACATACCGTCTCAAATATCCATTATATTTATGTGAAAACATCTCTTTCAAGCAACTGGATTTCTCACCAAAAATGACATTTCAAGATTATATCTGCCAAATAATAAGCTTGAACGCATCACAATGAAATTAAAATGCAACCTCAGAACGTTAAACCTAATCAAGTAGATTTTGTAGATTTTTGTCAGAGTCCAACTTCTCAATTTCTGTAACCGGTGTAGCATGAAAGCATGGTGGAATGAGCACGCTAGCTAGCTAGCTAACTAGCTCGAATGCATCATAATGAAAGTCAATGCAACCTCCGTACGTTACCTGTTTGCTCCGCAGCACCGTGCTGATAACAGCTAACGTTAACTAGCTCTCCTGCTCGTTTCAACAGGGATTTGTTGCTCACACCGTTCACATGTTGCGCCTCAAACGTCTGGAAGACGGCAGTCGTGCTTTTCATCTTTTGATCCGAGCTGCTTTGTGGGGCTGTAGAGAAGTGAGCACCGTCACTCTTTCAAATATTTAGCATCAACTTGGTGCTGAAATATCGGTTCTCAAGACATCCCTCCATTCATCATCATTACCTTGTGTATTTGTTTTCATTCATGCATGTATTCATGTGTTTGTGTCCTTGTATAAATAGTGTGTGTGTTGGTCTTTATTTCCTCTCTCGTCCCAAGAGGTGCGTGTGAAGGATTAAGCCAATGTTTTGCTCATGTCTGAGAGGAATTAAGTTTTACAATCTTTCAACAACAATGCTCGGAGTAGCTTAGCCGCTTTAGTGTGTGTGTGTGTGTGTGTGTGTGTGTGTGTGTGTGTGTGTGTGTGTGTGTGTGTGTGTGTGTGTGTGTGTGTGTGTGTGTGTGTGTGTGTGTGTGTGTGTGTGTGTGTGTGTGTGTGTGTGTGTGTGTGTGTGTGTGTGTGTGTGTGTGTGTGTGTGTGTGTGTGTGTGTGTGTGTGTGTGGCTATTTTATTTTGAAAATCTTTTAAACCACACCTAAAAGTCTCATTTCTATCAGAATAGATTGATGTCTTGCTGCTTTATCGCTGCGATTGTTTACGGTCTGTGATATGCGACCCTGATGGCAGACCAAAGAATTGTTTGGTTACAGCTACTGTTTAAGTCTTTATGCTCACAAGTTAAGACGGTTTGAGATAAAGACAGATTACACTAGGACGGGACAAGCCCCCAAAAACCCTGCTGCTTGTTTTTTCAAACCAAGCTCACAGGACTCCAATGATCGAGGTCTTTGTTCCATGTAACACAAGCAGGTCTCGTCTACACAGTGAAACGCAGTCATTGAGAGGCTTTTGGAACAGTGGTGGTTTATGTGTGTTGCTATTTCAGAGGGCGATAATATATCTGAGATATCTCCCTGTGTCAAGGACAGAAGTGTTGCTCTGACATTGGCTGAGGTCAGTTTGCTCTCCGGCGTCATGGAACTGAGCGTGTTATCAGGTTAACACCGACCTCTCTGAAACGTGTCCTGTTTGTAATTTTCCTCAATGACGTAACTTGAGCAGATTCCTCACGCAACCTTTTTATATAATTTCTCCATCCTGAAAGCTCTGAGAGACGGTTCACCTGGCCGTCGTTCAGCTGTGGCACACCTGAGGTGAGGCGCTGTGATGCTGTTTCAGACGTTTAAAGCTGCATTTTGTTCTGCATCCAGTTTGTCGTCGGCACACAGTTGGTTGATCGGAGCCTTTTTGCCTAAAATATCTGCTGTCTTGGCAGGAAATGAGGTTGATCACAGCTGATTTCACTGGCTGAACAACCAAACAAGCTTGAATGGGGATTACACGGAAAAAGGACTCGTACAGTAACCTAAAAAAATAAAACCATGAAGGACTCGCACAGTGACTAAACCATGTGTTATTTAGGAGGTCAAAAATGTTGTAAATGTTCCTTTTTTAGCTACCGGCTGCACGGGAAATTCAAAACAGTTTAATTTTCTTTAAGCTGAATATTTCCTGAACCTAACCAAGTGGGTTTGTTGACAATTTCTGTCACCAGTGTAGCATTAAAGCATGGTGGAATTAGCATGCTAGCTAACTAGCCAATTGGTAAATGAGTGACATTTGACAACTTTGTCTAAAGACTCTTGTCCACGCTCTTGTCCCACTGTAGGAAAGCCCATTGCTATTGACAGATAATCGGCCAATCGCAGCACAGTAGGGCGGGACTAGGAGGAACACCCTTTGGCTGACTCTGTCACTATGTTTTAGGAGATGGACACAGATTTACTTACATGCTCTATCTATTTTCATCTTACTCACAATGTAAATTACCTGTATCTCTCCTAAAATAATTTTTTTCTTCAGATGACATTAATTACATAACTAATAATCAGAAGGAATAAGTTAGCATTGAGCTACGATATTCTTAAAGTAATGTATTCTTCTCAGGGAACCCAGTTGGTAGTTCTTGTACGTTAAATAAATTGGTAGAATTAAAGTGTTTGAGATAAGATCGTGGGGCAGAAAAGACGACTTGCAGGTTCCTCACGTAATTAACCTGAGAGGAGTACATGCACCAAATATTTAGTCGTCAATACAATATTTCAACCTGCTACTTCCACATGTATCGGCAGGTCTTTGATGCACAAGCTAACAACGCACAGCAAATAAATCCAAGTTGTAAAATGTATAATTCTTATCAGTAAATTGGGTAAAACCTGCGTTCAGAAACCAGACGAATAGAAGAAGAATCTAAACTTGGGTTCCTGGAGGACGTGTACCAATTCTGTTACTACCTTCTGTGCTCTGAACACACATCACCACTTGAAGCAGCGTGACCTCTGTCACGTCAAGCTGCTACATTTCTCGCCTTGGGCTCTGAGATACGGAGACCAGGTCATGTGTTTCAAACACAGTGGCGTTTAAAGTATCAGTGGGCTCTTCGTGTCCTTCTTCCTCCTCCCTCCCTCTCTGCCATCGTTCCCCCGAGGTCGAACAGAGAGGAGCTGATATCGAAGGTTGCGTTAGCCCCCTCTAAGGGGGGTCAGGATCAGAGGGGCTCAGGCCAGGAAGAGGCAAAATGAAAGGAGGTGGAAAGGAGAAGTTATTTTGGGGGGGATTTGCAATATTGCAGCAGATGAGAGAGAGAGAGAGAGAGAGAGAGAGAGAGAGAGAGAGAGAGAGAGAGAGAGAGAGAGAGAGACTGACTGACTGACTGACTGACTGACTGACTGACTGACTGACTGACTGACTGACTGACTGACTGACTGACTGACTGACTGACTGACTTTTTATTCGTCCTTCTCTATCATGAGTCAGAAGAGGATGGGGGGGGGGGAATAAAGGAAAAGGACTGAGTCATTCCTCTCACTGTACTAGCATCACAGAATCACATCTATGACTTTATCTAAAATGTGGCTATTATGAACTTAGTGTCTTTAAGGTCACTTAATGGGAACATGTATCATATGATTCACATGAACAACGAATAGAGTGGAAGAGAATGTCAGTAATAAGTCCTCTACCGATGTCTCACTCCTAATCATACCAGTACAATTATAAATATAGAGCAAAGTATTAAAAAACCAACACACCACTGCTCCGTTTACTATAGTGGCAGAAAACCAGCGAAACGTGTCCGTTTCCCTTTGTTACGTAGATTCTGTCTCTTCAGCTCACAGGGAACTACTTGGTTAGGTTTAGGAACACATGGTGGTGTTGGTTGAAATAACTACATCAGTGCTTAAGTGGTGTTTGTACTTCCTCGTTGTAGATTACGTGGGGAACCTACAAAGGTACAGCTAGGAGCCAGCAGCTCTTCCTTTGCATGAGCGTTGGTGAGAACAAATTAAATTAAAACATATTCATCTAACATTGTCGAGACCTCACTTGGCAATTCAACGGCCCGAAAGAAATGTTTCTGTGAACCTCTTCAGATATTGATGGTTGTACCGGCCGCAGTAGAGTTGGCAGGCTGATGGTTTTCTGCTTGGCCGTGTTTTTTAGTTTTTTTTCCTTCAGCCCTGCTCGAGTGTTAAAAGGTCACGAGAGATGGAGAGATGTTTACAGCGCAAATTACATTGAAGCACAGAAGCCTGGGGAGAGCTTACGGGCTCCGGTGGGCCTGACCGCACTCATTAGTCAGAGCGGCTGCAGCTCCGTCGGGGTGCGAGGCCAGGAGATCTGACAACAGCGCTTCACAAATAAAGCCGTGAAGTTTTGGGGATTTTTGTTTTTCATTCAGAGCGCTTTATGCAACGTGTCGACGAGGACGAGTCTCTCCTCGGCTGCAGCTGGAAAGATAAGCGTGAACCCCTTTAACAGCTCCAGTGTGCAGCTCCTCACCTCGAGGCGGTGAGTGAAGAGTTCCCCTGAACCTGCGATGAACCTGAGCTCGTGTTCTGAAAAGCCACTGTGACACTAAAGAAGACTACAAAAACTAAAACCTTAAAAGAAGCGAATGAATACCCCCCAAATAACCCACTCGTAAAACTAAAAAGAATGAAACTTAAAGTTCCATCGCACATTAAAATAACCCCGCCCAATAAAAAAAAAAGCAAAACGTGACATAAACAATCCCTAAAAAGCGAAACAAACTCCAAAAGAGACGAGAAACTAAACAAATAACCACAAATATCAAACCTCTCTGAACTCGAGGCTTCATAACCACCAATGGGTGGCTACGTCCACTTCTTTACAGTCTGTGGGAAACACGCTGTGAAAGGGTTAAAAAACGAAAACACGGACGACTCCCAGAAACGCCAACACCGTCGTAGCGACCTGTCAATCATTTCACACTCCAGACTGATGAACTGAAAGTCCGTCGTTTTCTCCCAAAAACAAATTCTGAATCAACCACGACTGAAATGTGAAGCTTTGCTGCGTCTCGTGTGCAGAGATCATTTGGAGAAGAAGCTGTGAGCGTCTTTTGTTTAACAGAACAGCGCCAGAGGAGACCTGTTTCTATGACAACAAGATGGACCGACACGACCAAAACAGGATTCATTTTCTACAGCGACTCTTGTGAAAAGTTCGAAGATTTCTAACTCTGAAGAGCTCGGAGCGGCAGCACTGAATAGAGGCCGGGTGCAGCACCTCTTCTCTTGTGATTAAATGAATAAAGACGATGGCCACGTGGACGCAGGCTCTACATCATGTTTACCGGGAAAGTCGCCACAGACTCCCAGTTTGTAATACTGCAGATATATGAATATTGGAATGCTGTGGGCCCAATCGCATCGTGACTGAAACATTCATTTATAGTGAGAGACGGTGCGCTGCCTCCATGTACGGTAGCATATGTACAGTAGCAGCAGGTGAGGTGGCAGGTTTTCTGCTGATGTTTGAATCCCTGCTGTCCCGTGATGATGGTATTGTGACCCAGATGCAAGTCACCAGGTTCTAGAGGATGTCTGCTCAGGGGGGCCGAGATGACGTCTCCCGCTGTGCCACAGACCTCATGTCGGAGGGTTTCAGGCAGCCAGGAATATATTTCCTGAGGAAGAACTTTTGCTTTTACCTGAACCTTTTGACCTCGCTCTGAGAAACGTGTAGCATCCGGACTGTCTTTTGTACTTTTAAATGGCTTGGACCAAAATAGTTCAGCTGTATTTAAAGGTGTTTTTTTTCTTTTGGTTGGATCGTTTTTTGTTTCTTGTGTTATATTAGTTGTGTTAAAAAGTCACATCCTGAGCTGGTGGAAACCCTCTTTTATTGTGATGGTCTGCAGTGTTTTCAGTGTTCCCTTTGGGGGGGAAGTCCCACGATGGCGTGGTGGTTAAGTGTGGATGGTAACAAGACCTGGTCTAGCCCTCCTCCTGGCTCGGTCACATATACCACCTGTAATGTACTCACAACGGGACCACGGGGAGCTGGTTTAAATACTTAGTTAGGTTTAGTAAAAGATGATGAAATACTTAGTTAGGTTTAAAATAGTGCCTTGACTACATTATAAGTTACGTGACAAATAAGTCATTATTTTCTGGTTTCACGCGGGTAAGAACAGCCGTCTCCTCCGCCTGAAAGAACTGGTCGTTGGAATCCGCCTCCACTCCCGCCCACCTTGTGGGCTCTTTGGTGGGATATCTACAAATTATGGTGCATTCATTTTTCGTATGTATAGCTGCGAATGCCGGATGAGACCAGCCTGATCTGATGGTAAAACCACGTCGTCCATCTCATTATCTTGTCCCTGGAGACTTTAAATGAGACGCGCTTTGTGCTCCAAAGCTTCTAATAGTAATGAATGGACACATTGTTCTGCCAATGAAGCTAAATATCTCTGTAATGTTTGGAGTGGGATATGAATCTAACGGCTCTGGGAGTAGGTGGAGAACAGAAGCTGCTGCCGAGTCTATTAGCAATTAAGAATCCCGATCTCCCTCCGTTCTCCTTGAACTGTATTGGACAGCGGAGACTGTATCTCAGCGTGCAATTGGTCACTGTCAGGACACCGCGAGCCCGACTGTCCAACTGAGATCAGGACGCTGCTCGATATAATGGATTCCTATTGGTGTCTGCCGGCCAGACAAACGACGTCGGAGAGCTGAGAAAATGGCTTATTGATGACTGTCTGAATCCGCGGTGGCTCTCGGGGTGTGAAGCCGGCATGCACCTGGTCTCTCCGCCTCCGTCTCAAACCACCACAGCTTTTTGGGAACTTTCGAGGACATTTAATTGACTTGCATTCATTCCTCAGAGGCTTGACCCCGTCCGAACCCGAAGAAGTCTTCGCCCTAAATAAATGGATCGCCTTTTGTCTCCAGATGGGAAGTCAGTCTGATATGCATCTGATATTACATTATGTTCAATTTTACACTTCTTATAGCTCTCAAAATGTAGCCAAATAGTTTGTTTTACATAACCGCCTAAACTCTGTGACAAAACAAATGATTAGTATTCATTTAGGCATGCAATAAAAACCTTCTGTTACAGTATTCGTTTAATAAAGAAAAGTGTGAATATTTAATTTTGTCCTATGAATGTGGAAAACTGTATCATGAACTTTTCACACCGTTTAAAATACACAAAATGGTTTAAACTCACTCACATATTTTATGAGTGAAAATAAAATGTTTCTTTCTAAAATATTTGCACATAAACACATTTTATTAATTGAAAACATTTTATTGTTCGATTTTTAGAATTAAGATGATTTTAGATGTGCAGAAAAATAGCCATTACTGTAATTTATGTTGTTTATTCAACACTGTTTGCCTCAGAGGCAGCAGAACATACGAGTCAAAGTGTTATTTAAAGGTGAAAGTGCAATAAAATATGTTTTCCCCAAAATGAATGAATAATGGTGATGAGTGTTGATCAAAATAATCTTAATTGTGCAGCCCTGAGCTCCATCATTTAATGTCATGTGAGGTCAAACATATTTGCAACACCAACCAAATACTTTGACAACCGTTCTGCATAATTCTCTTGAACTTGAGCGTTAGTTAACAAATAGTTTGACTACATTTTCTAATTCCACGGGTCTTCCCCAGCCTGTTTCATACTATTATCCGTGTCCACAGGGAACCGTAATGCTCACATAAACACTCTGCACTGGGCCCCGGGCACCTTGAATATAACATGCGGATGCTGAAACTCTATGCAATTCCCCTTTAAGTACATGTGTAATTCCATGCTAATTTGTTTTTCCTAAACCACCCGCCTTGTTCCCGACTATGAGTCACTGCAGTGTTTGTTCATTGATACGAATGTAGCCGCCCTCGGGTGTGTTAAATATTACACGCTGTCATATAAACCGAAGATCTAATGAAAGCTGCGTGCGTGGCTCGTGCGTTTCAGAGAGAGTGCAGAGAGCGATGTCCACTGTTGGACTCGTGTCTGTAGGAGATGTAATGTGACTTCAAGGCGGGACACAAATAGGGAATTTAGTTTCCTCAACATACGCTGAAGTATTCTTATCGTACAGCGCTCAAAGCCGAGATGATGAAGACGCCCCACAGGCTGCGCTCAACAGCATATAAATCATTTAAACATTGTTAGTAGATTTTATACGGTGTGTGATTAAAACATGCAGTGATGCTAACATTTCATCATCCATGTCGTTGTTCTCACTCCACCATTTCTTATCTCTCTGCCATGCAGACATACGGGTGTGTCCGAAGATATACAGGACCCTCCATCATTTAAATTGTGCTGATGCACGTTATGATATTTGTAGAATTCATACGCTGCATCCTCCGTCATGTGTCTGTTTGGATAGTTTTGTACTGTATGTGCCTCAGGACACCATGCATCCCATGAATCATAACATGACACATGATGACTTCCATATGTGAATGACAGAATAGTGGGAAGCCTCAGTTTCTCACTCACTAATCATAATGCACCCAAATACTAAAATACAACCAAATGACAATCTATGAAACGTGAGCTTTGGAATTATTTGAAATATCCTTTTTAGTAGCTCATATTGTTTGTCTTGTCTTACACGTACGAACTCTTTCAACACGGAAAAGACACTTCTCTAACAGAATATAGAAATATGAAATTCTGTTTCTGGATGATTGCCCCTTTTGAAATGATGGTTGCATCTCATTACATGCTCTACGTTTCTCTTGAATTTCCATATGGCTCGCTGGGTTTGTCAATATACCGTCTTTGATGAAGACGTATGAACAGTATAAACTACACAATTGTATGCGAGTCTATTTTCTATTGTTTGATGTCTGTGTGGTGGAGTAGGGCGGCCGAAACACACCGAAACAAAAAAAGACAGCTGTACACAAAGATTCAACAGAAAGTCTGCAGACAAAATGGGGCAACACAGACCAGCTTTATGCATACAACTCAAACATGATCACGAGTCTTCAGCCATGTTGGAGGCTCTGTGAGGCTGGACTCGGGCACCACGCTGTGTCGCTAGCATTAGCATGCTAACATGCTCGCAATGGAGACGGAAACATGGCGGCAACCTCCGGTTCTGCCGAGTGAAGCCAAAGCTTCATGTGTTAAAGCTGCATTCTCTCTAGTGTCCACCAGGGGGCGACTCCTCTGGTTGTATAGAAGTCTATCTATTCATCCTCTACTTACAACTTGTTCCCTTTGCTCTGTGTTCAACGGCCTGTAGTTCAAGTTTAAATTATTTTCTCCAGGTTCTGGTTCGTGCAAACGTTTTTTTAAATGACATGTAGAATAACGTGTTTTATTTTATGCTTTGATTTGAATGCTTTTCCTGACGGAAGTGTTTAGAACGCGACAAAATACGACAACAGCTCAGTTTCAAAGTTGAAAAAGATCAAACTGCGAAATAATACAACACACTTCAGATGTCTGAGTGTTTGGCTCGTTCCTCCCGAGATATTAAGCCGGTCTCATCTTTTTGGAGCCTTTTTTTAAATTTCTGTCCCCAGAAAGCAGGAACGTCAGACGTGAGCTTACAAACTCAGCCAGCCACGATCGCTTCACACCAAACCAGCTCCTGCCAAAGTTATTTTCATATCATGACCGTCTCTGCTGCCACCGTTTTAGTGGCACGTGAACTGTAGAAGCTTTAGAGTAATCGCCACAGTATATCATTCAGTCCGGCCGTGCTGTCCTCCTCATTACAGCCACTCATAAGGTCAGTCAGGCCCTGCAGAACAATATGGAGACAGTGACAGATGGGGAAGGACAGACAATGACTCAAACAGACACACAGAGCTGTGTCAAAACCCAAAGATGCTGCTTTCTTGCCACTCCGGCGAGAAGAACTATAAATGGGGCCTCTTAATTAAGGTCCCTTAGCCCCACGCATGTCGCCGAGGGCTGTTGCTGCTACTCACATCCTACTAATATGGTTTTTATAAGCGGCCCGGAGGAGGAGAGTGAGGGGCGAGAGAGGGACAGAAGAGAGAGAGACGGCAGGGCGACGTGTCCTCATACAACCGTTCGTATGATTCGTTACGAAAAGGCGCTTTTTCGTTTAGTGCCCACGAAAGCAACACGTCTCAATAGTCGTTGGAAGACGTCTATGTTCACAGGAATCAACTTAGTTAGGTTCAGGCAACAAAACGACTTATTTATGTTGACATTTTGTACATAATTCAAGCCGAGCTGAGCAGCATTTAGCCAACAGGAGAACGCTGCATGCTCTAAAAAACACACAGAGCGAGCCGACAGATGAGCCGCATGCATCTAAATGCTGATGAGAGAAATGTTTACCGCCAATACATAACAGATGTGACGGGGAATTGTTTCTCTCAATAATGTCTTCCGTCTCTGTAATGTCATCGCAGAGAGAGAGACGTGTCATTGTCACTCCTAATAAACCATGGCAGCCTGGTGACTAATGAGCCATAATGTTGCTCATCGGGGGCTTTGAGAAATGTTTGAGAATCTCGCCCGAGTCGCGGTCTAGCTGTGCCAGGAGGAATGTCACAGCCGGGGCCGGGGCTAAGCGAAGCTGGCACGACATCAAGAGACGATGCGTCGACGTACAAAAAAAGCACCTCTCTCTGAAATGGCCCCGAGCTGTTGGAGGAACTCGACAAGAAGTTGGAGGGAAAACTTGAGCGGGAGCTCGGGTTCGTCTTTGCCTGCAATGTTCTCACCTCCTCTGGCCTCGATGGAGATGAGAAGTTCACTTGGTGACTGTCTTATATCTACAGAACTCCTTCTAGAAAATGTCCGTTATTGCTCCTCAGCACACAAACCACGTGGGTTACATCTGTGGGAATCAGGAGGAGGTGATGAAGTGCATCAGGGTTTAGCAATCCAAATAGCAAAACAAACCAGTGTTTTCGCAGATTGTCTCCACATTTAGTTTTGCGGCGGCGGTCCATAAATATGCCCGTTTAGCAATCAAAATGTCGATGACGGCAGTTCTGAAATACAGTTTAGGAGCCTAAACTAAATATCTCAGGAGAACAGAGCTGATGCTGTAACGGAATATTTATGGAGCGGTTATATAGCAGCAGGCGGTGTCGACGTTTCACAATGTTTTTGGCATTTAAATGTCAATAATATCCTCAATGAATTACTGTTTGAGTAAACACCAAGTTTAGTCTCGTTGGTGTGGATGCCTCAAACTGATGATCAGATTGTATTTAAAATGAACAATATTGTTTAAAATGAACCACCTCTCCTTCCAGCCTCTCCTCGCTGCTCTGTTCAGCATCCTGCAGTTCACCGACTCTTCAATCATGACTTCATAGTTTCACTGAGGAGCTCAGCAGGTAATGTTATTTTACAGGAACGGTTTATTTGGGGCAAAATTTGAAATGAGATATGAAGTTGTTGATAAAATATCACAATTTGAAGTTTCGAGTTGCGATTTCCGATGGAAGCGTTCGTCACACATGATGTGTTTAAGGTCCCCCGGAAAGATGGAAATCTGATGATTATGACAGTTTTTACAGCTTCTGGATGTGATAAACGGCGATTGTTTAAAGAAACAAAGAAAGCTGGCGGGTTTTGGGCTTGAACGAGACGAAAAAAGTTTAAATGTTAAGCTCAAATTCCTCCTGATTCATTTTAATGAGAAACACAGTTCGATCGCTTTACGTCACGTGTGCATGTTGCCTGCAGCCTGTTTGTTGCTCCTGTAGTGGGAAGCGACCTGAACACCTTGTTCATTAAATATTATGCCAAAGTGGAGTGATCCGGACTCCTTTTGGTAACACAGCCCCCCGTGTTCTGTATTTAAGGTGAACGCTGCCTGCAGCTCGGCATCTTGAAATTAGACTCGCAGGTGAGGAGACGTTGTGAAGCCTAGCAGGACTTTGCCTCATTAAAATCTGGAGTTCCCCTAATTTAGAGGAACAACGTGCCGGTGCTGCAACATGCCGCCAGAGTCACCAAACGGTTGTTCAGATATATGGCTTCATTTAGGTTATTAGATTTTAAAAACAATGCTTTTTACCCTCTAATGTCCGTTTAATGCTGAAGCAGGTAAAATGTGAGAGAAAAATAGATTAAATCACAATCATTTGAGCAGCGATATCTCTCCCGTTGGTCCAGATTAATCTGTGTAACTCAGTAAAAGTCATCAGCGGGACGGAGACTTTTCTCTCAGTTGGATCGGCCCACACAGTTAAATAGAGGGGGACGTTCTGCAGATGTTTGAAAAATGTTGTCTTCGTCACTTTCTTTTTATTTGACCTGTATTTAGCCAAATTAATCCCATTGAGATTTTTAATCTCATTGACAAAGGAGTCCTAATTAAAAGGGCAGCGGAAAAGTTTCACCACATAAAAAGTTAAACATGGAAACATAAAACAAATCCCATAAAAGAGACGACGGACGTGAAAGAAAACAGCAAATTGCATCAATGAAATAATTCAGTGGTAGAACACTCAGATTATCCTGATTTTAAAATGCTTCTAAAACAATCTAGTTCAAAATGTGTCTGTAGCTCGAGTTGTTGTCATCGGTGAAGAACATCGATGAGCATTTAAAATGGTTCATTCTGTGGTTGTTTCAGGAGAACAAACCAACGTTCTCATACAAGCTGCAATGATGCTCGAACCGGAGACAAATCGTGACGCAGAACATTCTACTGATCTCTGACGTTCTTCAGGACAATCTCAAAGCTTTATAACGGCAGTCCAAGATGACCACGGTCACTTGTTATACAGTCTGTGGTGGAGAGTTGCATGTGTTAGCAGAGAGTATAGAGTTAATCCAGAGCTAGCTCTTTTTTTAAAGAGGAACATCGCACCAGTAAAACGACGACACGTTTTCAACGCTGCGGTATCGGATTGTGTCGCTCAATACACATTTTTAGATATCGGGATGGAAAACAAATGGTTTCTAGTAATTGTTTCATGGCACAGTAAACACAGTAAACACAGTAAACACAGTAAACACAGTAAACACCGTCGCTGATGGCAAGAAACCAATTTTCAAAGAAAAGTATAAATATATAGAAAGAAGCAACACAAGGAGGAGGAGGAGGAGGAGGAGGAGGAGGAGGAGGAGGAGGAGGAGGAGGAGGAGGAGGAGGAGGAGGAGGAGGAGGAGGAGGAGGAGGAGGAGGAGGAGGAGGAGGAGGAGGAGGAGGAGGAGGAGGAGGAGGAGGAGGAGGAGGAGGAGGAGGAGGAGGAGGAGGAGGAGGAGGAGGAGGAGGAGGAGGAGGAGGAGGAGGAGGAGGAGGAGGAGGAGGAGGAGGAGGAGGAGGAGGAGGAGGAGGAGGAGGAGGAGGAGGAGGAGGAGGAGGAGGAGGAGGAGGAGGAGGAGGAGGAGGAGGAGGAGGAGGAGGAGGAGGAGGTCCACAAAACAGCACGAAGATGAATTAAGTCGGTTGAACTGAAATGATTTTTGATTACTATTTACCAAGTGCTTACTGTAGGACTTCTAACATAACCCGACCGTAACCTCATGAACACTAACAGGCGTGTTCCTTCTGAAACCTACGATGACGGGAACAGTGAGAATCCTTCCCAACGTGTCTTTACTTCTGTATCTACATTCTGCATGAGGGCAAAGAACTCATGCAACACTCCCTGCTCTGCATACAATCTGGCATCCATATGGAAACATCGATCATGTCACAGTTAAACCGTTTACCACAGTGTGTGTGTGTGATGGTGCAGAGCTCGTTGCTCTGAGTTTAATGTTTATTTTTCTCACCCTGGTTGATGCACCACCCGCAGAGATCATACCAGTTATTTACATGCTGTTTGCTCTCTCGATGTCGAGACTCATCCCAGCGTTCCTGTTCTTGCCTGATGAGAGTGTGAGTCACGGACCTTCTAGAAGGTGCTGGCTTCCATTGTGTGAACAACTGTATATTGTAAGATGTTTACTTGACCCCGAGCACCTCCTGCACGTGTATTACATTTGACCCTTAAGCACAACTACAAACTCTAAAATGATGACTTGTCTAAATCAAGTCGACGATGAGAACCATTGGAACCGAACTGCAAAGTTGTGTCCATATCAGTTTTGGGGTAAAGAGACTCTTTTAAAGTCTCGGCTGCCTTGATTACAGATGAATGTTACTGTCCAAGTCATGCTGTTTAGTTGAGCTAAATGTAGCTTCAGCTGTTTTACACCATGATTCAACATGTGCTGCACAGCATGGTGTCCAATGTATGATGAGCCGATCCTCCGAGATCACAGAGAAGAAAAGTATCGTGAACAACTCTTCCCTTCAGCGCCGTCTGTACTCGCGATGGCCGAGCTCCAAGCATGAACGGAGCCGTTGCTCACAAGCGTTCACTCTTGGTGCCGTACAATTGGTCCGACGACCCATTATTCCGAAACCCCGACAGTCTGAAAAAAAAGTCTCATTTACCCAACGGCCCGTTATCCTGAGAACAAAGGCCCGCCGGACTGACCGGTCCAGACTTCATTCAGAAAACAAGCGTTTTAAAAGTTGTTTGCGTGTCGTCTTGCGGAGAGAACAAACAAATCTTTTTTTATCCGTTTATTGCAATTAAATCACAGCAACCTTGTTTATTTTGGGTTCACACAGCCGTAGTAAACGTGTGTCTCGTTAGATACAGTAAATACAGAACCATGAAGCCTCCGGATGATGTTATGAACCCAGACAAGATGGCGTTTAGTTTCCCGGCATATCTGGGACTTCCACAACAAGTACTCATCTTTATGGATATGGATATTATTTTGTGAACATGGGTGAAGTTCACCTCCAGGGCGTTGTGACAGAACGGGTCTGTTCAACCATGAGCTTTTCCTCACCGAGTAGTTCTGTTGATCTCTGAAGACATAACTTCTCCCACATGCAAACAACCTTGCAACAATAATTAGACGTGCTTTTGTTTGTCGCAGGGAGAGGGTGTGTTTTTGGAACAATGGACCTTTGTTTTCGGGATGACAGGCTTTTGGTCCGATGGGACGTTTCTCTGACTGTTGGGGAACGATCGATCACCTCTCACTGAACGATGCTTTTGAAACTTCTGTCGATCTAACTTCAGGCTGTTGTTGGATGAAATAAATGTTTTACTGTAGCTTGAATTAATATGTTGAGTTCAGGTGACTCAGCGAGTTTCAACTTTAGAGTAAAAAGTGAAGAATTAGTCGGACACGTCTCACTAACCTTTGAGTTTTTAAATTTAATTTTAACGGCATATTGTGCTGAAACAAAGACGTGATTTGTACAATTCTACATAACAGGAACATCACAGGACTTCATTTCATAGTTCTTGACACAAACGCTCTCTGGATCCGAGCAGATGTTGTTTCTTAGATCAACAGAATTAGGCGTCTCACTTTTCATCGTCTTTCAAAGTTTTTTGTTGTGTTTTTTTTTATCTCTATCTCTTTTTTATCTTTCCGGGCCTTCTGCCCCCCCCCCCCCCCCCCCCCTCCCTCACTTCACCCCTCTTCTCTCCTCTCATTCACCAAAGTGTTCAACGTCAGTCTGCCGAGGAAAAAAAACAATCTTTAATTAAGTTTGCTGCTCTGGAGACTTATCCTCTCTCATCTTAAGTCTTCTCTCCCCCTTTGCGACTCTCTCAATCATGTGTTTTTTCCTCTTTCTCCCTAACCCTTCCCTCTTCTTATTCACAATAACACTTCCCCTCTCTCTCTCTCTCTCTCTCTCTCTCCCTCCCTCCCTCCTCTGTGTGTCTCTCTCTGACTCTCCATCCTACTCACATTCTCATCAGACCACTTCAAGCGTTCTTCCTATTGTTCTTCTTCTTCCCAGTGGCTCTGATTGGCATGCAGCAGATGTTAAACAGCTGTTGCAGAGCAGATAGATTGCTCAGTTTTTTCTGTTCAGCCCCCGACCCCCTCGACTCGTCTGTCTCTCTCTCTGTCTGTGCAGGACAAACGTTGTCTCTCTGTCTTTGTTGCTCCACACAGCTCTCTCTCTCTCACTCACTCACTCACTCACATACATGTCGGTTGTCTTTAGAGATGCAAACTTTAATGTTTTTTTTTATATCAAAACACATCAGACAGGGCTGTGCATTGGAAAGCACAGCCCTGTCTGACCACAGAGCAATGAATTAGACCATGCTGCTTTTTTATTTGATTTATTTTGACATTTTGATTATTTATATATATATATATATATATATATATAAATATATATATATATATATATATAAATATATAAATATATATATATATATATATATATATATATATATATATATATATATATATATATATATATATATATATATATATATATATATATATATATATATATATATATATATATATATATATATATATATATATATATTTTTAACATGAATTGAAGCTGAGCATACATTATTTTCTCTAAAGGAGGAAACTCCAAACTTTAAGCTTATATATTATTAACATATTATGTTTGACATCTCACACAGTGGTGCAGCATTCTCAGTAACACTAATCAACCATAATCACACCACGGTGTCAGTGGACTTGAGGCAGCGACGTGGTTCTGGTTATCCAGAATGTACTGCCGAGCCCTCTGGAGGTGCCGCGGGATTAATTTAACGAAGCATCTGTGATGGGAGGAGCCCGTTTCATCCAAATACTAAACTAATTACACACACAAGGAACCAGAAACGCTGTTGGAGGAGATGAGTCCAGCACAAAGGATTGTAATTGATTGATTGAAGATTTACATTTTGATTAAACGTTTAAGTTACTCAGGCTGTTCTCATACAGAGTTCGTAGATATACGTGCAAAAATGAAAGCACTGTAATTCATAGATGTCCCACGAAATCTTAATCTACGTAATCATGAACCAGGAGGGCTCAAACAGAACTTGTCCTGCAGGAGACCGCTGTTCATGTCCAACGAGATGTCAAACGTTGATTTATTAGTCGCATAACTTCCGTACTTAAGTCATTATTAAATCCGTTATTTTAACCCAAACATCAATATTTTCCTAAACCTAAGAAAATAGTTTTGTTGCCTAAATCTCACTTAATTGCTTTTTTATCTTTTTTTGTAGAGACGGAAGTTTATTTTGAAAAGAACAAATGTATGTAACAAGTGGAAATGGACACGTGTGGCTGGACTTTTATAGGAAAACACACAACATGTGTGTGTGTGTGTGTGTGTGTGTGTGTGTGTGTGTGTGTGTGTGTGTGTGTGTGTGTGTGTGTGTGTGTGTGTGTGTGTGTGTGTGTGTGTGTGTGTGTGTGTGTGTGTGTGTGTGTGTGTGTGTGTGTGTGTGTGTGTGTGTGTGTGTGTGTGATATTTAATAGTGAACCAACAGTGGTAACTGATTACATGAGGTGTGCAGCCGTAGTTCTCCCCCTACTCTTACATCTCACTGATGGCTGATGCAGACGGTGAAGCTCACACTACAGATGATATCCAACATGGCCGACTATCCAGCTGAGCGGTCAAGAGTGGGAAGAAAATAAATGCAATTTGGAAAATCAGTTTCAAACCCATTTCTCGTTATTGCACTTGAGTCAAATGGTGCAGTGAGAAGTAAAAACCCACAGAGCGTGAAATCTAACAGGATTCCTCCAATGCCCCCCCCCCCCCCCCCTCATGCACACATCCTCCTCTGTCTTCCTGTAGGCGGTTCTTAGGGTTACCGCTGTGCTGCTTTCTAACAGTGTTCACCACTGAATAACATGCTGTACACCTGAAAGAATCAGTTCACCGGTGTAAGAACACGTTTTTGAGGGCTTTCTATTTGCTGGACCAGTGACTTCATGGATTCACACCAGTAAACAGACGTACGACTCAATTAGCTGGGGGTTAAAATGTGGAATGGAATAAATGTGGAATACTCGTTAGAGGCCAATCATTTGTGTTCTTAGAGGTTTTATTCTGTCTCTGTGGTTGAAGGTTATCTTCTGCAGCTTTTCATCGAAGATCAAACACAAGAATCTTACTAGAACACAGTTTCCTGATGAGCTCTCTGAACACACATCTCAACATTTATCAATCAGCTCCAGATTTTACATTTTGATAAACTGACACATAATGTCCCTCTTAGTTCTGTGGCTTTTGTTGCTAACATGGACCAAACCTGAAGAGATCTCTGCTACTCTCATCAGGAGAGATGTTCAGGAGGGTCAGCTTCTGTGTGTTTCATGGATTCAAGGATCATTTATTGTATTTATGCAACACAGGGATGCACAATGCAATGCAGTTGTAGCTCATTGGCTGCACAAGTGAAAACAGAACACAAACGTTAGTGCATTCCTGTGGTGCATTTGTTTTTTAATTAGCATCAGGAGGAATGTAAACAGCAGCCACAGAAACACTTCTCTGGTCAGATAATATGGCCGACATCTTCACATTAAAAGTCCAACATGAGGAAAACACTGTCCTTCAGCTTTGACTGTGTTTGACTTGTATTCTGTCATATTCCATTAGTGATAACCACGAAACAAAACTACAAATGAACAACACATTTCTGTTGCCAACTTACCAGAATGAGTTTGTTTTACTTTGTTAAATGTTCTTAAGTGCTGAGTTTGAGAGGTGTGTTGAAGTGTGGGGAGATAAAATAAAAGCTAAAGATTTGTGGTCTGTGAGGAAGCTCCAGTCCAGCAGATCATCTGTGAACTGATTCAGAAAATCATTTTATCGCCGCCTCACATCTGTTCTCCTCTCCAGACATTAAGCATTCTTGTCTCCTCCGTGTCCGTCTTTATCCTTAAGTTCTCTTTCTCCCCTCACTTTTTGAACCTTCTTCTTGTTCTGCCACATCGCTCCATCTGTTGACAAACTGTCTCCTGAAAAAAAAGAAGAAAAAAAAACAGAGCGGGAAATCTTTTTTTTCCGGCCTTGACGGTTCTGTTTGATGGACGTCGGCGCGTCCCAGAAGGCCTTAGCATTTCAAATCACGCCGGCGTGCTTTAACAGAACGCGTACAAACAACCGGATGTAACCGTCACCCTGCTGCATCATTTGAATACATAAAATATATAAATGCGTACCTATTAAATGTCTGTTCCTCCCTGTATGACCGAACAACAGAATGAAAAACGTTGTCGCAATTTCATGCTCTTTACTGTGATTGGCCAGTCATGCGACAGAAACATCACCATATAATGGAGCCAGGTACCATCCTCGTCATCATCTTCATCGTCTTCCAGCAGATTCTTTTTTTAGTCTGATGTTACAGATTGAAAAGACAATGAGCTGCTTTTGTGTTAATTTTCCGTCTATCAGAGATCCAGAATCTGAGAAGAAGGCTCCCCGTGTTTTATCTAAGACGTATTCAGCAGCAAAATAAACTCTCAGCTGAAAGAAAACAATGTAAAACGGATGACGACAGCAGATAAAAACAACTGCAAGAAAAGTTAAAGAAGACAGAAAGGACAGATGTAAGATTCAGTACATACAGTACTCTTCTGATTTGAGTTTGACTAGAATTTAACCATAAATTGGACACACAAGGTTTAACCCACCGAGTTAAAGAAGTCTGCTGTGAGTCTGCTCTCTCTTCTCCGTCACTAAGAAGTGACTCGTGCGCCAAACTCGATGAACTCTGTCGCAGTACAAACCAACTCCTGAAGTGGGATGTCTCTCTCTCTCTTCATACATTACATGGTTGTTTAACCGTGTGTGTGTGTGTGTGTGTGTGTGTGTGTGTGTGTGTGTGTGTGTGTGTGTGTGTGTGTGTGTGTGTGTGTGTGTGTTATACGCATGGTTGTTTTTGTTCATTAGCATTTATCTGTTGCAGAATGAAACACTAATCACTTTTTCTGCGGCTAAAACTAAAGTGAATTTGTCAGTGGGCGAGAAGTAGTGGTGTCACGGGCCGTTCAGCACGCATGTGAACCGCAGATTAATTACTCAGTTTAACCATCACAGTGTAAATAAAGTTGAACTGACTCAGTAGAACATGTGTTTCTAGTCTCTGATCTCTGATCATGTTTCATTCTAAACAACCAATCAGTGTTTAAAGCAACAGGAGGCGAGCTAGTAACGTTAGCAGCACCGCTAACGGCTAACCAACAGGAGGAGAGCTAGTAACGTTAGCAGCACCGCTAACGGCTAACCAACGGAGGTTCACTTCAGTTACATCATGATGCCTTCAGGCTCTGCTCAGTGAACATGAGTAGCTACTGGCTGAAGGTACATTATAACGTTATGTGTTCACATGTCATCTGTAAAATGTAGTTTTGGTGATGAACTAGAATAAATCCAGTAGTTTGAAGGAGATGTTTTCACATGAATATAAAATAGATATTAGAGATGAATTATGCTGTTTAACTTCTAACACGAGCTCTAAGCTCATTGTTATTAAAAATAACAAGATTTGATCAATAAAACTACAATCTTTTATTTCCTAATCATTTGAATTGTGTGTTATGAAGAAAATAAAACACTATAAATTACTATAACAGAGTAGAAGGATAGTATTTAGAATGTTTGATGGTTTACAGACTTCTGAGCGTTTGAAATGATTTTTTTGGGACGGTGACAAAAAAACTATTCTGGATCCTTGTAGGCCAGCTGCTATAATCAAACAACAAAGGGATCTGTATCTGTTAATACGGATCATCAATGATTGGTATTTAGGAAACATGATCAGGGATCTAAAAGTTAAATGATCTTTTTCTTTTGTGCTGATCCGACCTGTGATTCCTGACTCCGATCCGTGAGCTTTATGATCCGTTGCAGCGCTGGAGATAAGTAACCTACTGCCACCACTTTAGCTTTGTGCTGTAAGTCATGTTGCCAGTGTTGGCTTTCGTCTCTTTTATTAAATGCCAGATTTTCTCAGTCAGTATATATTTTCACCTTTTTGAGCACTCGACGAAGTGATCTGTGTGTGTGTGACGTGCGGTGAAAACACAGCAGTGGAAATGTCACCGACGGCCCCGTCTGGCTCTCAGCAGGACGCGGATGAGGGATGATTAGCCGTTAAAGCAGCCCGCCCATCTCTTCCTAATGGCACGTTTGCACTGACCCTCTCCTTGACCCGTTGCTATTAACCACAGACACAGCGAGGTGGCGTTCAGCAGCAGGAAGTGGTAGTTTTCTCCCCCTGTAATGTTGTGTATTCTCCTTCACACACAACTCCAATTACCGTATTTTCCGCACTATATAAGGCGCACTTAAAAGCCTTTAATTTTCTCAAAAAACGACAGTGCGCCTTGTAATCCGGAGCGCCTTATATATGGATCAATTGGTTAATTGGTTGATCCATACTGGTTGTACACGGCGCTCTGTCAAAATGTTTCAGTACGACTGGTAAACTACAAAGCCGCACCGCGGTAAACACCGGTACTGTGCTTACTCCTAGTCCAACACCACTTGTGTGTATAAAGACCCCAACATGGCACCTTTCAAGAGACACGCTTACGACGCTATTCTATTCTATGCGCTTTATAATCCGGTGCGCCCTATATATAAAAACAGTTCTAAAATAGGCCATTCATTGAAGGTGCGCCTTATAATCCGGTGCGCTTTATAGTGCGGAAAATACGGTACCTTCCACAGAGATAACAGGCTCTCTGATGAGTCGGTGCACCTCGCTCTCTTTATTTCCTTCTCATACCATTTCTATCTGTCACTGCTTCATGTACCATTCATTTCTTTCTCTGGCCATCTTTGTTTCAGAGTCTCTCTGTGGAAAGTTTCCTGACGTTTTGGGTTTGACATGAATCATTAAAACGTATAAAGTATACAGCCTAATACTGTCGAGGTGTGTTGAAGTATTTATAAAGGAATACTCTGCACATTTCGGTCGGATCCAAGTAGATTAGCATACATCTGGAAGCTAGCATGCTCACAATGAAAATGCTAACACACTGATGTTTAGCATGTATAATGTAGCTTTACCATCTGCACTTTTGACTGCAATTACCAGTTTTTAGCAGCGAGTTGCATCGCGCTGAGGCAGCAACCTCCGGTTCTGCAGAGTGAAGCAGACGCTTCATGTGTTAAAGCTGCATTCTCTCTAGTGTCCACCAGGGGGCGACTCCTCTGGTTGTATAGAAGTCTATGAGAAAATGACTCTACTTCTCTCTTGATGTCAATTATAGTTCTAAGAAAGAACATTTGGAAAATTGGAATCAGTAAGTTAGACTTTGCCAAGATAATCACGGTATCTCTATTTAACTGCCATAAACCAAAGTATTGGACAAAAAGATTTTGACCAGGTGACGCCGCTGTATGTAAAAGAGGATTCATCCTCTGGGGAACATGAATGTTAATAAATACACACAAACTGCTCCCACAGAGTGATTCTGTCACAGCTGACCCACATTTGTATTGACCACTACTTCAGTCTTACTCCCTCTTCTCCAGTAATTGTCCCATCTCTCTCTTCCAATCGCATTCTTCTTTCTCTTTCTTTTTGTTCTGCTCCGTCTCATTTATGTCACCCCCCCTCCTCCCCCTCTCTCCTCCCCCTCCCCCTCCCCATTATCTTCCCGGGTGACCCCAGAGGTCTGTGCGCTGAGCTAACTTGTCATGAATCATTTGGTCAGCGGCCGCTGAGCATCCCTTCTCTTCCTGTGTATCTTGCTCTCATGATCACCCCGCCTCTCTCTCTCTCTCTATCCGTCCTCTGTATTTGTTTTCCTTTATCTCTTTATGATGCCGTCCATCTTTCTTTGTGTTTTGTTTCCGACCGCGGGGCTGAGATGTGCATCGTTTTACGACACCATAACACTTGCGCCACAGGAAGTATACCGTAACCACAATTCAGCCATAAAATAAACCCGCCTTTTTTATCGCAGTAGGTGGAGATTATGGTGTTGGTAGAATTCTATCACATAAGCAGCACAAACTGATATCCGAAGGTGCTTTTATTGGGCTGTTTGCTCAAGTTGCACATTTGTCTGACTGGCACTTTTGTGTCAGAGGAAACACTGCTGATAATCCAAAGTGATGGTTGATGAAAGAAGCAAACAACCTCTTAGCATTGAGACGTATTCACAACCAGTGATGGGGAGCAGTTCAGAATATTTAACTTGGTTTGTGCTGTGATGCTGTTTGTGGTGCACTAAAACCATGTTTGATTCCATGGATACACGACCAGAGATGGACTGTGTATCGTACTAACATGGTGGGAGTAAAAGTGTTGAGATCCACCATCACCTCCAATGAGCCCCATTTAAAGTGGTTCCATTTCTGGTTCCACAAACAACCTTTCAGTCCAATTTAATATTCCAAAGAACCATATGACAAACATGTAGAACCATCCTATAGTTCAAATTGTTCTTTAGTGGGTAATGGTTCTTCGTGGAACCACACAGCCTTTTTTAAAGAACCATTTAAGAACCAATGAGAAATTGACCTTGCCGTTTTGAGTCGTATTCAACTATGAAATTTGGTGAGAAATGTTAATATTAACAGCCATGTTGGTGTGTTTTATCAAAGTACAGACGTTTAATTTAGTTTATAGCTTAAAAAAACCTGTTTAAGTGTGAAATGACTCTTTAACTACTAACCTGTGAGGATGTCCTCTTTGTTGTGTAGAATAGTTGTTTTAATTAACCTTTAACCTCTTTGGATTTATTTTATCTTTTAAAATTTTTAGTTTGTGTTCATTTCACAGTCGTATAGTTTTGAGACACATACAACTTCAGTGAGGGGAAACCCCTGCAGGAGCAGATTTGACTGTTTCCGAGTCCCCTGAATGATGAAGACACTCTTATTCTATAAAACAAACTTTAAATGTGTGTGACGGTGAAGCAACGTGTTCCTGAAAAACTCAGCAACGCTTTTCAGTGAAACCAGCGGTGTTCCAAAGAGGATAAAAAAAAAAAAAAAAAGAAAGTTATACAGATTGTCGGCGTGACAAAGTATAATCAATCAGCTGAGTCCTCAGCACCGACCCGGTCCCGATCCAGCAGCGAGTCCTCCTCTTCTCCGGTGAAGTGTTCGTCATGGTCACCGCAGCTGTCAGAGCACCGGCTCTCTGTCCGCTGCCATCCACGTGCACCGCTGTGTTCCCGACCTCAAACGAGTTTCCATGGAACAGAGTAGTTTGTAGAGACGTTTAGATATCAGATAGTACTTCCTGAGACTGATACAAAGTACAGATCGGATACCGGTGCGTTATGAACAAAATATTGTTACTTTGTAGCAGCTGTGTACTACGAACCCTGGCTCATGTTGAACCCTTTGTAAAACATGAACTCATATTTAAACTAAAGTCTTCCAAATTGTACACGTTGACGTTTTTTACAGTTTTCACATTGTAAAACAATCCCACTAGCTAATGCTACATGCTAGCACCAGATCGGTACTGAGCATGTGCAACTCTCCACAGAGAGGAGAGAGAAGCTACTTCCCTCATCGATTAACGAATTAACATGAAGTGTTTTTGTTGTGTACAATGAGCTGATAATTGATGAGATGATATCTGATTGATGCATAGGCGATAACCAATCCTGCACTTTTTGGCTGTATTGGAAGCAGTTACTGGTCTTGGAACAACTGTAGTAGTTTGCACGGTGTAAAAACTCCACAGGAAGCACACTAAAAAGCCCCCAGACCGTTGAAACCAACTGAAACTTCTCCCAAAGTGTGTAGAAGAACTACGGTGGCCGACTCGAAAACGCGCAAAAGGCCATCAGGCCGGTGTTTGGTCCGTTACGGGCTAGTGAGGAAACATGGTGGCCGGTTACATGAAGAGTACTTTACTCCGTGTGTGGATATAAAGGGCTCATTTTGAGCTAACGAAAATACATTTGTTATTTTCAAGTGATAATACACTAAAGGAAACTTACTTATTGAAATTCTGCAAATAGATCCCCTTAGAAGCCACACACTGTACTTTCAAAATAACATAATAGGTTCTCTACAGCATCTTTATTTTGACCAATCATTCACAACACCAACGAGGAGCCATCAGCGCTCACTCTTTAGACAGATGCACATCGGCTTCAAGTAGGTATCTGGATGTTCTGAATATCAAGCTCTGTGCAAATACAATGTGGTCACCTGAACCAGCCGACTGCAGTCTGACGCCGGTGGACGCAAAAACTATTCTTCAACAATCAGTTCCACAACTGGTAATGGAACCGTGTCTAATTCAACAGAATGAGCCACAGCGCACAGGGTTTTTTCTCCCTGTTGCTTGTCGCACTCGGGCGCACACACACACACACACACACACACACACATGCCTCTGCTCAATCAGACCACGGCAGATCCAGGGATTTAGGGGACCACCAAGATGCCACCTACCTCACACATGCACACAATGGAGGACCACCAGAGTGTGAGCAGGTGGAGGGCTTTGCCAGATGGCAGCTCTTCTGTTCCACTGTTATGCTCAGAGAGAGACACACACACACACACACACACACACACACACACACACACACACACCTACCTTGACACAGATGCATCCACAAACCTACAGTTTACACACACACTTGAGCTCTTGCAACACAAACAACTTGTTCACACATTTAGCTACACGTTTTAGGAGCCACTTTTACAACATCTTGTAGTTTTTATGAATAAACTAGATATGTGTGATATGTATTTTTTGTTTTTCCCACTTCTCTTTTTTCATTGTAAACAACAAATCAGGAAATCAACATACATATCCTCGACAAAGACAACAAATTCATGAAATAAAATAAAACATATGGGGTATAAATTACAAATAAAGAGAATGCTTCCTGAGCAAATCAAGCAATTTGCAAGTAATGGAAGTAATATGTCTTTTTTGTGACAGAATATGTCGGCGCTCCGCGGTATGTTTTAATGTGCGAGTGTGTAGGAAGGCTGCAGACTAAACATGGACCTCTACGAGTGTCCACCGATGAAGAATTGTTCCAGTGTGACAGCCTCGGCGTAGTTGAGAACAGCTGAAGTGTAAAGTTACAGCTGGGATGATAAATTGGCAGGGCGGCAAAAATGACAAATGTGCAAAAATCAGTTTGACAAATAGCCTTGGCAGCTTATGTTATTGTGTGTGTGTGTGTGTGTGTGTGTGTGTGTGTGTGTGTGTGTGTGTGTGTGTGTGTGAGAGAGAGACAGAGAGGTCGTTTATGAAGTGCAGTGACACGGTTCGGTAGCTGAGGAAGTTAGATTGCAGTTAGAAGGAAACTGCCCTATTTAATATGAAATAATTACCATAAAACCGAATGTATGAATTCTATTACATGGTTTATTGTATTAGCGCTATTTGACAGGATCAAATATAATATTATATTTAATTATATTTTCCTATTATCTCATATTTGATTCATATATATAGAACAAGAGAATAGACAAATGCACGGACGGTAAAAACGTTTAAACACCAAAACAGACGTGGAGTCGGTGGAACTCGTAACTGTTGTGGTTTAAGCTGCGATTTAAATGGAAGAAGTTACAGAATCTGTTGCAAACTGTTGAAAAAAGCAGTTCTACGTTGTGGTCTGTAGTCTGGAGACGGTGGTGAACGTCTTCTGTTGTTTTTTGAGTCCATAACAATCCTTTTTAGTTTTGTTGAAGCTGGAGGATTTCACAGGCCCGAAGTGTTGGACTTGTTCCAACATGTAGTCGACTAGACCGGAGCTATAATAATGTCCTTAGGACAAATGTAAAGTCATAGAAAGTCATTCCTAAATAATTGAATTGAGACTAATTTATAAAAATAACAGACCAGCGTATGTTCACCTCCTGCATCAACAACATGACATTCTGTTTGTCGCAGGTAGATTATGTATTTTCAGAGTAGTGGGTCTCTCGATGGGTTTGTTTTCCAGATAACGGGATCGTCGGACAAATGCGCTTTTGATCAATTGGGACATTTTTTCAGACTTTGGGGGTTTCCGAATAATGGGCCGTCGGATCAACGGACAGTCCTTGGGTCCCGGGTCGGGTCAAGACCCCACCTGAAGACCTTTAGTTGGAGCATTAGCTGTAAAAACTCAAACAACAACAACACTACGTCCTGTGGTTTCAGTGCAGAAATCTCAGTTTGTTTTTCATCTCAATCACCAACATTTGGCATCCAAGGCTGGTATTTACTGCTTATTATGTCTCTCAATGTAGAACAAAACCTCTAATGCGTTCTGGAGGTTGTTTGACTGTTTAAAAGTGTTTTGTTCTTTGCCAGGGGAGCGCTATCGTTTCTGTTATTGTGATTCTGGGAGTGTGATCTAAAATGCAAGCAGAAGCAGCAGGCTATATCTTCATTTAAGCCGTTTTCCCTGTTTGTGTGGCGAGGGAGGGAGGGAGGATGGAGAGAAAGAAAGATGGAGATCAGGGAGGAGTGAGAGAAAACGGCAATATTTCCTCTTATTTTAGGGTCCTAATGTTCCAACAACCAAGAAAACCATCCGGGGCCTTATAGGACGGACATCATTTGTAGCTTTTTACGAGCAAGGGATTTATTTCTAAGGTTTTAAAGTTAAAGTTAGAGCAATTAAATTAAGTCCGTATAAAACTCTCACACGCGTCATAAAAACATTATGTTTATATATGAGTGTCTGTCTATGAATGAATTGCTTGCTTACCCGTGTGCATTTGTCAGATGGACGAAGCATAAGGGCAGTAAAATAAAACTGACCGAGCGCGTTCCCAGACATTTAGCTGTGACGAGCGAACGGTTGCCTTAGTGTGCCTCATTATGAATGCTGATGCATAGAGGCTAAGTGTTATGCCAGGGGGGAGGGGGGGTAATGTTGAATCAGATTGAATAAGTGGCATTTTATTATCGCACAGCCTTAAATACGAGCATTTCAACGGACTTTCTAAAGTGCTTTTAGTGCACTGAACGTGCTCCTCATGTGAGGTTAGCCTCAGAGCCACAGAACAAACAAACGGGGCAAATTACGTTTTTATTGCACTGAAATTCAAATAAACATGACACTTAAACAAGACAGTAATTGTGTGTGGAACTCATGTGGAACTCATGCTCCGATAAAATTTTACAATTTGTCAATTTCAGAAACGGCAGAAAACCTGAAAACATTTATTTGAAATCAGTCTGCATCGATGACACTGCCTCATAAGAGATTGAGCTCATCCACAGGGAAAAACAAAAAAGAATTTCACGGGCAAAAAACAAACTACATCTGAAATTAGGGTTTGAGTCCCCGGGGATTAGTTTCATCAGCAGCGGGAAATTTCCTTTACGAATTGGAGACACGGCAGATTTGCACAGGAATAAAATCGGCCATCAGTTCCTACCAATGACCAGACATACACAGGTAACAGGAAGTGACCATATTTGGACTGAGGAGTGACGACACACCATATACGTCTCTGGTAGAGACCTGTCAATCACAGTAAGCCCCGCCCTAAAGCATCCCCTGCTTTATGGTCTGTTTGACTCTAAATGGACCATAAGTTACTAAATGAACATCATGCTGTATTGAAGAAGACTTGAAACTAGAGATTGAGACCATAAACTCATGTTTACAATGTTTACTGAGGTAATAAATCACGAGAGAAGTAGAGTCATTTTCTCATAGACTTCTATACAACCAGAGGAGTCGCCCCCTGGTGGACAGTAGTAGGCACATTGACTCCACCGGAGATCGCTGACTGGGATGGAAAAGCTAGAAAAAAGGAAACCATGAGACACCGTTTCTGTTTTGCCGCAGTATCGGATCGTTTCAGCCAGGCAATATGGTTTATGAAGCCGACAGCCAGGAAGGATATCTATTCACCACGATTAACTTTACTTGGGTAACTCATCTCGTTGGGATGCTAGACATCGTGCATATTAAAATAAATAACACCAAAGGTTGCTTTCGGGTGGAACGTATTAACTGAGATAATAAAAAAAGAAGGAACAAAATCGGACAGAACCATCCAGGTTCACCAGAAACTCCTTCAGCTCAGACTCCAGCAGGGCCTCCAGCAGAGACCGGTCCACCGTGGACAGACCCAGATCCTCCAGCAGAGACCGGTCCACCGTGGACAGACCCAGATCCGGCTTCACCTGCAGCCTTGGACCTGCAGTCGGAGGGAGGAGGAGAGCTCAGCTCCCGGCAGCAGCAGCACCTCCTCCTCCTCCTCCTCTCTGGGAGCCAACACCAACACCACGCTGCTGGAGACCCAGGACGTATTGCTGGACCCGCTGGAGGGAAGGGAGGCACGGGAGAACCAGGACTGAGAGGAGCAGACTGTCAGACCCTGCTGAAGGGTTCTGATCTATTTCTGGGCAGATATCCACCCACAATTAACACCACAGCAACTCTATTTTTCATCCTGCTACTATAGATGAGCTTCGTTTTTCCGTGTCAGTGTGCTGGTTTCCAACTGTTTCATAAAGCAGCACAAGAACTCCTGCTGCCGGTGTAATAAAGCCCCGACCAAACTCATTACTTGTTTCACTGCATTTTCTCATCCCTCTCTACAAATCTCCACCCACAAGGGCGTGACCTGACATTATTACTATTGTGTCCCCGCTAATTCCCCTTCCCTCTCTCGCTCCCTCCCTCAGTCTCCCCATTCTCTCTCTATCTATCTCTCTCTCTCTCTCTCTCTCTCCTCGCTGACTCTATTTCCTGTGGTCTTTCGCGGGTCACTTGCCTCATTCTCTCCACGGGTCACATGGCTTTGCCTCAGCCAAGCCTGGAAAAACAACAGTGGATTCTGGCGGTTTCTTTAATTAGTTGGTACCAGTCTGTGCCGCCCTCCCAATCACCCCCACTAGCATCACTGTCTTTCTCTGGTCATGTGAACTGAACATCTGGGGGGGGGGGGGGGGTTACAGTCCCACAACTCTGTAATTCTTTAACAAAACTGTGAACCTCCGGAGTGATTGGGTTTGATGAGCTGTGAATAAAAGGGAAGAGGTGGGGGAGACACGCAGAGAAGGACGCTGAGACAGAGATGTGGAGTGAATGCGTCTTTGAGGACGGTCAGAATGTGAGACGAATAAATGTTACAGGAATGGAGACATGGATGCATTTTCTATCACAGTTGGTTAAAGCAGTTTAGCGGCATTTTTCGCCATTTTTCTCTCTGTGGCCTCGTTTTTCTCTGTAATATAAAGTTCTGCTCCTCTATGAAACAGAACCATCATGACTAGAAGGAGAGAGAACTAGAACACGTCTTTAGAGCAGAATAACACAGTTATGACATCAATCATAAAAAGAAAAAAACTCAAGTTGAATTTCTTTGATCATTACTTTTACAAAAATTGGCAAATAATGGAATCTATATATCCAACTTGTTTCAAAGCATCCACAAGTGTTACAAATGTTGGAAAAATGGAGGCTTTGCATGCTATAAATATGAAACTATTCACGTTTATAACCTCTACTTCCAGCCTCTCTTCTCTCCTCTCCTCTCTCTTCTCTTTCCTCTCTTCTCTCTCCTCTGCTCTCTGCTCTGTGTTCACTTCCTGAAGTTCAGTCAGTTTGACAGAATCTTTGTCACATGACTGTTGGTCTCAGATGAATCAATCATGGTTTCACTGAGGAGCTCACAATTTAATGTTTTTTACACCAAATCTACATTTTACAGATTACATGTGAACACATCACGATAACGTTATAATGTACCTTCAGCCAGTACTCATGTTCACTGAGCAGAGCCTGAAGGCATCATCATGTAACTGAAGTGAACCTCCGTTGGTTAGCCGTTAGCGGTGCTGCTAACGTTACTAGCTCTCCTCCTGTTGGTTAGCCGTTAGCGGTGCTGCTAACGTTACTAGCTCTCCTCCTGTTGGTTAGCCGTTAGCGGTGCTGCTAACGTTACTAGCTCTCCTCCTGTTGGTTAGCCGTTAGCGGTGCTGCTAACGTTACTAGCTCTCCTCCTGTTGGTTAGCCGTTAGCGGTGCTGCTAACGTTACTAGCTCTCCTCCTGTTGGTTAGCCGTTAGCGGTGCTGATAACGTTACTAGCTCTCCTCCTGTTGGTTAGCCGTTAGCGGTGCTGATAACGTTACTAGCTCTCCTCCTGTTGGTTAGCCGTTAGCGGTGCTGCTAACGTTACTAGCTCTCCTCCTGTTGCTTTAACACTGATTGGTTGTTTACAATGAAACATGATCAGAGATCAGAGACTAGAAACACATGTTCTACTGAGTCAGTAAAACTTTATTTACACTGTGATGGTTAACGTTAAACTGAGCAATTAATCTGCGGTTCACATGCGTGATGAAGCGTGAGGAGGATCAGTGTGGATTAAGGATCCACAACGGTCCGTTACACCACTAATAAAGACACAAAAACGCTTCTAAAAACTCTCTCGGTGGATTGGTTGTTGGGGTTCCCTCACCTTTAACCTCTTGGTAATGTGTCGTACACAACAGATTTTTGTGTTTGGTGCATGTAGAGAATTATGTGCACAGACCAACTTTTACGTGCACTACTGTGCATGTGCACAAGTGGTGAGAGACATTGTTGTAAAATGAAACCTCACAGGTTTGATGACAGCAACAGTATTTATCTAGTGGCTGCTGTGATTGATGGGCCCGGTTCAAACAGAATACTTGGTAAATAAATGAAGTAAAACGTCTGCAGGAACGTTGCACTTCCACTGCATCGACTGTGTTTGCAGCCTCCTTGGTAAAGCTGAGGATCAGCCACTTGGATCAACATTTCTGATTGTTGTCAACACTGAAAAACTGCTCAAAGCTCGCGGCCCAGTGGAGCTGAAAACATGAAACAGCCACGCCGAACGTTTCCCACCGCTCAGCACTGCCAAATGTGCTGTCACTGTTCAATTGTTTGCTTTTGAAATGCTCTCCAGTTTCAATTTGCCCGTTGAAATGTTTCTGATTGCTTATTATTAGCATAATAATACAAGATTAAGACCGAATGAATTACGAGTCTGACAGCAACGGCCGTCTGAAGGAGGGAAAAGAGCAGATATGGCTTTTTAATTTGTGAGACGCCGGCCGAATGGATAGCGGGGCTCAGGCACGCACAATGCAAACCGTGTTTGTGCACAACTCATTTCATGCATAATGCAGCCTGTTACAGCAAATTAAAAATAAACAGGTTGTTCAAAGCAAAAACATATCAGACATATCGCTTTAACAAATGTTTTTTTTCTTCTTCTTCCCTTCATTAAACCGTTGGAGGGAAGCGAGCTCATTACGGGGATGTTTACCTGTTAGCCGCACGCTGAATGTGCAACTTAAGTGCATTGTGTCAAGTGAAAAAGTGAAAATTGGAGACACTCAATGCTGCTGAAGATTTCATGTTTTCAATGATTGTTATTGTGGCTGCATTAAGTGGAAAAATAAAATACGTGAATGCATTCGTAGGATTCAAAAACATCGTTACGAGACATCACTGTTTACAGCACAATGTACAAAATAATAATAATAAGCAACATGGTGAAGCTCTCTTTTTCACTTGTATCCTTTATGTCATCTGACAAAAGATTACGTTTCCAAAACAAAGCGCATTACAAAATTAAAATGTCTCATTTTATATTTCTTTCCGATCACTCACCGGACAAATTCCACTTCCTTCTTCCAATGCAGCGTACCGACCTGTATTCAAAGCGAGGAGACAAAAAAGAAAAGAAAATAACAACGCGGCTTTAATTACCGACCAAATGTACCGATAAAATTAGAACATCTTTTCTGAATCTGTCCAAGCAGCTCCTGTAATTCTGCAAACACATAATCCCCCAAAGAGCATGTGTTCATTTATTATTTCACCGTGTTTATGAGCATGTTAAGAGGTTTTGTTTTGGAAGCCTCTCGCCGTCTTCCGTGCTGCAGTACCACTCTCCGCCTGAACTATTACTGATGCGCTGGCGGGGGCGCTGTTTATAACTGTTTAATGTCATATCTGGTTGCAAATATAAAGTTAACTATCATAGAAGTCACAAACTCCAGTTTAGGGGACATCAGATTAAAGCATACATGTAAAAAAAAAATGATTTCATTCATTTTATAAAAATTTGACATTTACATAAAAAGGTAAGTTCCATGACCCGTCATCCATTATTCCAAACCTGACGTTTCAGGTTCTTGCCGTGGTATCGGTGGCGAGATATGTAGACAGGGTGTCAAAGTCACAATTTTGGTATCATGACAACACTACGGGAGGACTGATTGACACGCAAAAGGTTTTCTTTGTTGGTTTACGTTTAACTTAAATTTCATTTATTCATTTACTAACCAGGGACAGTGCACATTATTCAACATGTGCCAGAGTTAGCTGGAGAGCTAATTTTTGTCTGTAGTCCTTGGGCAGGTTATTTCAATGGTCCCCAGAAGGATGGTAAGATAAGACTGGGACATAGATATAAAGAAACACACACACACACACTTTCTGTCACAAAGCGAGGTGTAGCCAGAGGGTTGGCTGGAGCAGACTGAGGAGCAGAGCAGCTCTGAGCTCAAACCGTAGAAACATCTGTTACGGCTGGCAACGCCGTCTCTCTTCCTCTTGTCCCTCAGTTCGGCCTTGTGTCCTGTCCTCCACCATCTGTCCCTCATTCACCGATACATATAGTTCCTCTCCTCACTCTCCGTCTTTATCTACCTACCTCGTTGCCTCTCTTCTCCTCCCTTGACTCGTTTTTTTTGCCATCTCATCTTTATAATTTGCAAGACGATGCATCAAATCCTGCCTCTCACTTTCTCAGCCACTTAAACCAAATGAGGCAAACCATTTTAATTGATTCAATTAATTCACCTAATACCCGACACGGAAACAAACAACCCAGCTGCTGTGTCTCCTGAGCTTGTCCTGTTCTACACACAGCCTGGATTCAGACCTCTGAATCGCCGCAGACATGGCTGTCACCAATTCAAGACAATTTTCCCCACACGTGCTTATTGACAGCTGTTTCCTGATTTAGATAAACAACCGAGCCAATCGGAGCTGTGCGGGTAGGAATAAGTAAAGGGACGTTAACTTCTGGACAAATGGGGACGAGCGTAGATGAGATGCAGTTATCTCCGTCCTATAAGAATGAACGTAGCCCCCGTGACATCACCGACTACCGCTTTGAAGCCTCAAGGTTTGGCATTTTGGCCGTCGGTATCTTGAAAAAGAGATCATATTTGGACTGAAGGCCTCCCACAACCCTGAACGGGATAAGTTATCTGTTATCTGTTATAGGAAACAGATGGATGGACTAAGCTCTGGTTCTTCAGCGGCCCTTGTTCTCTTGTTCATTGATCCAGTGTCAAGGACTGCCACTTCTTATGACCCGTTTTCGATATGAACATGTAAATTTGGAAAGCATAACTCAAAGCTAATGTATCTGAACCAAAAGTCCTTGAAATGATCCAAGTTTTTCCAAACTATTCAATGTGCAGCAATCACTAACAAGACTACGGGTCTGCAGACATGCCATGGACTGTATATAAGATGTGGATGTAGTCACCGTGATGTGTTGACTACAGATTTGAAGCCTAAAGTTCTGCATTTCTAGCCGTCGCCATCTTAGTTTTATGGAACCAGAAGTGACAAATCATTGCAAGTTTAAAGTATTTAGAGTGTTTGACACAATAAACAGGTGATCTTTGGGTCTGGAAACGTTTTGCCCAAAAAAGGCCTAAGAATTAAAAACTCAAGGAGTTAATGTTCGTTATTAAATGTGTTTGTGTCAGAGATGTTACACACCTACTACCTAAAAGTGGGATTTGTTTTGATTGTAAATCTTATTTTTTGTGAGTTTCCGTCAGTATCATTAGCAACCACTGCTAGCTACAGTAGTCGGGAAGCTCAATGTCTCGTCATGTCGTCGATTTTAACCAAAGCGTAACTTGAATAAATTCATAATTTTAAATCAGTTCATCCATCCATCTATTTTATGCTGCTTTAAATATGTTTTTAATGGTTGCTCTTGTTGCAAACAAATCTCCCACAATGCAACATTCACAGCTGGAAAAAAACATTCAATGAATGGCAACCACGGTGGCAACAACTATTCATCAAATCAAAAATAGGGACAGGAAACGGCAAAACCTGCATCCCAAAATGAACTGATTCGAAGTATTCGTTGCATTAGTGATATTTAAATATTGCTTTTATAGTCAGAACAGAACAAATCAGATCAGCAGGGCTCAACATGACCTTTTAAAGGTGGTTGCCAGTTGAGCTAAATTAGGTTAACCACCTATATATTCCACGTGTACTTTAAATGACATTCAGGGGATGGATACATTAGTGACTGCTGATTGGTCAGGGCAGATTAACACCCCCTCCCAAACAGAAACTAGCAAACATGGACACTGGAGTAAAAAAAAGGCGGCCCTGGTCTCTTTGGATGCCAGTTAATGACTGGCTTAAAATGAATAAAGCCACGAAGAAGAAAAAAGGGACTGGCAACATTAAAAAAAGAGAAAAAGTCTGAACTAAGTTCAGAAATAGCCAACGTCAGTCTCACTCAATGGCTGCTGTGAGATAAAGAAACATCATATCTCCAAAACGTCAGCTTTTCCACAAAAACATAAAATCTGCCTTAAATTGAAACCGATGGCCGTGCAAATTACACGGCCTATTTAAAGCGGCCTCACTGCTCCCTGCGGCGATGAAACCTAATCGGCAGTAAAAATGACCGTGTAAACTTTTAATTCAAAAGAAGCCATAATACTTACCAGTGCAGCGCCCAACACATCTGCAACAGAATCGGAGGCTTGTTGCTCTCGGTGTCGCCGTGAGTTCTCTGCAGAGGGTTCAGAGGTCGGTGGCGACCACGAGCGAGAGGCCCTGCAGCAGGTAGAGCCTGAGCGACTCGTGCAAGGACACTTTCACTCGGATGGACGTAATGCAATTGAACCGGCAAGCTCCATGGCTACCGGATGATCCTCTGGAAAAAAAAAAAACGCCAGGCCACCCCGCTGCAGATATTTCCCGCACAGGTTGAAAAACCCCGTTGAGGTATACAACACATGAAACACTCCTGCAGTGCCCCAGATAGCCCGAAGAATTAATAAGCTCAATGCACTTTCCTGTCACACGCTGTATAGTTGTTCCCATTTTCAAAGAGGAGCAGAGTGTGTAATGTATATTGTGAAGTGTCTCGGGGCTATTTTCGGTGCCTGCTTCATAAAATTTCAAACCTCGGAGACCGCCAGCGTGAAAGCCAGATACCTGAATGATGCAACGGCCAGCCACACACACACACACACACACACACACACACACACGCGCTTCTGAACATTTACATACTCGCCGTCACACACTCAGCCATGCACGTAGAGAGATATGCACACACACACTTGGTCACAGGTGGCTTGACAGCATTATACTGGAACACTGCAGAGGCTGCATGCACGAACACACCTGCATATGCTCACAACTACACACTCAGTTAGTTAAATCCAGGCTCTGGAATCCTGCAGAAACTACACACACACACACACACTTACAGACCTATATTCTTCACTCAGAGCCAGCGTGGAAGCACCTGACCGGAGCTGTGCATACATAGAAAAAGCCTGGCAAGAAATAGGCTCCTTTAATGGGCTTCAAGCTGAACAAGAGACTTTGTAATTGAATATTTATGGCCGCGGTGCTTATTGGAGATTTATTTCCCCTCAAAGTCCTGCAGTGGTGCCTCTGACAACAGTTTCTAGTCCAAATGCAGTCGAACTGGGATAAAGAGGCTGAACCTGGATGATATATTATATATAGCAGAAATACAGTATCAGCATGTGGCATCGGACTGGCCTTCAGTATTAAAAACAATGGACGGTCGATTAGCTAATGAGCCGGGAGAAGAGTCCGAGCTGTCCGAGGAAAGTTACACTCCTGTCTGCGAGTGCAACCAGATGATGCTTCTGTCTTTTCTTTAAAAGTTGAATATTTTGGGGAGAGAGACACGTTTTTGGCAGAGAGCTGGATGAGATGGTTGAAACCGATGTGCTGTCCCTTTAAGAGAGTTTGCAGGGTGTTGGCTGTGTGTTGCTGTTTGTCCATGCAGACTTACCGTAGTTTTCATTTGCATTGACATGACTTCACGTTAGTCTATAAAGGAACTCCGCCACGGTTATTGTTATAATTGTTGCTATTGTGAAAGCAAGAGTTAAAAGTCATTGCGATTTGTGAATATGTATTTTAATTTCTGTTTTTCAGTTTTACAAATAGCTCCTGGAAAACATCCTAAACTCTCCTTCTGTCTCCTGGCTGTTCATTGAGGACCCTGTTAGCTCTCTGCTAAGCTAGAAACTAAACTATGCTCCAGTAACTCTCATGTCTGCATGCTACATTCTGTATGAAGCTACAGCCAGCAGCTGGTTAGCTGAGGCCAGCACACAGGCTGGGAACATGGGGAAGCAGTTAGCCTGGCTCCGTCCGAAGGTTGCACAGTCTGCACCTCTAAATTTACAGTCTTCTGGGCCGGACTACTTCTTGGCTCGGAGAGGTTGCCAGAGAATGAGCGACGGCTCCAGAAGTCGGTGTGTTCGGCCAAGAAATGATCCGGCATCGGCAGCTGTATAAATCATTTTCAAATTGTGTCCAGCTCCCCAAATGTAACCAATAAAATGCTAAGTTTGTTATGTTTTCATCTGTGACGTTGCACGAGGACAACTGTGAATTACTCTGCAACTCGCCCACAAATAGAACAAACAGGTAGGCTGATGTTTGGGGGTGTTGATCACATCTCACTAACGTGCGCCTCCTCATGAACAGGTGACATCTAACAAGCGCTCATCACTTCCTGTTTCTCTCCAGCGTGTCCTTCCTATTGGCTATTAGCTCCTCCCCATCCAGCACTGCAGGATTTCTTTTTCCTTCGTCACCCCACATCGCTCATATTATTTGATTCCCCATGAATAATGCAGACCAAAGGTGTAATTCTGAAGCCGTGTCAGGTTTTATCTGCAGAGTAGATTACAGCTGAGGTGGGATATCAAGGAATTACACTCTAGTCTGCACCGCTGTTCTCTGTCGAGCACATTGAACAAAGGTGTGTGTGTGTGTGTGTGTGTGTGTGTGTGTGTGTGTGTGTGTGTGTGTGTGTGTGTGTGTGTGTGTGTGTGTGTGTGTGTGTGTGCGCATGCAGACGTAAACAGACAAAGTAGTAAAATAAACCCCTTCATGTGTATCTGGATGTTTTCTTTCCACTCGTCTAAAAGAAGACGTGTTATGGAAGAAAAATAGACCTAAATTGACAAGTGCATGAAAAGTAAACAGAACACAGTTGATGCATCAAACTCTTAACCAAAGCTGAAAATGTTACGCCATTAAAAAAAATTCAATTTCAAACAGCAGGCCCACCTGAGGCGAAGTGTGAGAGCGTTTAGAGAACATGTGTGGTAAACTGTTTGCCTTCATACTCCTTGTTAAATATCAATGAGTCGCCCACAACGTCGGCACACAAAAACAACCCCCCCCCCCCCCCCCATGTTTCAGCCCACATCTTCTCTCCGCTGTGTGTTTATGCAGGAAAATTCAGAAAATGAGTTATGAGATAAATGAGATACGATCATCTGGTCCGTGCACCATGACCGCATGTCTCGTGGTGCCGGCTGAAAACTCGTCTCGTCAATAAGAACCTCCCGTCAGCCTCTCCACACCGCATCATCTCCCATCATCCTCTGCTGCTCCGCCTGACTCGCTGCCATCAAAACTCTCACTTCTCTCACTTCTCTATTTGATTTGCTCGCTCGCATGATGAGCATCAGAATTCTGTTGTTTACTTTTCTCCACCTTTAACTCCACCGAGATTTTTGTTATTTTGCAGATTTCTTTTCTTTGCGAGGTTGATTTATGTTTTGTTCCTTGCATGCATTTCATGGTTAAGCTATTCAATATTTCTCAAATATTTATTTCATAAAGTTATTATTTTTATTACGTTTTTTTTTTGTCACTTTTTCGTGGCTCAAAGGAAATAAAAGTGAGCGCTGTAGTCAAAATGTGAAGCGGTGCTTTTAAGTGAAGAGGGATGCAAGGAACTCATCCCACCTCAGAATAAGCATCTCAGCGCATTTTAGAAAATGTGCAGTCAGGAGTGACCTAGATAAATATGCTGAATAACCCCCCCCCCCCCCCCCCCCCCATCATCAATTATTAATTCATGCTGCTTCATCTGAAGGCCACAGACTCTCCGGTGTGTCCCACATGAGTGTGCTGCCAGGACATAAACAATGAGGAAGGCAAGTCCACATGAAATTACTTTCTTATTACTTACTTTTTAACCCCGCGTTCGCCGAACAGACCGACTGCATCGTGAACGATATTGTTCACATACATTTCTATACACTACCCATGCTACCGGAGGTCTCCACAAGAGGACACACCAAAAGAACTCGGACCTCTTTGCAAGATTCAAACAATAAAACACTCGATGAGGTTCTATTGTAAAGTGGATGTCATGGACACCGGCAGTTTGGTACCAAGTCGATGCTGAAAATGTGACGTTACTCGTGTTCCTACAGGACTACAGGTACCATCAGGGCTCAACACTGACGGTGTCCTGCGTCCTCGTGACGATGGAGAATATGATTCGGGTTGTCCCCCGAAACCCGGTTCTAAATGAGTAAAAATCCAGAGTATTGATTAGATCCGGAGTTATCTGTTCTGCTATCGGTACTTTCTTAGTTCTGAAGTGAGACGTCCTCGTCTCAAACGTCCTCTCTCTGTCTCTCTGTATCTTTGTCTCTCTGTCTCCTCTCAGTACAGCGTGAGACTCACATCATGATCAGAGAGAAGGAAACATTGTAGAACTCTGGTCGTCTCAAACACAATAAAACCCTCACAAGTAAGTTCATCACAACATGTGAGCAACAAGCAGAACATCAGTCTGTCTGTGGAGCAGCCGTCAGGTAACGCTAGTGATGTCATACGTTAGTGATGTCATGCGTTAGTGATGTCATACAGAGTTTGATCAGAAGAACAAGATCATCACTGAAAAATAATCACTTAAATAATTGAGCTGAAAATGGATTTTAAAGAATTTGGTAATTTTTGTATTGTTACTCAAGAAAGAGTATTTGTTTAATTACCGAGGAAAATAAAGCAATGTTGACTCTTTTCTTAATTAATTGTCTATTTTTCTCACAATATAATCAAAAAGAACTGACCGTAATAACAAGAGTACGGTATCAATAAAGTCCTAAAGAATCTGCGTAACGTAAACGGGGAGGTGGGTGCTAGTGTTGAAATGGTAACATGGGATTTGTTGTTTTACTCTTGTGTGTTTACCGTGATATCTAACTTGTTATTGAGAATCGTGGAATTTTACTGGTCTTGGTATCGAGCACATTTCTGGTTTGGTGACATCCCTAAAACCAACACATAACCATACGTCACATGCTTTATTTCTATACACCACTCTATTGAAAGTTGTACAGAAACTTACAGTCTCATCTCATCTTTCTTCTTTGTCATGCAACAGGGAGAATCCTATTATTTCCTTCTGCTGTGTCTCCGTCTCCTTGATAATAAAAGCAACACACCGTATTGATTATGTATGCCGTTATCTGACTGCCTCCACTACAGTGATGAATGCAGCCGGTGTGCATAGCGTTGCATTTTACCGAGCAGAAACAAACAGCTTTTTGATGTAATCTATTTTGTTGACAACGGTGGAATTTGAAGGGCAGATACGACCACAGTGCAACAGCTTCCCAGTGTGAGGCGCGTAATCTGCTTTGTATCTTCTTTTCTATGCTTACAAAACTCACTCTCATAGAAAGTACACACATGAAAAGTCTTCCAGGCGGAAGCCAAAGCTTCATGTGTTAAAGCTGCATTCTCTCTAGTGTCCACCAGGGGGCGACTCCTCTGGTTGTATAGAAGTCTATGAGAAAATGACTCTACTTCTCTCTTGATTTATTACCTCAGTAAACATTGTAAACATGAGTTTATGGTCTCAATCTCTAGTTTCAAGTCTTCTTCAATACAGCATGATGTTCATTTAGTAAACTATGGTCCATTTAGAGTCAAACAGACCATAAAGCAGGGGATGCTTTAGGGCGGGGCTACTGTGATTGACAGGTCGTTACCACAGCGTTGTCAGGTCTGGGAGTTGTTTGTATTTGTCTCAGTACTTTAATACTTTCACTTCATTCATACATTTTCAGTTCATTGTAACATCTTTGGTCGCCTTAAAATGTCTTCTTCAGCGTTTAGTTGTTCTTAGCTCCACCCTCTTGTGTCACTTCTGGTTCCAAAAAGACAAGATGGCGACGGCCAAAATGCCGTACTCGAGGCAAGGGCTCGACAGTTAGGGGTTGCTGGGTTTACATTGCGGTGATAACGCTTTTATTCTTTCATCTCACATTGTCATTATTATGCTGAAGTATAACTGCATCGTATCTTAATTACACAAAATGTAAGGTGACTTAGGTGCTTGGTTGACAGCATGGCAACCACTTTTAGAAGTTATTTTTGAGCAAGGCAGTAGTCCACAAACCAATGGGTGACGTCACGGTGACTATGTCCACTTTTTATACAGTATATGACACACACACACACACACACACACACACACACCGACAGATGGGGAGAGATTTATTTTGTGGGCCCGCCCATTGAGGGTTGGCGTGACGATATGCGTCACGCTGCGACCTCACATCCTGTTTTTCAGGTTTGTGTCTCAGCAGGTTTTCTGGAGAGGACGTTCGGCGAGTCGGGAAGTTAATTTGTTCAAAGTCCTTGAGAATCATTTGGCACCGAGCACCGGGCCTCTAATGACGTTAACCTGAAGGTTAAAAACAGCACATTAAAAAATTACAGAAAAAGCACATTGACAGACGCACAAACTACCGCCATATGACCCAACAACGCCAGGAGAAACCCAGCGGTACACACCGTAAACATACCGTCTGTATGTATCCACACGAGGCCGTCACCTCGAGCTCATGAGCTGTGATCCAAACCGTGTGCCGTTAATTAAGGAGCTGTCCAATAGAATCACTGCTGCTGAATTCTGATCAAACTGTCAAACTAGGCAGAGCTGATCTGATATAAACCAAGAACCCTATCTCTCACCTCAGATGTTCTCAGAAACAAAGTTTAGTTACTATTAAGTTGTAAAATGAGGAAGTTTGGACAGTGGAGCTAAAACCACAAGCCCCGCCCACCAAGAGAAGCACACTATCTCATTTTCCTGATAAACGGTTCACTAAAAGCAAAATGTGAGCAAATGTGACAACAAAATATTTGTACTAAAGTTGCCATATGTAGCTTTAATAATCAATACACTGTAAGAATAACCAACAGACACATACCAGGTATTGTTTCTCAGCTTCATCAACACATGTTATTCCCACTGAAGACGAACATCTTTGAAAATGAGTCAAATATGTCATTTAATTTCTTTATTTTTAAAGGTTCAGTCACTTTAAGTTTTCAACAAACTGTTCTCAAACAGGAGGGACCGGTGGATTAGTCCAGTACTATATTCAGCCGTGGTGTGTGTGTGTGTGTGTGTGTGTGTGTGTGTGTGTGTGTGTGTGTGTGTGTGTGTGTGTGTGTGTGTGTGTGTTCATGGTAATAAAGGAACACATCACCCAGTGAAAATACAGATGGGTCTTTATTTTTCAAATGGCAGGAAGCAGAGTGGGATATTAATTTGCATAAATATGAACTGGGTTCATGATTAAATATGAGACTGTTTTCATTCTGCACAGATAGGAAACTGAATGATTTGCTGCCAAATGTTAAAAATATATCTCTGCGCACTGAGAGTGAGTTGGAATGAGATGGTGAAAATACAAACGCAGCCCGTAGGAAGCTTTCAGATGCCACATTGTGCAAATTATAAATACATGAAAAATCTGAAAATCACCATACTGAGTCGCCCGGGGAGCGAGCTGGCCGGTAAAGAGGCTGAATGAGACGGGGCCCGCTGGCTCGGGATCCGTCCCATCAACTGGGAGCCCTCCAGCTGTGAGCCGGGGACCAGAAGGTGGCTGGTTTCTACATTCAAAGAGTGCCGGGCAACATTATTACAGGAAGCCTTTGAGCGAGACACTGAACTGCGCTGTAGGCTACGTAGCTGCGTGTGTTTCTAGAAAAATGACTCGCAATGTAGCCTAACAGGAAGATTTCCTTTTCCTCAGCAGTGCAGGAGAAGGAAGGAATAAAGGGATCGCCTCGTCTCCCAGACACCGCTCTCATTAAAAGTTAAACAAGACAACAAGCGTGTGAGAGGGTGAGACAGTCACGGTTATTTAAAGTACCAGAGCGGCTTTTATCAAGCTTCTCTTCACACGGAGCACCTGACGAGAGCGTCTCTCAGTTTGACTCAACACGTTTCTACTTCCTCTGAAGGCTGAAGTGTCTCTGCTGCTTCTTAAGGAATGCAGTGTCGTGTGTCTTATGGTCACATGCAATCTTAATCCGTAAATGTGTCCTGGCGGGGTGTGTGTACAGTATAGCTGTGGTACTATGGATGGATTATGAGACAATGGACCCCTAGGAACAGACATGTTCCTAGGGTTGCTCCCCTTTGGACTGCTGCTCCCGTTTGGACTGGTTTGCTCTCTCTGACTCACTGCTTCAGACCAAGTGAACCTTGTTTTAATATACTTTGCTTTCTGTCCACATCACGCTGGCCAGAAAAGTCCCATTAACCTGATATCAGGAGGGCCGGGCGAACCCTCACAGCCTCGGGCACATGGTCGATTTATCAGAAATAGAATGAATATATAATATTATCTCGCCTTGACTGACATTTAAGTTTGCTCACAGTTTACTTTTGGTCACATGGATTTATCCATTGAGACACTAACCTATTCAGTAGCTTTTATGTCGTGATTTATATTTAGTTTTTTACTATTTTTTATTGTTAAGATTTGAATACAGGCTTATGGATATAGCTATTTATACATATGTTATTTCTTCTTTGTTTCTGTTTTACCATGATCAATTTATTCAGTGTTGTATTTTATTCTGTATTTAACATTCAGAACATTAATATCTCATCAAACATGTAAAGATACAGAGAGGAGTAACGTCTCCCTGAGCAGAGAATAGTCTCTCTGTCTCTCTGTGTGTTGTTATCAAAGCTTCTACTTGATTTGTTGACGTAGCCAACTGGCCGCATTCCTTTTAGTGCATGTTAGTGTGCTGTCGTTAGCACTGTTAGCACTCTTAGCACTGTTAGCGTGCTGTCGTTTGCACTGTTAGCACTGTTAGCGTGCTGTCGTTAGCACTGTTGGCGTGCTGTCGTTAGAGCTGTTAGCACTGTTAGCACTGTTAGCGTGCTGTCGTTAGAGCTGTTAGCACTGTTAGCGTGCTGTCGTTAGAGCTGTTAGCACTGTTAGCGTGCTGTCGTTAGAGCTGTTAGCACTGTTAGCGTGCTGTCGTTAGAGCTGTTAGCACTGTTAGCGTGCTGTCGTTAGAGCTGTTAGCACTGTTAGCGTGCTGTCGTTAGAGCTGTTAGCGCTGTTAGCTATGAGCCGCCGACTGGCCTTGGCCATGTTGACTCCCTTCAAGAGGCAATCAATCTGCTCCCAATCTCGTGCACCTTTAAGGCCTCGTGGTTTTCTATTTAATAGAGAGAGAGCTCTGATACAGACGTGAGAGACAGCAGGACGGAGACAGTAGTACAGTAGACAGACACTACTACAGTGGTACTTAAAGACAGAATGAAGAGAGACACGCTGGGGAAATGAAGATGTCATGTTGATCTTTAGGTTCCTTCACGACTTCGTCCAGGAGGAACAGACTCCTGATGTTCACAGACTTGATGTCCATAAAGACGTGTCCTCGCTGACCACAGACGCTCACAGATCTTCATGTAAAGACTTGAAGAGGCTCACAGCATTCACGTCTTGACTGTTTCCAAACATCTTTTATGTATTTTTGTTTTTGTGTTAAATGAAGCCACGAGACCAACGCTTAGTTCTGAGACTGAGACGAAGAGGAATTAATGGAATCCACGTTCTGCAGTCGCCTCGGAAGAATCTATTTGGGAGAAATCCATCAAGAGAAAGACATTTATCTCTCTCTATTTACAATAGATTATTTCCCTGCGAAGCACTTTCCCCCTAACTGCTGCAGTGGACTGTGAGTGTATGAACGTGAAGCAGAGGGTGCTGGAAAAGCATTCGAGGGTCGTCAACCCTGTCCCTTAAAAATAACATTCATGAAGCATCAATTATGAAATGCACTTTGTGATGCACATCATTTTGCTTGGATTCAACCAGCCGACATAAAAGGAAAACGTTGATATTTTAGACCGTTTAAAGTTACTGTGAGGAACTTTCACCACTGCAGACTACTGACATGTAATCGGTGGGTGATCTTAACCGTAGTTACTTCTTTATGAACAAGATCTTTTCAGAACCTGAACCATACATAACCCAAACCTCAAAGCAGCTCTGCAGAAATTAAAGAAAACAACAAAATTCAAGATTCTTTGACTAAAAAGATAAGCGACTAAAGCTTCTCACTGAATGTAATCGGAGGCTTTGTGGATTCGTCCGTTCTGCGCGTGACGACGACTTGTTTCTTTTAGTGTTCGTATGTTCGGGGAGGCCGTGATAAACGAGCCTCTTACTTCAGACCAACATGGTCCTCACCAGTTGCTGTTATGTTCCATCGAGTGAAAACAACTCCTGCAGTGAGTGTTTATCGCCCTTGAGGGAGTTTTTCCACCCACTTGCATCCATCTCCAATTAATTGTCTGCTTTATTTACGCCTTTGCCGTGCCGGCCGAAGGAGAGCTCGCATCGGAGGGATGAATGTTTCCCTCTTTGCCCCTTCGCTGTCGCTTCCTTTCTCTGCATCTTTGTCTCTCTCTCTCTCTCTCTCTCTGTCTCTGTCTCTCTCTTTTCTGTCTCCCTCTCTCTCTCTCTCTCTGTCTCTGTCTCTGTCTCTGTCTCTCTCTTTTCTGTCTCTCTCTCTCTGTCTCTATCTCTCTCTATCTCTGTCTCTGTCTCTCTCTTTTCTGTCTCTCTCTCTCTTTTCTGTCTCTCTCTCTCTCTCTGTCTCTCTCTCTCTCTGTCTCTCTCTTTTCTGTCTCTCTCTCTGTCTCTCTCTCTCTCTCTCTCTGTCTCTCTCTCTCTGTCTCTCTCTTTTCTGTCTCTCTCTCTTTTCTGTCTCCCTCCATCCCTCACTCTGTCTCCACTTCTCTGGAATGCCGACATGAAAATAATTAGCGAGGTGTCCGAGATGCAAATTGTTTGGGTTTAGCTAATTATCTCAACATATGCTGTTTTGAAGTGTCACCGTTTTCTTTCTTATTATTTATGTCTTGTGTCCGGGACAGAAGACGCCGGTTTGGTTTCAACAGCAGAGCTTTTATTCCTGTGATGGCGTCTCCGAGCGCCTGACAGCTGACGGACGACAACAAAAACATCTGTGTTCTGCATGTAATTAGACGCTCGTGGATTTATGCAGGCCGCACAGCTCTCGTGTTAAGTGGCTCACACACACACACACACACACACACACACACACACACACACACACACACCATCTTTAAGACTGGATACGTCCACACGTTTAAATCTTCCCCGTCTTTAATGCTGATTGATCGGTCATCTTAGCCGTGAGGACATCCTGTGACTCTCAGGTGTGTTCATGCTCATGTTTCATGTTTCAGCACATTAGCGTGACGTCAGGCAGAGAAAACAACAGAAATAGGATCACGTGTAACAGAGTAAACAATGCACTTTATTAGTTCTTATTTCCAATTTGCAATTTGTGAAATGTATTCATCATTTAACTGTTGAGTCTGTGAATTTTATCTTCAAGTTATTTTCATTTTGCGTTATTATTATTATTATTATTATTATTATTATTATTATTATTGATGTTTCCATGGCCTCGTCTCCGCTCAGTGTTGCTTTGCGTCGCTGAGGGGAAGTTGTGCAGAAGTTCATAGAATTCTTTGAGATTGTAACACTTTAGTGACCGTTAATGAGCTCACGTGACCCACCTGTTTCGTGCCGTTTTGACTCTTAAAATATACGTTTGTGGCTGTTTTCATTGAACTTTTTTGGCGCCACTTCACGCCCTGTCATGTAAAAACAACTGTTACAAAAACACAGCCCTGCAGATATTTTGGCATTCACTTCCTTGTGTAAATTCTGCAGAGAGAGCGCTAAGAAGGGAGCTCATGTGTTGTATGTTGTCTCTTGAGTCATCTCCTTCCATGTATCTGCATCTGTTACACATGAACCCATGGGGGAGATGTTACTGTGATGTGTGTGAACACTATCACGGTTTAAAGCCGACCAAGCTGTTGTTGAACAGAGTCTACGAGGAGAAGGAAGAACTTTATTAATCCTGAAGTGTCCTCCGACTCCAGAGGGACACATGTGAGGACAGGTATAGTGAGGAGCTCGTCTGTGTCTGTCCGGTAGTTGCTGCTGGACTGCTCACGTGTTTCTTCCTGCTGCTGCTGGAAACAGAAGACTGAAGCTAAACAGTAAAGTTGCGGACGGGTATTACAGTAATACACATAAAAAGCAGTGCGTTAGAAATGGACTCTGAGAGTTCTGACCCAGTTTTATAAAGTTTGAACTTTAACACGGTCAAAAATGTATTCTTATTTCTACAAAATGATTCTAAACTGTAAAGGATACACATGCTTACACATGAACGTTTACATGAACGTTTACATTCATTTAGTTTCTACACGACTGAAGAAACAACTCCTCTCGACACGAGGACGCAGCATTTACTTCATCATCGAATCAAGTCGTCTTCAGACCTTTTAGTACAGAGACGTCACTTTTTTCCTTCTTATGCTTTGTTCTCACCAAACGCGACTTTACATACGAAATATTCCTCGTTGTCAGTGTTTTGGTACATTTAGTAAAAAGACAAAAATGAAGTTTAATGAAATCATAAATAAAGAGGTAAAAATAAAAACACCAAAGTATGGTTTACGTTTCGTACTACCTCGTCATTTCAAGTGTTGATTGTAAAGATAAATGTTATTTGAGTTGAGAACGAGGACTCATCCCGTGACGCTGTGTCTTTAAAGCGTATCAGCTGAGATTCTCCTTCTGTCATCACTGACGTCATGACGCTGTTGAATCAGAAACGATGGAGGAAAAAACATCTACACGACCTCATATTAGTAGAGACCGGACGACACTATGTGTATAAATATGTATATAAACCATGTGGTATAAACAATAACCACGCTGCCGTATTTACGCTCGATGATGTTTTGAGTGTTGATGGAGCTGCTACAGTGTTAGCTTAGCATAGCACTGATCAATTCGTTCAGAAAACAAATATTTTAAAAGTTGTTTGCTTGTCTTCTTGAGGAGAGAACGAACAAAACATGAATTCAGACTTTTTACAAATCACCATCATTATGTAGTTCTTTCCGCATCATTTTTTAACGGTTTATTGCAATTAATTTACAGCAAAATCTGTTTATTTTGTGTTCCTGCAGCTGCAGTAAAGCAGACACAACGGCGTTTAGTTTCAGCGTGAGTGATGAAACGTCTACGTGGAGGAAGCCACCGTGAACGCATGATCCCGCGAGTAATGCGCCGTGTTTGGTGTGAACGCAGCATTAAGTGTGTCCTCGCTCTGTGAGGGGCCCGAGACTCCAAACCCAGGCCCCCCCGAGTCCCTCGGGTAAGAGTCCATGAGCTGAGGCAGCCCGTTTAATGGGCTGAGGTGTGATTACATCCTGCAGAGCTTAATTTAGATTGCAGCCGACTGATCCTCTACGCCGTTATTAAATCTGTGGAGGAATCAATGCAGAAGAGTCCGTTGCTCAGGCGAAGCAACGGCAACGTGATTTATAACGCGCTTGGGTAATATATCGATTTATAATGTGGTGGAAGCCATCAATGTTGTTTTTCCTATTAGATGAGAGTAAACACAGCTAGCTGTGAGTAATGGGTTATGACCTCCCTCCTCCTCCTCCTCCGCACACACACACACACATTTAATCTAACAGAAATATGCTCCCACACTTACAGTCCGTGAAGGCAGAACTGCAGAGCGTTCAGACTAAATGTACGACAGGAACCACGAGGAGAGAAACGTAACGGAGGCCAAGTGACCAAAACCAACAAACATGTACGTTCAGCCTGAAAGACCCTCTGAACCCCAAACACCTGAAACCTCTGCTCCTCTCACATCTTACTCTCTGTGGCCTCGATTTTCACTGCGGTATATAAAAGTCCTGCTCCTCCATGGAAACACAACAACCAGGACTAGAAGAAGAGAGAACTCAAACATGTCTTTTATTATTATTTGTTTGATAAATCATTTTACAAAAATTGGAAAACAGTGGAATTTAAAATACAACATTGTTCCAAGTGTCCACAAGTGTTACTAATATTGGAAAAAATGGAGGCTAAACATGCTAAATATATTGAAATATTCACATTTGTACAGCCTCCCCTCTCTCCTCTCCTCTCTCCCCTCTCCTCTCCCCTCTCTCCTCTCCCCTCTCTCCTCTCCCCTCTCCTCTCCTCTCCTCTCCCCTCTCTCCTCTCCTCTCTCCTCTCTCCTCTCTCCTCTCCCCCCTCTCCCCTCTCCCCTCTCTCCTCTCCCCTCTCCTCTCCTCTCCTCTCCCCTCTCTCCTCTCCCCTCTCCTCTCCTCTCCTCTCCCCTCTCTCCTCTCCCCTCTCCTCTCCCTCTCTCCTCTCCTCTCTCCTCTCTCCTCTCCTCTCTCTCCTCTCCTCTCTCCTCTCCTCTCTCTCCTCTCCCCTCTCCTCTCTCCTCTATCTCCTCTCCCCTCTCCTCTCTCCTCTATCTCCTCTCCCCTCTCCTCTCTCCTCTCCCCTCTCCCCTCTCCTCTCCTCTCCTCTCCTCTCTCCCCTCTCCTCTCCTCTCCCCTCTCTCCTCTCCCCTCTCCTCTCCCCTCTCCTCTCCCCTCGCTCCTCTCCCCTCTCCCCTCTCCCCTCTCCTCTCCTCTCCTCTCCCCTCCTCTCCTCTCTCTCCTCTCCCCTCTCCTCTCCCCTCGCTCCTCTCCCCTCTCCCCTCTCCTCTCCTCTCCTCTCCTCTCCTCTCCTCTCTCTCCTCTCCCCTCTCCTCTCCTCTCCCCTCTCCTCTCCTCGCTCCTCTCCCCTCTCTCCTCTCTCCTCTCCTCTCTCCTCTCTCCTCTCTCCTCTCCTCTCCTCTCCTCTCTCCTCTCCCCTCTCCTCTCCTCTCCCCTCTCCTCGCCCCTCTCCCCTCTCCTCTCCTCTCCTCTCCCCTCCTCTCCTCTCTCCCCTCTCCTCTCCTCTCTCTCCTCTCCCCTCTCCTCTCCTCTCCCCTCTCCTCTCCTCGCTCCTCTCCCCTCTCTCCTCTCCCCTCTCTCCTCTCCTCTCTCCCCTCTCCTCTCCTCTCTCCTCTCCCCTCTCTCCTCTCTCCTCTCTCCTCTCCTCTCTCTCCTCTCCCCCCTCTCCTCTCCTCTCTCTCCTCTCCCCCCTCTCTCCTCTCTCCTCTCCTCTCCTCTCTCCTCTCTCTCCTCTCCCCCCTCTCTCCTCTCTCCTCTCCTCTCTCCTCTCCTCTCTCCCCTCTCTCCTCTCCTCTCTCCTCTCTCCTCTCCTCTCTCTCCTCTCCCCCCTCTCCTCTCTCCTCTCCCTCCTCTCTCTCCTCTCCCCTCTCCTCTCCCCTCTCCTCTCCTCGCTCCTCTCCCCTCTCTCCTCTCTCTCCTCTCCCCTCTCTCCTCTCTCTCCTCTCCCCTCTCTCCTCTCTCCTCTCCTCTCCTCTCTCCTCTCTCTCCTCTCCCCCCTCTCTCCTCTCTCCTCTCCTCTCTCCTCTCCTCTCTCCCCTCTCTCCTCTCCTCTCTCCTCTCTCCTCTCCTCTCTCTCCTCTCCCCCCTCTCCTCTCTCCTCTCCCTCCTCTCTCTCCTCTCCCCTCTCCTCTCTCCTCTCCTCTCTCTCCTCTCCCCCCTCTCCTCTCTCCTCTCCCTCCTCTCTCTCCTCTCCCCTCTCCTCTCCCCTCTCCTCTCCTCGCTCCTCTCCCCTCTCTCCTCTCTCCCCTCTCTCCTCTCTCTCCTCTCCCCTCTCCTCTCCTCTCTCCCCTCTCCTCTCCCCTCTCTCCTCTCCCCTCTCCTCTCCTCTCCTCTCCCCTCTCTCCTCTCCTCTCTCCTCTCCTCTCTCCTCTCTCCTCTCTCCTCTCCCCCCTCTCCCCTCTCCCCTCTCTCCTCTCCCCTCTCCTCTCCTCTCCTCTCCCCTCTCCTCTCCTCTCCTCTCCCCTCTCTCCTCTCCCCTCTCCTCTCCCCTCTCTCCTCTCCTCTCTCCTCTCTCCTCTCCTCTCTCTCCTCTCCTCTCTCCTCTCCTCTCTCTCCTCTCCCCTCTCCTCTCTCCTCTATCTCCTCTCCCCTCTCCTCTCTCCTCTATCTCCTCTCCCCTCTCCTCTCTCCTCTCCCCTCTCCCCTCTCCTCTCCTCTCCTCTCCTCTCTCCCCTCTCCTCTCCTCTCCCCTCTCTCCTCTCCCCTCTCCTCTCCCCTCTCCTCTCCCCTCGCTCCTCTCCCCTCTCCCCTCTCCCCTCTCCTCTCCTCTCCTCTCCCCTCCTCTCCTCTCTCTCCTCTCCCCTCTCCTCTCCCCTCGCTCCTCTCCCCTCTCCCCTCTCCTCTCCTCTCCTCTCCTCTCCTCTCTCTCCTCTCCCCTCTCCTCTCCTCTCCCCTCTCCTCTCCTCGCTCCTCTCCCCTCTCTCCTCTCTCCTCTCCTCTCTCCTCTCTCCTCTCTCCTCTCCTCTCCTCTCCTCTCTCCTCTCCCCTCTCCTCTCCTCTCCCCTCTCCTCGCCCCTCTCCCCTCTCCTCTCCTCTCCTCTCCCCTCCTCTCCTCTCTCCCCTCTCCTCTCCTCTCTCTCCTCTCCCCTCTCCTCTCCTCTCCCCTCTCCTCTCCTCGCTCCTCTCCCCTCTCTCCTCTCCCCTCTCTCCTCTCCTCTCTCCCCTCTCCTCTCCTCTCTCCTCTCCCCTCTCTCCTCTCTCCTCTCTCCTCTCCTCTCTCTCCTCTCCCCCCTCTCCTCTCCTCTCTCTCCTCTCCCCCCTCTCTCCTCTCTCCTCTCCTCTCCTCTCTCCTCTCTCCCCTCTCTCCTCTCTCCTCTCCTCTCTCCTCTCCTCTCTCCCCTCTCTCCTCTCCTCTCTCCTCTCTCCTCTCCTCTCTCTCCTCTCCCCCCTCTCCTCTCTCCTCTCCCTCCTCTCTCTCCTCTCCCCTCTCCTCTCCCCTCTCCTCTCCTCGCTCCTCTCCCCTCTCTCCTCTCTCTCCTCTCCCCTCTCTCCTCTCTCTCCTCTCCCCTCTCTCCTCTCTCCTCTCCTCTCCTCTCTCCTCTCTCTCCTCTCCCCCCTCTCTCCTCTCTCCTCTCCTCTCTCCTCTCCTCTCTCCCCTCTCTCCTCTCCTCTCTCCTCTCTCCTCTCCTCTCTCTCCTCTCCCCCCTCTCCTCTCTCCTCTCCCTCCTCTCTCTCCTCTCCCCTCTCCTCTCTCCTCTCCTCTCTCTCCTCTCCCCCCTCTCCTCTCTCCTCTCCCTCCTCTCTCTCCTCTCCTCTCTCCTCTCTCCTCTCCTCTCTCTCCTCTCCCCCCTCTCCTCTCTCCTCTCCCTCCTCTCTCTCCTCTCCCCTCTCCTCTCTCCTCTCCTCTCTCTCCTCTCCCCCCTCTCCTCTCTCCTCTCCCTCCTCTCTCCCCTCTCCTCTCCCCTCTCCTCTCCTCGCTCCTCTCCCCTCTCTCCTCTCTCCCCTCTCTCCTCTCTCTCCTCTCCCCTCTCCTCTCCTCTCCTCTCCCTCCTCTCTCTCCTCTCCCCTCTCCTCTCCTCGCTCCTCTCCCCTCTCTCCTCTCTCTCCTCTCCCCTCTCTCCTCTCTCCCCTCTCTCCTCTCTCTCCTCTCCCCTCTCCTCTCCTCTCCCCTCTCTCCTCTCCCCTCTCCTCGCTCCTCTCCCCTCTCCCCTCTCTCCTCTCCCCTCTCTCCTCTCCTCTCCTCTCCTCTCCTCTCCCCTCTCTCCTCTCTCTCCTCCCCTCTCCTCTCCTCTCTCTCTCTCCTCTCTCCTCTCCTCTCTCCTCTCCTCTCTCTCCTCTCCTCTCTCCTCTCCTCTCCTCTCTCCTCTCTCTCCTCTCCCCCCTCTCCCCTCTCCTCTCCGCTCTCCTCTCCTCTCCTCCTCTCTCCTCTCCTCTATCCTCTCCTCCTCTCCTCTCCTCTCTCCTCCTCTCCTCTCCTCTCTCCTCTCCTCTCTCCTCTCCTCCTCTCCTCTCCTCTCCTCTCTCCTCTCCTCTCTCCTCTCTCCTCTGTGCTCACTTCCTGAAGTTCAGTCATAGTTTCACAGATGTGTCGTCACATGACTGTTGGTCTCAGGTGAATCAATCATGGCTTCCTAGTTGCACTGAAGAGCTCAACATTTAATGTTTTTTACAGAATCTGGTTAAAATCAGACGGTTTATTTGGGGCCTGATTTTATACGAGACATGTAGAGTAAAATGTTTTTGATGTAAAGCTTCTGACTACGATCATTTAAAGAAAACATGCTTTTCAATGAGACACAATGATTCAACGATTTCACAAACGAGTCTAAGCTGCACATTCATGAATCATTGAGACGAATATGTCCACACGAACCTTCACACATGATTACTGTCACTCCAGAGTAAACATGAATACTGTTCAGCTCTGTGTTTCTTGTTTTCACGCAAATACCCAGATATGATTTTTTTGAATTGATGAATTTGAACAAAATGCAAGTGTTGAAGAAGGCGGATCAGTTCAAACTGACCTTCATCCAGATTCTATGTCATGATGCAGGCTGTTCTCATACAGCGTTGGTAGCTTTACCTACGAGAATGAAAGTGCTGTAACTTGCAGATATCCCACAAAATCAGTTGGTATGTAATCCACATCATCATGAACCAGGAAGTATAAAGACCTAAAGACACACCCAGAGAGGGAGACAGGGAGGGGGGGGGGGTCAACAAACACCGGTCTCTGGCCCAAGAGGCCGTTCGTTCCCCGTGTGGAATGAGAAGTCTACGTTGGTTTATTTGTCCCATAACATCGCTTCCGTAGTTATTTTAACCCGAACCACAAACTTTTTGTAAACCTAAACAACTAATCATTTTCCTGTGAAGACGGAGGTTTATTTTGAAAAGACTGTCTGCATGTAACGAATGGAAACAGACACGTGTTGCTGTACTTTCGTAGGAAAAAGCACAAAAAACGAGAAGCCACTTCTTCATAAGATATCATAAGAACTGTTGTATATATAATTTCTGTCACGAAAACTCTTTTCACCACAGTTTACACCACAGGCTGTATATAAGAAGGGTGAGCAGTCGTCGTGACGTCACTCATTGGTTTGTGGACTGATGTTTTGAAGCCTCAAATTTGACGATTTTGTCGTCGCCATCTTGGATTACGGCCGTCGCCATGTTGTTGTTTTTACAACCGATAAACAGGAAGTGACCATATTTGGACTGAGGAGTGACAGAGACGCTGTATACGTCTCTGGTAGAGACCTGTCAATCACTGTGTAGCCCCGCCCTAAAGCATCCCCTGCTTTATGGTCTGTTTGACTCTAAATGGACCATAATGTACTAAATGAACATCATGCTGTATTGAAGAAGACTTGCAACTAGAGATTGAGACCATAAACTCATGTTTACAATGTTTACTGAGGTAATAAATCAAGAGAGAAGTAGAGTCATTTTCTCATAGACTTCTATACAACCAGAGGAGTCGCCCCCTGGTGGACACTAGAGAGAATGCAGCTTTAACACATGAAGCTTTGGCTTCACTTTAAAGAACCAGCGGTTGCTGCCTTGTTCACACTAAACAAAGTCTTAATTGAATGAGCACACTGCAAAAAAACAAACATGTTAGAGAAAAATTTGATAATTTTTTTAATACAAATTTTGTATGTATTTTAATCCCAACAAAAACTAAAACAGATGAGCACACAACACCTCCTCCTGCATTCCTCGTACATATAATAAAGTCAACCTGCAAACATCCGCATGCTTCACGTTTCATCCAGACAATTTATGTCCTGATTAGATGTGACCTTCAGGTGTCTCGTGACAGAGTTTCATAATCATTGGTTGTCCACAGAGACACACAGAATACACTCATGCATTCATAATTACAACATCATGAATATATAAATCTCTCCACACACACGCACACACACACACACACACACACACTCTTGGTCATTAGTGGAATGAAAACACCCTCATTTCCACTTGAAGTGACAACAGCAGCATTATTTCTTTCATCATCGGCTAACAGGAGAAACATTTAAATGCTGATGATCACATAGATGCATTTCTCCTCACACACACACAGAGGAAGCAATAGGCGTGATGATGTGTGGAGTATTACTTTCTTCACCTCTGTCTGGGAGGATTAAAACTAGCTGAATGACCTCCGTAAGCATCACCGACAGCTTGACGACAGAACCCCGTCACGCTGCTCCGTGGAGCGTCTTCTGATTCACACTCACACATTTAAATGCAAAACAGCAGCACGCAAACAACATGCACACTTTTAGGAATAAACACACATTTGCATGCACAAGCATGAACTCTTGTGAATTCTGATGCAGACATGCAAAAACACCCACCAGCTCAGTATCCAGTATGTGGATCAAAACACACTTTGATACCTTTAAACAGACGCACACACACACAAAGACTAAGAAAGATTTTTGTGAAGATGAGCTAAATCAATGTTGATCTTAGCTTATCACGTTTAAGTTATTTTATTCTCAGTGAATACAAAAGTAAACAGGACACGTTACTACACTGAACCCATCTGTGTGTGTGTGTGTGTGTGTGTGTGTGTGTGTGTGTGTGTGTGTGTGTGTGTGTGTGTGTGTGTGTGTGTGTGTGTGTGTGTGTGTGTACGTGTGTACGTGTGTGTACGTGTGCTACCACGCACTTCTTCCACTCTGTGTGATTGCTTTTTTGATTGTGCCACCGGTTCAAGTCCCCAGTTCTTCTGTGTGTTGGTAGGTAGCCTCTGCACACACAGCAGGAGTAGTTGTATTACCTCGTCGACTGTAGTCACAAAGTCCGTCTCTAAACGCTTCACTCAACTAGACTGAAGACCGTCGCCATCTTTTTTTGCAACCAGTGAACAGGAAGTGACCATATCTGGACTGAGGAGGAGTGACATAGAGACGCCGTATACGTCTCTGGTAGAGACCTGTCAATCACTGTGTAGCCCCGCCCTAAAGCATCCCCTGCTTTATGGTCTGTTTGACTCTAAATGGACCATAATGTACTAAATGAACATCATGCTGTATTGAAGAAGACTTGAAACTAGAGATTGAGACCATAAACTCATGTTTACAATGTTTACTGAGATAATAAATCAAGAGAGAAGTAGAGTCATTTTCTCATAGACTTCTATACAACCAGAGGAGTCGCCCCTGGTGGACACTAGAGAGAATGCAGGTTTAATGTCCACACAGACATCCTTTCTAGAATTTGCCTTTGATAATAGCCAGAATGTTTAATTCTTCTGTAAGTTAATATGTAAATGTATCTAAATGTGTTCCAACAAAACACCTTCCAGCTTCCTGTATGTTCAATGTTAAAATAATAATAATCTTTATTTATATAGCACCTTTAAAAACAAAGTGCATTGACAACAAAGAAAAGCAAGACAAACTACGGTGGAAACTTTAACCCTGATAAAACATTACCAAAAAAACAATCAACACGATAAGAACAAACTGACAAATATAGTTAATAAATAGAATAATAAGAACAATAATACAATAACGCAGTAAAAAGATAACATCACATCAAAGTCAGTCTGTAAAAATGGGTTTCAATAGCCCATTATTATGTGACTTATAGAGAATACTGTTATTTTTATATTATCAGTAAAGTAGAGATATAATATTAATGATCACATTGTGTGATTAGGTCATTTGGTTGCATCGTAGAGTATGGAAAACAGCACAGTATACTGTTAGAAATCAATACATGTATTATCAGGATTTATGGATTTTGAGCAGAATAATATGGATTACTCTGTTTCTATTGCTGCAGTTTCTGTTTTTGCATTGAAATAATATTGCAAAATTTTTCTTCCCAACTGTGGGCTGCTTCACTTCCTCACTTGTTGCTGATCATCAGGCAGTAAAATGCAACACAAAGACTGTCACTCACCATCTGATTACTATTTCGCTGATGTCAGTCCGTCTGTCTCTGTAATAAGATCCTCGCCGTCCTCGTTCTGCCTCCCTGGTGGTCGGCCCGTGGGGAATCCACTGCAGCGGAGAATGGTAAAATGACACTATTATGTTACATTCATCAACACAATGGGAGGATGGAGATGGCTGAGGGGAGGAGGGGTACCAATGTGTCGCTGGTCCACAGCTGGAAAATAGTTTGGGATGGGTTTGTGTGTTTTCATTTGCATGTTTTGTTTGTTTGGGTGTGTGTGTCTTCAGATTCAGTCACTCTGTCACTTGCAGTCTGATTGCTATTTTGATCAAGTCAATTCCCCAGTGAGCGTCTGTCTGTCCCTGAAACGAAACCTCACGTCTCAGTCTCCGGAGTCTTTCTCTCTCCTCCTCTCTGTCTTTCTCCACTTTTCCAAACCTCCCCCCCCCCCCCCCCCCCCCCCTCTCTCTCTCTCTCTCTCTGTCTCTCCAGTATTACACATTTGTGCTGACAATGTTTGCCGTTCTGTTAACTAGTGCACAAACACAAAAATATTTTTGCTAAGATGTAATTTTGTGTTACGTTATTAGGTTACATTGTTGCGTTACATTGTTTTACGTTGTTGTTACGTTGTTGCTTTACGTGAGGTTGTTGTTTTACATTGTTGCATAAAGTTGTTTTACAGTGTCGCTCTACATTGTTGTGTTGCGATGTTGTGGTCCATTGTTGTGTTGCGTTGTGTTGCGTTGTTGTGTTGCGTTGCGTTGTTGCATTGTTGTGTTACGTTGTTGTTATGTTGTTGCGTTGTTGCGTTACGTTGTTGCGTTACGTTGTTGCATTACGTTGTTGCGTTACGTTGTTGCGTTACGTTGTTGCGTTACGTTGTTGCGTTACGTTGTTGCGTTAAGTTGTTGCGTTACGTTGTTGCTTTATGTTGTGGCTTCTTGTTGTTAAGTTACCTTGCTACGTTAGATTGTTTGAAGGATTGTTTGGGTGTTTATCAGCAGGAGAAGCATGACAGCAGCGGCTGTTCTCAAATATTGCGTTGGGATTTAATGAACATTTTTTGTTTATCCAAAATGTCTCCAAAATTCATGAAATCTCAGAAATGTAAATCCCTGGTTGTTTGTTCTATTTCAAACTAAAATAAATAAAAGGACAATCTGTCATCTGAATGTCTGTTATGTAATATCCTTATCCATAGATTTATGTTATCTGCGGGTTGAACATGTACGTGTGTGCATGCTTTTCTTCATCACTGTACGTGTGTTTGTTTCCTTTATGTTCCCAGATTTTTGACTTCATCAAACACTTGTCACTTGCGGCCAGATTGCCGTTTCAATTATGTCACGTAGTTGATTCCTCTGCCACTCGGCATATCTGTCAGCAACCGAAAGTAGACTCTGCATCTTTTTCTCTCTCTTCTGTTATCAACCTAGTGTCACTTTCTCAGCATTCTGCCATGAAAAGTAAAAATAAATCACATTTCCTGACTGACATCCATGTACAGTACTTCTGAATAGCTCTCATGTGTAAGTTTAAATCCTCTTTCACAGAGCAATGTAAAACCCACATGTGCCCTGAATGCATCTTAAAATGTCCCAGTTTCAATGTGAAGTGACATTCTCTGTGCAATGACGTTTAATCAACTTTGTAAAAGGCACTTCAGCAAATAAGGAATTGTGTTGTGTGTAAAATAACTATTGTTGTATCCACTACAATGGCAGGAAAGAACAGCCTGGAAATAACTGTAGTCATGAGGTTCTTCACACTGACTATCCAGTCAGTCTTTCCTCTCCTGCATGTGGAGGAACATAAAAAGTCAGTTTGACATGGCAGGCTCAAAACCACAAGAGGCTCCAGGCCGTTATATTACGGAGACAATTTCCCAACTGTCTCTTTGCTCTATTGGCCGGTGCTGGACTGGCTGTCAGCTGCTCATTTAGTCTGCACCGGCCACTGTTAGGTAAGAATGTGATGGCATCGCTGGATTTCTTCCAATACCGACTCTCAATTCTCTCTTCCTCTACTATCTAAAGTGGGAGATCCTTCTGTGGTGAATGAGATCAGACAGGTGTGTGTGTGTGTGTGTGTGTGTGTGTGTGTGTGTGTGTGTGTGTGTGTGTGTGTGTGTGTGTGTGTGTGTGTGTGTGTGTGTGTGTGTGTGTGTGTGTGTGTGTGTGTGAGTGAGAGAGTGTTTGGCTCGCCGGCTGGGTGAGTGTCTGCCTGTGACTCTCTGATTGGCTGTCTGTCACTCTGTGTGTGTTCTTGTGATATTGTTTGGCTGGGTGGGTGAATATCTGGTTATGCGGTTTTCTTTTCACCTGTCTGTCATTGCCTCCGTCTTAGTTTCCTGCTTGTCTCCCCCCATTCAGTCACACCAAAGCATTGCCATTGTCTTGTGTTGCCAAATGTTGGCAATGTTTCTGCAAATCCACAGATACGTTGAATGAGGACGTGTTTTGCATTCTGTCAGAGCAAGTGATAACGAGCAAAGTGACGTTGTATGAAAGTTAGAGTTAAAAAAGCAAATGAAAGATGGTTTGGTCAAACAAACTAAGGACTTTTACGCAGGAGGCCGCGTGAAACCAAAAGTAAACGTTGACTAAACGCTTGTTGCGTAGCATTGTTACACTTGTTACGTAATTTTACACAAGGAAGTCCGCTAAGGAGAGTTTTTATTTACGCTGTTTACATTGTTATGTTTCGTTGTTGCGTTACATTGTTATGTTGTTAGCATAGAAATAGAATTTCTAGGCATTGAACTCTTTTCCGTGTTCAATTGATTAGTACTAAGAGAAAGCAACACACGTCAGTGGGGGCGTGAAGTGTTGTCTCAGCTCCCTGGAAAGACAGCTGGTGACTGATTGGCTAGTTAGTTAACGTTAGGTAGCTTGTCCTTCTCCTGAGCGGTGGGGAGTGAGGCGGAGGGATCGCTACACTCAGCTCTGCCGCTGTCTTAATGGCAACAGTACACATACAAATGTTCGCCACTCTGACTAACCTGCTACATTGATTTACATGTCCGTTCTACTCTTATTTCGCTGTCTCGTTACACTGTTGCCTTACGTTGTTAAGTGTCGTAACGTTACGTTGTTAGGTTTGCTGTTAGTTTACGTTGTTACTTTACGCTGTTACATTAAGTTGTTGCGTTACATTGTTGCATTATTATTTTAACACTTGATGTTTGATCATAGATTTAGTTTAGAAAATGATTTAATTACGTTCCCGCCAGATTTTTTAAATTTTGGCCAACATATTTGTCTGATTATTTATTTGTGCCAAACACGCATGACATATTCATGAAAACTCACCTTTTCCTGCAGATTCCCTAGTGGACAGAGTGTTAACAACGCCCAGCTGCAGCTTCTGTACCTTAAAAGTTGCAATATTAAGTGCATGTCACTTTTCATTGACTTTGAACTGAGAAGAGTAATTCACTTAATCTATATACAGTACAATACTCTTTAGTCTGGGCAGTAGCGTGGAGCTTATACAGTACATCTACGTGATTCACATTTCTATTTCCTAAAAACACAACATCTCTATTCCACATTCCGGTGGGACAAAGGACAGAGTGATGGATCTATATAAATGTGACACATTTAATCTGGTGCTGTGACCTCATCTTAACTCAAACAGAGCGGAGGAGTGAGAGGGAACGGCGCTGCGACACGGACCGGTGTGTAGGGACGCCTGCTGTAGATGCTCTGGTCGATAAAGGACATAATGACGATAATGACTGATAATTATAACAACATAAATTTGAATAATGACTAACAATAGCTTTAGAAAATATGTTATTTAGGACACAAACAGTGCAGAGTAAAAAAATTAAAACAGACAATAGATACAAAAAAGCTTCAAGACCAATAAGTTTATACAGAGCAATACATACTATATGCAACATCATATCAAAATTCAAAAAACCTAGCTTAGCACAAACACTGGAAACGGAGGGAAACAGCTAGCCTGGTTCTGCCCTACAGTTAAAATAACCTACCACCTCTAAAGCTCCTTAATCAACTCGTTATGTCTTGTTTTATTTTTAAAGGCGTCATGTGCCGGACTGTTTCTCGGCTCTGAGCAGTTACCAGGCAACCAGCTGAGACTCCAGAAATCTGGACGTGTAAATCTCCAACGTCCAGCTTTTCAAAAGTCCTGTAGTCCTATATAGTCCTGTAGTCCTATATAGTCCTGTAGTCCGGGTCATCACAGAGATCAGAAAGAATCATCTGAATATTCCTATTAAGACTAAATACAGCTGACAATGAATAAGGCAATTATTTTGGAGAGTTTGCACGTTAGTCATTACACAAATGTAATTAAAGCAGAAAGGATCCGTTGAACCATGAACAGGAGAAATGGTGTCTATTTTCTATGAAAGAGGTTCTTCACTCTGATTAAAATGAATTGTTTCCTAACTTCTATAAACAGCCTCGATGGGCTGGTGATTACCAAAGTGGACCTCTGAGTGAAGTTTCCGAGGAGAAGAACCAGCAGCTTTTAGGAGGCAATTTGAAAGACAAAGTGAATGTGAGTAGACACAGAGGACCTCCCGCAGCTTCATTTAAAAGAAGCATCTATGCAGCGCAGTAGACGACTGAGGCGTGCTCCCTTTCAAATCAATCACAGTTAAATATCCCAAAGCTAAAGGACAACTTGTCCCGAGGGTAATCTGGCATTTTGCTCAGGGGGTCAGAACTTGAGCAGTGTGAAAGTCCCTAATTAGAGCAACGTAAAGGCAGCGCTGGGATTCATATTGTGTCTGGTTAGTGACAACACTCTCTGTAATACAGATGAGACAGGAGAATGAACACGTTCATGTTTCGGGGGGAGGAACAAAAGGGCAACGGCAAAAGGTCAACGGGATGAGAAAGGATTGCTTCGGACACCTAACGAGCCCACGCGGCTGGTTATTAATATCTCAACAGTGTGACTGGAACATATGGAAAACTTTGTTGAAATGAAATGAATCTTACTCACCACCAGAAGAAAACAACTCAACTTGTCTCTGAGGGAAAGAAGAAAATCTATTTAGAAACTGAAGATAACCCCAAGTTATGAAAAATAAAGAATTTCTCGATCAAATATGGATTTTAAATGTATATTCAAAGTAAAGTTATCTTGTGTCATATCCATCTATCTATGTATTTGGTTTGTTAAAGCTATTTGAAAGGAGCTGATTATGATATTCTGAGCATATCTACCGTTCAATGACAAACAAACTGCTTATTGAACCGTTGTGCCACTATTAAATACAGGCCTGATAATGTTTTGATGAGATACCAGACATTGAAGAGGACAGTATCTGAACAACCATGAAGCAGCATGAATTAATAAATCTATCTAATTGTATATTTTATAATTGTTAAAACACATTGGAAATAGCTTTCTTCCCCCTAATGTGCAAAACAAACTGAACTCAAAGGCTGAGTCGGCAGCTTGCAGCAAACAGTGCAAACAACGAGAACAGTGCTGGCAGAGATAAGTGTTTACCTGAGGGGGAACCGGAGGACGCGGTGCTACGCTTCCATGATGACGGCGGCGTTATGAGGTCAAACCGCCGTATGAGAGCCGTGTAGAGCGGCGACCATTAGCTAACCGCTCACGCTAAAAGGTTGCGCACGCGGCGGCCAGCCGGCTATTTAAACAAATCACAGAGAAGCTCTGACACCTTGAGGTAAACATGGTCATGGTTCACTCTGATTAGCTCAGTGTGACATTTTGTTTTTTGTGATTTGGGAATCGAACCAGCTGCTCTAACCTCTAACCACTTTTTCTGGTCATGTGTCTTTTGTCAACAAATGTCTCTGATTTTCAAGACTTTTCATTTACCAACAGATGACAGATTCAAAATGAAACGGCCTCGTCCACATACATACATACAGTTGAGACTCATCAAGGTGTACAAACACCATCGGATTCATATGCAATGTTGGCGAGGTGCAGCCAGAGAGAGATCTTTGACAGGTGCAGAAATGTGTTGATCTTTTTTCACACTTAATATGAATCATGTTACTCTCCGGCTCCTGTTGCCATTTCAATTACCACACCTGCTCATCTGGTGGGAGTGCGGTTGGATTAAGAAGTCAGCGTGCTAACATGACTGTGACAGGACCCAAGACTTGTAGAAATATGTGCCGTGGCACACCAGCGAGAACCGATGTTTAAAGAAGAGACGAATGAGTAAAGCATGTGTGTGAATGAATTATCGAGGTAGCAAAGGTATAGAAGGTATTGTAGAAGTATTCAGTGGAAGTAGAATGTCAATGTACTCAACAGTGGTCTTTCACATGGAAACTCAGCTGTTAGCAAAATGCAGTGATCAATAAGATTAGTAGGTCTAGGTTCGCTGTTCTCAGTTTGGAAATAACTAAAAGGGCTATCGTTAGTTCAGATCACCTGAAGGGGAGTTTTAGGTAAACTCCGTAGTCTAAAAGGGAAAATAACTGTTTTTGACAATAGTCTGGTAGCTTTGAGAGATACAATCGTGTCAGTTCGTGTCACGGTAATTATTTTAGTTGGACAATAAATTGTTCCAAAAATAATTGCAATACACTGTATTAATGTCATTTTAAGAACATTTTAATGCCACTGATATGATGATAATACAATTGCGTTATAATGCAAGTATACCCTTGCAAAGAGCAACGCACTTTAAATTCTTAGGAATACTCAGACATTGGAATGTGAATATGAAAAGAAATATATCCCAACTAAATGAAACAGAAATAAATTGTTGACAAAAATGTACGATGTCTGTGCAATAGCCTACCCCAAATGTCGTTTAATGTTGGCTCAAATGTGCGCGACATTCTAAGGCAAACAACCATACATGAACACAGAACGGGCAAAGACGACGTCGGCGTAAATTATCTAGATAGTTTTGTTTTAAACTATTTAGCTGTTTTAGACAGTACGGTACCTCGTTTGTTAATCTCAGTAGAGTTTTCGGAGAGTCTGCGTGTTAAAGTACAAGTTGCTGAGTCACTGGACCGGAGGACGCGATTGCGGACCGAGACAGACTGTCGGTGTGTTCCGGGTGAGGATTTCACCGCCGTGGCCGTCACCTCCGCTGTCGCCGTGGTTTTTTTGGACGACATTCTGTTTTTCTCAAGGACTGACATTGAATTGTGATCTTGGATTTGCTTTGTAACGGTTTCTGCTGAGGAAGAGGATTCGGGAGGCAACACCGCACCCGAGCTACACAGGCCTGCAACGTGTTCTTATTGTAGTGTGTGCGTGTGTGTGGGCCCATGAGTGTTTTAAAGTCAATGTGAGTGTTCTGTCATACCCTTAGTATGCTGTAAGGTGTTATTGTTGTTTTGTTTTCTTGTCCCCCGAAAGAGTAATTATTATTTGAACATTTTCAAAAGCTGTCACAAAACTTGTATTTATTTTTTCATCCCAATCAGTTGTCTGTGGTCAGTTATTTAATTATTGCTAAGTTTGGCAGTTTCTTTGTTATTCGGAGGGTAATATAAAGTCACCAAACTCAGGTAAACCTTGGTGGTAATACACCCCATCACTCCAGTGTAGGTCTACTCTCTATAGAGTGTTGGGGTGCTACACATCATTCCTTACTGCACATACTACCCTTCTCCAACAATACTCCACGTTACTCCTTTCCCTTGATGTTCCATGGTTCCTCATTCAAAGAATACTCTCAGGAGTTTACTAAATTATATTTAACTCCTCCACTACATGCTACTGACGTTCAGACTACCTTTAAACACAAAGATAACTGTTACAACAGCCTGCTGCACTCTATCAGTCTACATCCAGCAATGAGTCAGTACTTTGGACTGAGAAACGCCTCAGTGTTACATGTGAAGCATCAACATTCATCAGAGGAGGTGTGACAAAGCTCCTCCCCTCACCTGACTCACCTGAGACAAACCAGGAAACAGTTTGTCTTCCTCCCTCACTAAAGAGACACACAGACTGAAAACAGACGATCAGATTCACCTTCAGAACAAACTAACAACTTCATCTGAGTGAGTTCAGCTACAGGAGAGAAAAGAGGAAAACTACAACACTGCTGCTTCAACCTGCTGACGCTCCACACACTGAATGTGAGTTTGACTAAAAACAGTGAAGTTAGTAGAGGAGGGAGGGGAGCCATGACTGATGTACTTTCTGTGTTTTCAGCTTCACTCAGAGACTAAATGTCTTCCAGATCAGAGGAGGATCTCTGCTGTCCGGTCTGTCATGAAGTCTTTAGAGATCCTGTTCTTCTGTCATGTAGCCACAGCTTCTGTAAAGACTGTCTGAAGAGCTGGTGGAGAGAGAAACCAACTCAGGAGTGTCCAGTTTGTAAGAGAAGATCTTCAAGGTCAGATCCACCTTGTAACCTGGTGTTAAAGAACCTGTGTGAGTCCTTCTTACAGGAGAGAGATCAAAGAGCTTCAGAGCCTCTCTGCAGTCTGCACTCTGAGAAACTCAAACTCTTCTGTCTGGACCATCAGCAGCCAGTGTGTCTCGTCTGCAGAGATTCAGAGAAACACAGCGACCACAGATTCAGACCCATCGATGAAGCTGCTCCACAACACAAGAAGAACCTTCAGGAAACTCTGGAGACCTTAAAGGAGAAGTTAAAGGTTTATGAAGAAGTTAAAGTGAAGTCTGATCAAACAGCAGAACACATGAAGGTCCAGGCCCGACGCACAGAGAGGCAGATTAAGGAGCAGTTTAAGAAGCTTCACCAGTTTCTAGAGGAGGAAGAGGAGGCCAGGATGGCTGCACTGAGGGAGGAAGAGGAGCAGAAGAGTCAGATGATGAAGGAGAAGATGGAGGCTCTGAGCAGAGAGATAGCAGCTCTTTCAGACACAGTCAGAGCCACAGAGGACGAGCTGAGAGCTGAAGACGTCTCATTCCTGAACAACTACAAGGCTGCAGTGGAAAGAGTCCAGCAGCGCCCCCTGCTGGAGGATCCACAGCTGCTCTCAGGAGCTCTGATAGACGAGGCCAAACACCTGGGCAACCTGACCTTCAACATCTGGAACAAGATGAAGGACATGGTCTCCTACACTCCTGTGATTCTGGACCCAAACACTGCTGATCCAAGACTCATCCTGTCTGAAGATCTGACCAGTGTGAGACGAGGAGAGAGACAGCAGCTTCCTGATAATCCAGAGAGGTTTGATAAACACATCTCTGTTCTGGGCTCTGAGGGATTTAACTCAGGGACTCACAGCTGGGATGTCGAGGTAGGAGACAGTACAGTCTGGGCACTGGGTGTGTTAGCAAAGTCTGTCCAGAGGAAAGGAGACATACTGTCTGGATTACGGACAATATGGTTCTATAAAGATAAATATTCAGCATATTCACCATCAGCTCCACTCACTGATCTCAAAGTGCAGAAGAAGCTCCAGAGGATCAGAGTGAATCTGGACTGGAACAGAGGAAAGCTGTCGTTCTCTGATCCTGATACTAACACACACATACACACCTTCACACACACTTTCACTGAGAGGATGTTTCCATTCATTAGCACGAGAGATAAAGTGAATATGTTACCAATGAAGGTGTGTGTGACAGTGGAACAGAGCAGTTAGAGATAAAGATCATAAATATATTCATGATGTTTATGTTTTAAAGCCTTAAAGCTGCACCTGTCCTCCTGATGTCTCATTCTTCTAAATATATCTTTATTATTTCAGTTATTGTTGTATTATTGTTTTTGTTGTTATTTAGTTTGACAATCAGCTGTTTGTTTCTATTCTCTACCTTTTCATATATAAATATATCACTTAGTTGCTCATGTTGTGCTTTGTTTAGCCGTTCTAGTCCTCGACAGCCGAGACCAGAGGCTTCATGTTGTCATCTTGTTTGACTTCACAAAACAATCAAGAATTCATCTAATTATTCATTATAATTTCATACAGATGATGAAGTGGTGATGTTTTGAACAGACATGTTTGTAAACTGTAACTTGAGCGGTTGGTGGAGGAATACAGCCGTGAGTCGGTCATTCTAGTTCTTGTTATGGATACTGTGTCATTTTAAACTTGAGTTTCTTTGATTGTTGTGACTTGTGTGTGTGGAGTCATGAAGACCAGCGAGCACTTTGTGGAAGCTGATGGATCCAAATGAAGAATAAAGAATCAATTCATCATGAACTGAACGTTTGAGCTTCAATCATTGTTCAGATCTAACACACTTTATTTCATCTTCTAGATCAGATTATGTTTCTAAACTTTAACATCAAGGTTCAATTACATGAAATGTTCACAATTTACACAATTTATTAATATGAAATCATACAAAATATATGAACACATTTCTATTTGATGTAATGAAGACGAGATGATTCTGTGTTCTTCTTCACTTTCCATCAGTTGAAGTCTGCTGTTCACAGGAGACGTTGGATTTAAGGTGGACGTCTCTGGTTTAAGGTGGAAGTCTCTGTTTTAAGGTGGACGTCTCTGATTTAAGGTGGATGTCTCTGATTTAAGGTGAACGTCTGATTTAAGGTGGACATCTCTGATTTAAGGTGGACGTCTCTGTTTTAAGGTGGACGTCTCTGTTTTAAGGTGGACCTCTCTGTTTTAAGGTGGACGTCTCTGGTTTAAGGTGGACGTCTCTGTTTTAAGGTGGACGTCTCTGTTTTAAGGTGGACGTCTCTGGTTTAAGGTGGACGTCTCTGTTTTAAGGTGGACGTCTCTGGTTTAAGGTGGACGTCTCTGGTTTAAGGTGGACGTCTCTGGTTTAAGGTGGACGTCTCTGGTTTAAGGTGGACGTCTCAGACTAAATGTAAGTTTAGTGATTTGATAACTGATTATTTCTCTTTCTCTCTTCATAAAACAAATATAAAGATCAGAGAATAAGTGAAATGACTCTTGATATTAAAAGATTTACAACATAAACTTGAAAGTGAAGAAGACAAAAAGTAAATAAAACTTTCGCAAGACATGTTGACAGTGTGGCTGCTACTGCCCAAAGACGCCGCAATATATATACACGCTGATATTACCAGTTGTATCCTTGAGGTTCAATCGAGATATCGCTTCTCTCTGTTCTGCATTTCAGGCTTAAAAACAACAATCTTAAACGTTTCAAAACACCAAAAACTGAAAGTAACATCTACGTGTGTTTCATCACTTTTGGATGGCTGATGGTAAAGTTAGTTTTGACTAAATGTTTATTGGGTCTTTTATTTGAGGCTGTTGTTGATTGTTTCATTGAGGATTGGTGGATTGATTTGTATCCTGATTAATTGTGTGTTTTTAACTTGCATTGTGTCATTTGTGTCACTAAAACTCCAATCTGTGACAAATCATGAGCTCTCATCAAAGCTACATAACTCTGACTTCATATCAGAGACTGAATATAAATGGACAATAATCACTGTGACGTCACTCACTGCTTTGTGGACCACCGTTCTGAGGCCTCAAGTTTGACATTTTGGGCGTCGCCATCTTGTTTTTTGTAACCAGAAGAGACACGAGAGGGTGGAGCTAAATACAACCGTCGCTGAATAATATTTTTTAGACCAAAATATTACAATTGAAGAAACAGTGTGTTACAGCCTGAAGGGGATCTGTTGGGAATATAACACCTTTAAATTTAAACTAATCACAATAATGTCTGTGGATTATCTTCAGTAACCGGCTCATGATGTCTGGAGACAGACAGTGATGTTGACTTTTTCAAATGTTTTGGAGCTTTGAGCGCCACAAGCCGAGTGCCATACAGTCCCATTATATCTCAGAGAAGGCAGACGTCTGTAGGGTCGACACCTCCGACACTCAGCAAGTCACAAAACAATCTACACTGATGAATATCACTACATGGGTAAAAGTATGTACTTTTGATTTTGGGGTGAACTGTTCCTTAAGAAAAAGTAGTAATACCACAGAGTATAAATACTCTGCTACAAGATAACGTCCTGCATTCAAAGTACAAAACTGTGAGCATCAAAATATACTGAAAGTCCCAAAAGTATACTCATTATGTAGAATAGCCCATTTCAGAATCATATATGTATCCTAACTTTTCGTAGGATATCATACGAACCGTTGTTTGAGGATTTGTTGCAGGCAGAGGGGCTCAGCATTAATCAATTCATCAAAAATCACTTTCTGACACCAACCAAACAAAGACATTGTCTTTATTCCATTAATTATTACATGTGACCCATTCCTTGTGATCCCTTACATGTGTAGCCCTGGTGTAATACGTTAGGTTTCTGAAGAAAACAGCTTAAAACAATATAAAGGGCAAACCATGAGTTAAACCAGAGTAAAGAAAGAAGAAAAAAACACTGACGTGTTGTCAGTTTGAGCAATGTGTTTTGATTGATTAATCGAGGTGTCATTCAGCCCCACTAGTGGTGATTGGTCGAAGGTAAAGCAGAGGGCGGGGTTAAGAGAGAAGAACGGGGAAGAAGCAGGAAGAGAAAAGGAGCGCGAAGGAAGGAGGAGAGAGAAGAGAGGGGTATCGATAAAGAACGGGAGAAATGAGAGTTTAGGTCATGTCCATATATTGTAGTCGATATATTAATTATTGTGACAGGGCTGGTCGGATGTCAGGGTGAAGCGGCTGTAGACAAGAGCAGCTGAGACACATATTTTAGCCACAAAAAGGCCCACTCAAAACAATCAATTTGAGTGTATTCAGAGTATTCTCAGCACTTTACCATGCCGCTATATTGCTCTGCGCAAAGCACCAGACTCAATCAACAAAAACAGTCATTTTACCTCACAAACACAGGAGTTGGTGGTCTGCCGGCCACTGCCTCCATCGTTAGTTTGTTTGTATATATATATATTTATTTATTTATGTGTGTGTGAAGCAACGTCGTTATGAAATATAATAAAATGTTTTTAAAGACAATTTAGTGGCTCAGTGGTCGAGCAGGGTCGTCCTTCAATCAGAGGATCGGTGGTTCGATCTCCGGCTCCACCGGTCCATGGTAGTCCTTGGGGCAAGACACTCCGCCAGGCTGCGGTGTGTGAATGGATAGTTGGAGTCCTGATGGGCACCTTGCATGATAGAACCTGCCGTCAGGGTGTGAATGGGTGAATGATGACATGTAGTGTTAAAGTAGTTTGAGTGGTCGGAAGACTAGAAAAGAGAAATACAAGTACAGTCCATTTACCTTAAGAAACACCACTGGGAAGCTACAGAATGATACAAAGACTTCAAATAATATAAAAATAAATATATAACGGAACCGACATGTGCGCACACACATGCACACACACACACACACACACACACACACACACCTCTTCTTACAGAGGGAAGGTCAGAAATGTCCTGAGGAATAAGAAGAGATAAATAAAAAAATACTTCACCTCTAACTGTAAAAACCGGATGAAGGGCCAAGTGTAGAGTTGAAGTCAGAAGGTCGGGGGTTCGACATGAAGTCAGTGTTTTTTCTTTGATATGTTCTGGATGTCAGGTGATGCTGATTTTGTCTGCAGGCTTTGATCTTCACGAGTGTAAAATATTCACACAAAGAGACAGAAGCGAAAAAAAAATGGGAAAGAAAGTGACTTTTTTCTGTTATTTAGTGACACTATCGAACAACAAAACAGCAAAGGACAAACGGAACAGAAACAAAACAAAAAATCAAATACGTGAACGAGAAAGGACTCATGAACAAAAGAGAGCTGATAGTCTGCCGTTCTCTCCTCCCGTCGCTCTCGGCCTTCCCCCTTTTTAGCGATGCTGAACTTCTACCGAACGCCGCAGAGTCCGAGTGCGCGCCGTCGCTGCATTAGCAGCCCGGCCCATTAGGGAAAGGTCAGCCATTCAGGCACGTATCGAACACAGACATCCCACCGATGTCTCAAGCTGCTCCTTTTCAAAAGGCTCTCAATGGCTCGCCGAGCATTTGTATTACGGTGAAAAATCAAGTTAAAAGGTCAACAACTCTACGGCCTCCCTTTGTGTTGTAAGTGAGAGTGGGTGAGCTTGTGTGTGAGTGTGTGTGTGTGTGTGTGTGTGTGTGTGTGTGTGTGTGTGTGTGTGTGTGTGTGAGTGAGAGTTGGCCGTACTTTTCTCCATCTTATCTTCTCCTGCGTCCTTGACCACCTGTCCTCTTTACACACTGATTGTTTTGTTGTTGTGCTTTAAAGGACCATCAATTAGCTGCAGCTGTCAGATAAATGAATTGGAATAAAACAGTATTTCTCACTGATGTATTAAATAGAGGTATACAGTCGCATGAAATACACGTTAAGTCGAATAAACGCAAGAGGCCGATGCTTGTGTCCCATGTGAAATGCTCTGTTATGTAACGTTGTTATGCCTGCTACGCAATTGTTATGTATTTATGTTGCGCTACGTCACTGCGCTACGTCGCTGCGCTACGTCGCTGCGCTACGTCGCTCGATGATACTTTGTTCTGCTACGTCGTTCTGCTACGTTGTGACGTCACGTTGTTGCAGCGTGATACGAGGCTGATATGAAACATTATTTGTGGTTCGGAGGCGTCGACATTCAACGTCTCCCGTGGTTTGCAGAAACGTACAATGCCAACATTTTTGTCTGGTGACTGTGTTGTTAGTGAATGTAATTAGTTATTCTCCACCGCTGCTTGATTTCTTTCCTCTCCTCTGACCTCCCCCCCCCCCCATCTCATATCTCATCTCCGCTATCTTTGCCAATCTCACCTCTCGTTCTCCTCCGCCTCTCACCTAACTTCACCTTTTCTCCCCTCCCTCCCCCGCTCTGCTCCTTCGCTGCTCAACTCATCTATCCATCACATTGTCTCGCCCTTACCTCAGCTATCCTTTCCACCACACACAGTGTAAAGAATGGTAGTATTTCACACCTGCCCTCTCCTGTCTCCGCTCCCTCTCCTCACCTTTCTTTATCTCGCCTCCGTCCTTGCCACATGCATTTCATCTCCTTCCTCTCTTTGGTTGCCAAAAGGGCTCGACTAAGCTACAAAATGTTTGGCTTAGATAGAACTGGGTTTTGTGTTTTTGCAATATGTAATTTGGCTTTTGTAAATTCTTTCCGGCATCACGATCGCTGCTGCAGACAAACTTCACAATTGCATCGTAATCTAGGTATTAAAATTGCACTCTCGTTATATTTTTCTGTTATTATTTGCATGTTATTCTATTTGTGTGCAGCAGTGTACGAGCACGAGGCAGAGGACGGAGCAGGAGCTGGCAGAGTACCTGCCTATTGATTGTAATGTGCCTGAAATTAGAGTGGAGGTGTGAAATGAATATTAGATTTGTTGCTGTTTGCAGTAATTTTCTGCGTCGGAGCGTTCCGTCTTATTTGTCCGTCCACCGCCTTGTTAAAGACAATTCAAGGAGACAAGGAGGGGATTGACTGTGGGCGTCGAGCGAGGGCCCAGCTCTGAAAATCTGCATTCAGCCGACGAGCTGATACACTCGATGCTTCCTTGTATTTCTTCCCCCGCTCTCTTTTTTTCACTTCTCTCCTCGTCTGTAACGATCACATCTTTCTATAAAGGTCCCTTGTAAACGTAAATCTCTCCAATTTGTGTTCTCCGTCTCTCTTTCTGTCTCTTTGCCCCCTTGCTTCTCATTTGTACCGATCACCCCGCTCCCAGACAAAAAAAAATAAAAAATCCCTTGTACTCTCAAACCATTTTCACGCCGTTTGATGTATGATTTATTTGAAAATCGATTCCTCCACTCGCTCGTGGTTTGTTGATGAATCTGTCTGTGATCTTCCTGTTTCAGGATTTCACCTGATATCAGGAGCGTCTTACAAAACATGCCGCCTGAGGCACATGTATGATTCAGCAGAGATCAATGCGCAACTCTTGTCTTGGCTTCAAAGAAGACTTGTGTTTAAAAAAGAAAAGATAGATTTAAGCAGCAGTCTAAGTGACTGGTTTATATCAAGATGAAGCATAAACCTACACAACGACAGGTCGTGGGACAGGATCCCCATGGAGTTTGATCAGACATGTTGGTGTTAACGGTGAGGTGGTAGGAGGCTCTGAAACCGACAACTCCTTCAAATGAAATGACACCATCTTTGTTTTTTAACTGCCATTTAGAACTACACCTAAAAGAGTTCTCTGATCTTACGTCTTAATCCAACTTGATCTCATGTGAAGACGTATGAATAGCACGACAGCAGCATGTCGTCAATACACATTTTAGGCTTTTTGTGCGTCAAATTGCTGTGAAACATAAGCGGTCACTCTCACATTACCACGTCACTGAGTGGTGTAAGGGATCGTTGTGGATCCGTGATCCGTACTGATCCCCCTCACGGTTCTTCACGCATGTGAACCTCAGATTAATGACACAGTTTAACAGAGTGTAAATAAAGTTTAACTGATGATCGTTATCCTCCAATGTTCAGTAAAATCTGTGTTTCTGATCTCTGATCATGTTTCATTGTAAACAACTAATCAGTGTTTAAACCAACAGGAGGAGAGCTAGTAACGTTAGCATCACCGCTAACATTATGGTTTGGGTTAAAATATGTACTACTTTATCGAAGGTACCTTTTATGTGGATGACCAATCAGTACTGATTGCAAATTTAAGCCACTGAAGAAATACATTTTTTATTTTTTATTTTTGGGAGGTCAAGGTTCAGCTTTTATTATAATTTTATAATACACGATTGCACGTGAAATGTATCACTAACAGATATGCAAATATGTGAATTAGAATAGAAATAAACATCACATTCATAGTTACTAAAACATCAATAAGAAGCAACTAAATGTGCCACGGCCAGAATGCTACAGATACCTGGAGGTATTGAGGGATTTCATTTTGTACTTCATCACATAGAGGAGGAACATATGAGAGAGGACCATGACTCACAGGGGAGGTGACATAATATGACTTATGAGAGGTGTTTTGATACAGAAGAGAAAACAAAGGAGGACTTAACTGATTATTAGCCTTTATTCAATTGACACAGATGAGTCATAGATGAGTCATTTATCAGTGGTGTCAAGTGTCAGAAGTAGAAGAGGACTGATGATTACAAAACGACACAAACCAATCAAAAGGACACGTTAACGGCGGAGGGCAGGTGTGTGGGAGCGAGCAGCGAGGACGAATACAAGATAAACCAAACAGAAAGCGGATGATGAGCCGGGCGGATGAACGTCAAGAGAGAAGATGTCTCCAAACTGTAACATACTGTGTGCACACTACCCAGTGTGTGGACTGTAATGAGTTCTGGGCATAACAGACTGTATGATCAGGTGGTAAAGTGTAGGGCTGCTGCTAATCGATTTATTTTAGTATTCTACTGAATATTGAAAATAGTTTTGCTTTATTGAGGAGCGATAGTAAATATACAAAAGAGAAAATAAAACGGAACAAAAATCAGCATTTGCATTGCTTGAATTCAATACAATTATATAATCGGACAAATTTAAACCCATTTGATGCCATAAAAATAAGATATAATTTTATTAATCCAGGAGGAAATTATTGTGCCAGATTTTGATCAAATATTACAACAGAATAATAACAAGAAAAACAATAGAATACAAATGTAAGTGCCATACTACATTCAGCTTTTTTCACCAGCATCCAAAAATAATTTTCCTTTTGCCTTGTCATCTATAGTAGCGTTGTTCATAAATACTCACAAATGTTGTATTTTCATAAGAATCTTTTCTTGGATTAAAACAATCTGATCATTAGTAGTTTTAATAATGTATTATAATCTGCTAAGAGATAGTGTTAAACAGCTCATAATTCATCTATAATATCTATTATATATCAATGTGAAAACATCTTCAAACATCTGGAGTGTTACGTGCCACGTGTTGTTGTTGTGCTCTCTCTGATTACACGCAGTGTCCTCCTGGGTGCCGCTCGTTACTAGAGGCCAGCTGCGCCCAATCAAAGATCGGAAGCGTGGTTAAAAGGAGAGGAGCTCTGGAAGGACGGCCTTCTTCCGGGTCCGAAGCCGCAACCAAGCCGAGAGAGTGGTGCCGTGGATCTCTCCGGTACAGCCGTGTGGGCTGGTGTCGCCATCGTGTTGGTGCGATTATCACTTTGAGTCGCCCTCTGACTATCAGAGGGCAGTTTTGTTTTGCCGCGGGCTTATCTCCAATAAACGATATTTTGTTAAAACCCTTCGCAGTGCTCTCTCTCTCTTCCCCCGGGTAAAAATAACACCGTTACTCCCCGCATCCCTTAGATGCCTAAAAGGGGAACGTAACAGTGTTATTTTTACCCGTCCATGCTCACTAAAAACTAAATCTTATCATAATAAAGGTATATTATTTTTGCTCAAAACTCATTTTTACTTAATTGTCACACAATGTGTGAAATGTAAACATTGTGGAAAATTGTTGTTTTTGCAACTTGACCAAAAACATTCAGTCAAAAAGAAACCTAGATGCTAGCTGGCTACATCTGGCAGCTCCAGGTCGCTAGCTCCAGGTCGCTAGCTCCAGGTCGCTAGCTCCAGGTCGCTAGCTCCAGGTCGCTAGCTGGACTGGGCGAGACTGTGGCTAAGTGGGCCGTCTTTCAATCAGAGGGTCGGCGGTTCGATCCCGGCCTCCGGCTCTGCTAGTCGCATGTCGATGTGTCCTTGAGCAAGACACTTAACCCCAAAATTGCTCCCGTAGCTGTGCCTACGGTGTAGAAATGTGATAGAATCTGATCTGAATTGTAAGTCGCTTTGGATAAAAGCGTCTGCTAAATGACTGTAATGTAAAATGACTGTAATGCTAGCTCCAGGTCGCTAGCTAGCTGCAGGTCGCTAGCTAGCTGCAGGTAGCTAGCTCTGGTCATCTCTTAGTAAATCTTGTCATCACATTTACATGCAGACTGAAAAAAAGATTTGCACACTTAGGTGTTCTTTTCTGTTTGTTGCCACCTTGTTCTCTCTGGCTGAAGGAAGTGGAGCCACGGGAGTCGACCGCATGGATTCTACTTTGTTTAGTCTGTCGTTATCTGCTGGGAAGCTAACAGGCTAATGTAACGTGTCAGCTGTATCCAGTTATCAGGAAGCACAAACAGCAGGTGAAGATGGAGTCATGTGCAGATGCTTTTAATGATTATTAAACTGGATGTTGGGGCTGCGCTGAGTTGACGTAGCTGCACGGGACTGTAAAATAACAGTGCTGCTGAAATATGTTTCACCCAATGTTTAACCCACATCGCCCAACCCTAGTTACACTTCATTAATAATACGTAGGAGGAAGAGTGTGGACGTGGCTACTGCCCGACGATAACCAGGCTGCAGAAAGGGTGAGTTAAGTGGCCAGCGGTATTTGAATTCAGAGCACGGCCCCAGTATGGGGCCGGACTAATGCCTGGAGGCCCCGGTGTGCTGTTCCATTAGCAGCCTCGTACATCAGAAGCAGAGTTCGATAGGAGCAGCCAGCCAGCGGACGGACATGTGTGTGTGTGGGGGGGGGGGGGACGCTGGAGGATTCAAGGAGATGGAAGACAGATGGGGTGTAGTGTTCTGGATGAGTTGCATTAGCTAAAAAGTAAAGACTGCGCTGCACTGATATTGATCGGGATGAGCGAATCTGACAAAAAGATAGTTTGGGTGGAATATTCCTCCAAATTGACCCACATTACTAGTTTTTCAAGTTACAAATAATGGGAATGCTCAGCGGGCCGTCATGTTGAAACCACTCTGTAATAATATTTTTACGTTTCTTGTCATTTACGTGACGTGTGCACTATCCAAGTCTAAAATATAAGCAGATTTTTTGTTTGTTCCATGGGGAGAATGCAAACTGCTACCAATTCTAAAGAGCCAAGCTGAACTTTAACTGGATTTATTGCATAAGCCGGAGTTGAGACGAGCCCTGGCTTCACCACCAGACACATTCAACTCCCTGCCTGAAAACAAAAGGCCATGAACTCCACTAATGATGTGTTTGGATGCTGCTGGGTGTCTCACTCTCTCCGAGCTGAACCAGGGGTGCACAGATTCTCCAGACACACTTCTGGCCCAGTACATGCAGGCTAACAGGTGTCTGCCGAGGCAAAGCACATCCTTACGTGCGGTGTCGAGACGTCCTCACCAGAAGAACAAAGCTCAGTGTCCTCTGATTTTTGTTCTCTTTGGATGAATCCTTCACTTTACAATTTATGTACGCTCCCAATGCAGGAAGTGGGACACTTTTTCTACCGCAGGAACTTTCCCCGGGGACCAGGAATCTTTTGATAGAACTAATTTTGAACAAAGGGACCAGAGTCTAAATTAAGTTTAGGTTTTACATTTTACCACCTTGATCGGGGGGGGGGGGGGGGGGGGGGGGGGGGGGGGGGGTAGTAGTACTTTCTCAAAGTACACAAACTTTCAGGGTTTTGTTTGCAGGCACGACGGTCACAGTGCTGCTGCTTCAACTCCTGTAGCGCTTTAAAAAAGCAAGGAAGTACTCAAGAATCAATTTAGGAGAATGTTCTGATGAGGGGAGAGCTTTTCTATTTGTTAGATAACATTAAAAGTAAAAGTTTGGCTTTTATTTCAACTCCCTAACTTATTTTTGAAAAAAAAAATATGAGTGGAAATTGTTTTAAAATAATTCCAATGCGTACAATTAACTTTAGGCAACAAAACCAACAGTTAGGTTTAGGCAACAACAGCATAGGTCTTTAGACCGTTGTGGAAACGCAGACAACAGTTGTCAAAAGGAACCTTTTAGTGCCAACTTTAAACAAGTCATTTTACCTTTACTTTAACTTTAATCAGGGAGTTTCAGTTTCCTAAACCAAACCACCTTAACCACATGAGGGGCAGATTTTAAAACCCTCTTGAGTCATCTTGGAACAGTGATGGTGTTGTGTAGCTATCGTGGAGAAAACAAAGGCTCTCATCACCTCGGTATTTCTACAGTCTTGGTGATCCTTTTGGATGGATATTTGTTGTTTATTAATAATAACTGAAACACAAAAACATGCACATTAATGCAGGGAACCCACTTACCGGCCGTATCAGAGCCAGACTCCAGAAGTTCCACCACAGTGTGTTGTTTTCATCACAGCCCATCAGAATCAAAATTAGTAAACCTACTTTCACGCCGTTTGCTTTAGAGAGGGCTAATTATTACTCCTGTAATCTTTGATGTGCGCTCCAGTGAACGCCTCATCCGGGTCACTTTCTGTGTGCTTTGATGTTAAATGAGTTGTATGAATCTTAGACATTCAGAGCAAGCAAAAAATACTGTTTGATTTTCCAGACAGAGAGATCGGAGACTGTTATGGATGTTTTCCACACATGGTAATTTAAAATCTGCTGCTAGCGCTGTATAATTATAGTTACAAGCAATACATTCATAAAGCTTTATAACTAATCATAACACAATGTGAAGCATTTCATATTTGAAGGTCAAGTATTATAATACTTAATAATTGCTGGACATCTTTTATTTATGATTTACTGATTGACTTTGATTTTAAAGATCAAAGTTCCCATAGTATTAGTAATGTATTAAAATCTTTTTTTTTTATAATCACTGTTATAACGCACACTAATGTGATTATAAGTTTATCGTAATAGTCTTTATTATACTTTAAGTAAAGTAACAAATATTAAATTAATGCAATAACAACAAACAAAACGTAAACAATGAGCATGAATAGGGAAATAACTAATAGATATCACCATGAAACATCCCCAATTGATTACTGATATTAAGACAGTTACATTTTGTATTACAAGTTTCCTGAAATTGTGTTTTAAATGTTTGAATATGCAAATCATGCATTATCTAATTTACTGACGATGGTTGTCCTCCAACATTCAGTAGAACATGTTTCTAGTCTCTGATAATGTTTCATTGTAAACAACCAATCAGTGTTTAAACCAACAGGAGGAGAGCTAGTAACGTTAGCAGCACCGCTAACGGCTAACCAACAGGAGGAGAGCTAGTAACGTTAGCAGCACCGCTAACGGCTAACCAACAGGAAGAGAGCTAGTAACGTTAGCAGCACCGCTAACGGCTAACCAACAGGAGGAGAGCTAGTAACGTTAGCAGCACCGCTAACGGCTAACCAACGGAGGTTCACTTCAGTTACATTATGATGCCTTCAGGCTCTGCTCAGTGAACATGAGTACTGGCTGAAGGTACATTATAACGTTATCATGATGTGTTCACATGTCATCTGTATCCGCAAAAAAACATGATCAGGGATCTCTAGAAAGGACATTTGCTATATTTTATTGTGGTTATAGGCATCGTAGCATCCAGTGTTTCCTCTCATCGTAATATTCTCACCTCTGGTTGGAAAGCGTTGAAGCTCATTTTAAAGTTCGACGTTCTTTAATATTTTGAGGATCACGTTCTTGCACTCTCTAGTTTTCTGAAATTTGACACTAACTATACGTTTTTTTTCATCAAAAGCTTGAATAAACAGCCTCACAGGCACTAATTAAAGGAGGCAAACTGCTCAGCATAATTGGATAATTGGATGGTCTGGGCTTAATGTTAGCCACGCCCGGTTGCCACGGTGGATATTTTGCCGTGCTTCAATTCAGTGTTGCATGTGAGGCGTGCACAAAGCCTGCTGTTGGTTTTCATTAATGGGACACAAGTGGCGGATAAGAGTTACCTCCACAGGAGAGCCTGTGCTATGGTTTAATGACGGCAAACAGCTCACTCTCTGGGTGTTTCTGTAATTATGTCTTTATGAGTCATGGCGACACGCCTCAGACAATATCGTTGTCATGCACTGGTCAATTGTCAGATTTAGTGCTATTTTACTTCCATAAGACGTCTTCATTCAGACTACCAGCAAGAAAACATCCAAAATACACTTTGTGATCAAAAATAAGAGCGATCTTAATGTTAGTAATCAACGGGTCAGTGCTTCATGATGATATATATTTAGTTATTTTATTCCTCTGTCGTGTCATGTCAGTGGCCTTCTCTTCAATCTGTCATCAACGTTTTATCGTCTCAGTTATTTGTCTGAACTGATATGTCGTCCCTGAGATTAGTGAGATTCATCATGTTGCTGTTAATGGCAGAGCAGTCCATCAGCACGCCTCAGTAACGCCCACATATCAAGATATTCTGATTGGCAAACTCTTAGACACGCTCACATCATGTCAGGGTTTATGCATGTTATTTAACATCTTTGTTAGTCCCTCAGTATTATTTTCAAACGTCCTATCAGAACCTGAATCATCACCATAACTTTGAATGTCACTCTTCTGCAGAGGAGTTATGAGCGGTGAAGGTAATGTAAGCGTCAAGGACGCTAAGGAAGCAGCGAGGGCAATAACCAGTTATGTACGTTCAGAATGATGCAGCATGGACTTGATGCAACATGCTGAGCCAGCCTCCACCCTGCAAACAAATACATATGAAGTTGTTTATTCTTAAGTGTTAAAATCTTATTTTTCTTCAAATTACTACACTTAAGTAGCCCCATGCAGCAGCAAGAGATAAAACTTAGCTTTGCTAAACTGAAAAACTCTATTCCTGAAGAACTGAATGAAAATGGCGAAAAAAGTTGGTTTGGTTTTGTCACTGCGTGGAGTTTTATGTTTTTATCTAAAGTTACTACGAGGAACTTTTATTTTGTGTTGGTTCTGTTGGTCCCTGTGGACTAAAGTGGTAGTGTTGCACCAGAGTCCCTTTAGAAAACCTCTCATTCTACTGCAGCAGGGTCTGACAGTCTGCTCCTCTCAGTCCTGGTTCTCCCGTGCCTCCCTTCCCTCCAGCAGGTCTGGCAATACGTCCTGGGTCTCCAGCAACGTGGTGTCGGTGTTGGCTCCCAGAGAGGAGAAGCTCTGCTCCTGGAGGAGGAGGAGTAGCAGGAGGAGCCGGATCTGGGTCTGTCCACGGTGGACCAGTCTCTGCTGGAGGATCTGGGTCTGTCCACAGTGGACCGGTCTCTGCAGGAGGATCTGGGTCTGTCCACGGTGGACCGGACTCTGCTGGAGTCTGAGCTGAATGAGTTTCTGCGTGTCGTAAATAGTTTTGTCGTATGTCGCTTGGAATCTGACCCGATAACGAGCATTAAGAACTATATTTATTGATGAAGGTCATTCAGAGGCATCAGCATGAAATTGAGACCGTTTTTCGTGACCAGTTAAAAGTTTCATGTTGTAACTTAAAAAGTAAATAAAAACAAACTTTTACCTCAGCTGACTCCACGTCACAGAGATTTAATGGCATATTCCTTTGGTTGAATTCCTCTTGTGGCCGAAGCGTTTTCTTGAGAAGCCTTTAAACAGCAGTGCCACCTCTCGCCTGGACCTCTGAACACCTGCTGCAAGATCAAATTACATTTAATGACATGCTGCATGACACCAGGAAGAAAGAGGTTATTAAAAGGAAAAGGGCAGAGACTGAGGAGGAGGAGGTAAAGGGATGAATGGATAATAAAAACACATCTGAGGAAAGGAGAAATACATAAAGTTAAACAGACAAAGCAGATACAACGATTGAGAAGCATTGCGCTCATAAATGTTAACTGTGTTTTTCCCTAAATATTTATCGGTGGCTGTGCGGCTCTGGAGGCAGAATGGATTTAATGTGGTTGACTTAAACCTCTGAGGGCTCAGAAACGAGCTCTTTGTTCCTCAGCTCAGAGGAGAAAGCAGTGAAATAGAGAAAAAGGCTTCGAGGAGAAACAAATATCTGAAATTGAAGACGTTGTCATGATTTTTAAAAAAGTGGAACTAAACAGTCTCACCTGGGATCAGAGTCTGTGTCGTGTGATGCTGTCGAGTGAATCATTTGATATACTGCTTTCTGTTTATTTATCACCATAATTAGAAATATTTTTTTAAGATAACTTTATTTTTCACCCTGATATGTTTTGTTTCTACTTCCTCATGTTCTTGGTGTCTGGGTGACTGACGGGGACACACATTGTTTAGATTGGTCCGGTACTGAGGGAGAACGCTGCTAAACAGGCTGCAGTGTAACAGCTCTAGTCGAGTCCTCAACGTCAATGTTCGTCCACTAATAGTTTGTTTCTGCCTTTCTGTTATTCTAAATGTCTGACAACATTATGGAAAGAAACCTACATCTTCTTTTATCGATTGCTTTCTGTTTGTTGTTGTGTCATGTGACTTGTCGCTGGAAGACGACGGTGGAAACGTGAGCGAGAGTCGGAGAGAGTTTGTTGTGTCGGAGTCCAGACAAAGTTTTATGTGAAAGATTCGAAGCATCATGTCTGAATATTCAGCCAACAAGTCCTAACCATGCGGTAACCTCCGGTTCTGAAGAGTGAAGCGGATTCTTATGTGTCTTAAAACTTGCATTCTCTCTAGTGTCCACCAGGGGGCGACTCCTCTGGTTGTATAGAAGTCTATGAGAAAATGACTCTACTCCTCTCTTGATTTATTACCTCAGTAAACATTGTAAACATGAGTTTATGGTCTCAATCTCTAGTTTCAAGTCTTCTTCAATACAGCATGATGTTCATTTAGTGCATTATGGTCCATTTAGAGTCAAACAGACCATAAAGCAGGGGATGCTTTAGGGCGGGGCTACACGGTGACTGACAGGTCTCTACCACCTATATTACGATGGAATAACTTCCATCCTTCCTCTGAGATGTGCAAAAGTTTCGTACTTCTTCTTATTGTGGCACTAATTATGTTTCCTTTAAAAAGCAATTTGACAACACAAATAAGTATATAAACATAATGCGTAGTGTCGGGTTGATTGAGCCATAGATTACTGCTGTGACATTAATAATGTAGTATTTAGTTTAAAAGCAGCTTCCTACAAATAGACTGCATAAAAAAAACTTTGACACATGTAGGAGTAATAAAAACAGCTTTGTGAACATTATGAATCATCGTCAGGGAAGAAGAATACACGAGAGGGAGCAAAGGAGCAGATGGAGACGGATGGATTCACCAAACATCAAGCTCTTCCATTAACGTCGAGTTAATGTTTCAGAGCTGCTGAAACCAAGACGACTTATGTCAAGCTGTCTCCGTTCACTGACGGAGCTGAGAGGACAACAACTGTGTGTGTTTCCTCCTATACAACCTGCAACTGTGTTCATGCAAACAGTGTATGCAGGTTTGTATATGGTGGATGAAATGTGTGTATGTCAATGGTAGCTAAGGGTGTTTGCATCTGTGTGTGTTTCAAGGGTAGCAGGCCGTTGTTTAGAAGGTTTATTTGGAGGTTTATGTGGCGGTGCTGGGCCTGCATATATATCTGCAGGAAATGAGGTCATTATGCCCCCCCCCCCCCCCCGACTCCAGACACACACATAAACACTTCTCAGAGAGGCATGAGGTTGCATACTTAAACAATGACACCTCGGAACAGATGTCTGTAATTTATGTGGATAATCGTTAATCCCAAAACAAACATACACACACACACACACACGCACGCCAACCTGCATTTTGCACAATGTCAGTGTCTCTCCAAGCGTTTGACCCAATAAAGCTAATGTTGTCACCAGGTGTTCACTCTTTTCTTCACACAGTCAGTGAGGACTGAACTGTGGATCCGGTTCATTGCAATCAAAGAGCACAGCTTTCAAAAAAGCATCAAACAAAACTGTTTTCTCACCAACAAATCTCTGTCATTTCAGGCCAGTTTGCACATTTTTTACATATTATAAAAACTATTTATTTACGTTAATAATCCAATGTCTGTCACAGTTTCCAGATTTTGCTCCAGCTTCATCAAAAGAGAAATAAAACATGAGAAAGCTTTGTGTGTTAGAAACGCTGTCAGAGGCTTTGATGCACCTGTAGACCACATCCATCGTGATGTCACAGGTTCCTGAGCACACCTGAGGACACACTAACCTCAGTCAGTGTTTTACTACAGTATGTTCTGCTGTGGACCTATTTTAGACTCTATATCAGTTTAAGTGAACGCTATACTTAGAATATTTTCACCTCTTCACTTTGCTGTTGTTAGGTTCACGGAACCTCTAGACTGTGTGGAAACCGCATGTAATCCAGCCTCTTACACAAAGAGAACCGGTTTCAATTATAAACAAAGCATTTAATACCTCTCATGCTAAAACAATTGCATAGTGGAGTACATTATTTACAGTTGCACCGAATATGACCTGCTCACCCCAAAAGTCGTTACCACCCACCCAGTGGTACAGGAGCAAGAGGCCGGAATTTCTTTATCCCCCGCCTTACATAGTTCAAAAAACCTCCCATAATGTCCGTAGTTCCTATTGGCTAAATCCAGTTGGCTCCTCCTCCTCGCAGGACCCTCGCACGGGTATGACCTGTAATTGCCTGTCTAGAAATCTATCTGTCCCTTACTCCCAACATACTATTCTTTACAGTTTAAAACATTCAATGACTGTCTTTTATGGCTTAACACTTCTATGGTAAACATTCTATATAAAGATAAAGATTTGCAACTTTTGGCAAAAACCTTCACAAGTTTCACAAGCAAATATAAAGGTGTTACTAAGATACACTTCTAACTACAAATTCTAAAACACTTCTACAATTATGAATCTTCTAATTATGTATTCCAAAACACTTCTAATTATGATTTCTTATTTATGAATTATTAAACACTATTATAATTTCTTAAAGCACAGTTCTAAACCCAAATTTCCTACACTGTCGGACTGACCTGAAGCTGTTATCTATGATCTCTACACAAGACTCAGAAACAGTAATTTTACCTCACAGAACACATCGATTCATTGTCGATTACTTTGTTTGTGTTTTTAAAGGGTTCGTTCAGATTTACTAAATGTGCGATGGAGTCTGGTGGCTTTGAAGAGAAGAGAGCATATTGGTTTCTTTCCCCTGTGCGAAGCGTAGATGGTAAAGCTGTCTCTGCAAGGTGAACTGGTGAAAATATTCTAAATATAGCATTCACACGCATAAACACTTAAACTTAAACTTTGTTTTGCAGGCCTTTTCTTTAGAATACATTTTACAGCAGCATGAAGCTCATTTCATCTCATTGAATACATGACTGATGACAAGACTATTTCAACTTTAATCCACATAAAATATCTGAATCCATGAGATTGTTACTTTTGCAAGTTACAATTTTTCTTAATAAAAAATATTTACCAACTGTAACAGCTTTTAAATGCCCAACATTTCATCTCATTCAGCTGTTCTCAAGTCAACAGTCTCTGTTTTGGTTGAAAACACGGAATGCCAAAGTGGCAAACCGCATGGAAATATGAGAGAAAACAGTCGAACAAAACGCCTCCATCTTCCCCTTCCAGCCTCTGCACAGAAACATCATCGCGCATCAATCACAACCCTGTTTTTGCCCACTTGCCTTTTATTGCCGTCTGTATTCCAGCGGGCTGAAGTGCTACTGGAAACCTCAACAATGCTCGCTCTTGTTGAAGTGGCCTTTTCCAACACAAGGCCTCTGTCGCGTCTGCTTTGGCTGGAATGCCCCCCCTCCATTGCTGGAATTGGAGGGGGAGGAGGACAAAGACAGAGAGACAGTGGCAGAATAAAAAAGGATGATAGAGACGGGGTAGGAAAGAATCTGTGAAAAAAGAAAAGACCAAGGGTGGAAGGAGAGACAGATGGAGGCAGGATGCAGAGCGAGGGTTGGCAAACGTGTGCAAAGGCAGTGCCAAGAAAGTGCAACTTTCAGTCTAACTCAAGACTTCACTGGGCGATTTAAGCGATTAGCTCCTCTTTTTTTGTGAATGTGACGTTGGGGGAGCAGAGATATGAAGGATGGGGAGAGATGAGGAAGAGGACAGAGGGAGGGGAAAAAAGAGTTATAGAGTCTCCAGAGAAAGAGAAATCTCAGCACCTGCAGTTGGTTATTTCACCGTTGTGCCTTTAAGACATAAAGCCCAGCATGACTTATGAGTGACGGAGGTTAAAGAAGGATGGAGAAGGAGCAGAGAAAGAAGGACTCAGATCGATCAGCGCGGGTTGATGCGCCCGGTGGACCATTAAACTGGGTGTCAGAGACAGGGTTTCTGCCAGCCAAAGTTCCACGGCGTCCAAATTTACGGCGCGCCTCGCCCCGAAGCGTTCCCATAAAACACTGGGGATCCATTGTTGTACAGGCGGACCTTTGACTGCAGCAGCAGACCAGAGGTGATGGAGGATTACTGCAAAGCTACAGTCAGAGGAGAGGAGAGAGCGGGAGGGTGAGACTCTACTTGGAACAATGATGCATACTTATTATTTTAATATACAACAGCAAGATGAGAGCACATCATGTACTACAACCATAGACTGTGGGAGTGGACGTAGTTATCGTGTCGTTTTGAAGCCTCAGGTTTGGCGATTTTGCCGTCGCCATCTTGGATTATGTTGTTTTTTGCAACCAATGAACAGAAGTGACCATATTTGGACAGCTGAAGAATGACGTAGAGATGTCGTATACGTCTCTGGTAGAGACCTGTCAATCACTGTGTAGCCCCGCCCTAAAGCATCCCCTGCTTTATGGTCTGTTTGACTCTAAATGGACCATAATGTACGAAATGAACATCATGCTGTATTGAAGAAGACTTGAAACTAGAGATTGAGACCATAAACTCATGTTTACAATGTTTACTGAGGTAATAAATCAAGAGAGAAGTAGAGTCATTTTCTCATAGACTTCTATACAACCAGAGGAGTCGCCCCCTGGTGGACACGAGATAGAAGTGCAAGTTTTAAGACACCTCCGCATCGGCTTCACTCTGCAGAACCGGAGGTTTGCCGCCTGACTAAAATGTGACGCTAAGCACAAGTCAAACTTTCTTTGTTTCATGCACCTCTGTGCAACTTTCATAAGGATGAATGGGGCGCCGCCTCTGACGCTCTATGCAGTTCTCTTTATACATCTGTGGTATTTACAGTGAAGACAGTTTTCTGTCTCAAGTAAATTTGGCTGACTCACAGGTTTATTTAGAGGGCAAGTGTGCAGCATATGGCGCCATCTAGCGGTGAGGTTGCAGATTGCGACCAACTGAAACTTCTCCCTTCTGTAGTATGTAGATATAAACGGCTCATCCGTAGCTAAAGAAAACACTACATTTGTTATTTTCAGGTGATTATACACTATACACACCGGCCCTTTAAGGTCAGTATGATCCTCTGACTCCTTTTTATTTATTCTTATTCATGAATGCCAAGAGTCTGATTCATGCACAGATTGAGTCAGTACACAAACAAAGCTTTGACGTTGAATGATGGATGAAGGGTGCCACTCCGCAGACAAAAATGTAATGACAAACTCCCTGTCATTACATTACAATGCAAATGTGAACATAAATGAAACGCAGCCAGCTGGACCATCAGCAAAAAGCTAATCCGGTCATTATTTCATGCATTAATCCTCTGGCCCCTTAATGATGAACGTGAAACACAAAATGCACATCTTTAAAACCATCCAGTCTCTTCACTGTAATTGCCTTTGTCTTGTTTTTATATCATATAAAAATGAATATTTAACTGTGAATCGACACCCTGACAGATATGCAGCAGGTTAGACAGAGAGAGTTATCAGCCGTACATTCAGTTCCATTATCACCTGTCAAAAATACCTTGTCCTTCAGATGAGATGCCATTCTGCTCGGCTGGAGTGAAAGCACGGGCACACACACACACACACACACACACACACACACACACACACACACACACACACACACACACAGTCAGTCCACAACTGTTATAGCTGCTGGTGTGTCAGCAGAATGAAAGTCTTTTTTTTTTTTAAATGTTCATCAAACTTGTGCTTTTCCTGTTGTGACGCGCCAACATGTCTGCTGTGAAAAAGGTCTGTTGAGGTGGACAACGTGCTTCATTAGTACAGAGACGCTGGTGTTCTGTTGTGAAGGTGCAGTCCGTCCAGTCAACAGTAAACCCATTCATCCTTTCACTTAAAAATGTTTTTACCTTCCAGGAAAACGTTATAGATTTTACACATCGCTGAGTCAAATATGAGTTGTTTTTTTGTTTTATGGAATCTGAGTCAACGGTACCAACAAGTTACCCAGGAAGCTCTGTAGTCAGTTCTTGACATATCTGTTCTGAACATATCAGTTCTGGACATATCAGTTCTGGACATGTTGGTTCTGGATGTGTCAGTTCTGGACATGTTGGTTCTGGACGTGTTAGTTTCGGACGTGTCGGTTCTGGACGTGTCAGTTCTGGACGTTTCGGTTCTGGGCATGTCGGTTCTGGGCGTGTCGGTTCTGGACGTTTCGGTTCTGGGCGTGTCGGTTCTGGACGTTTCGGTTCTGGGCATGTCGGTTCTGGATGTGTCAGTTGTGAACATATCGGTTCTGGGCGTGTCAGTTTTAGACGCGTCGGTTCTGGACGTGTCGGTTCTGGACGTGTCAGTTGTGAACATATCGGTTCTGGACGTGTCGGTTCTGGACGTGTCGGGTCTGGACGTGTCGGTTGTGAACATATCGGTTCTGGGCGTGTCAGTTCTGGACATGTCGGGTCTGGACGTGTCGGTTCTGGACGTGTCAGTTGTGAACATATCGGTTCTGGACGTGTCGGGTCTGGACGTGTCGGTTGTGAACATATCGGTTCTGGGCGTGTCAGTTCTGGACGTGTCGGTTCTGGACGTGTCGGGTCTGGACGTGTCGGTTGTGAACATATCGGTTCTGGGCGTGTCAGTTCTGGACGTGTCGGTTCTGGACGTGTCGGGTCTGGACGTGTCAGTTGTGAACATATCGGTTCTGGACGTGTCGGGTCTGGACGTGTCAGTTGTGAACATATCGGTTCTGGACGTGTCTGTTCTGGACGTGTCAGTTGTGAACATATCGGTTCTGGACGTGTCGGGTCTGGACGTGTCGGGTCTGGACGTGTCAGTTGTGAACATATCGGTTCTGGATGTGTCGGGTCTGGACGTGTCAGTCAGGGACGGCGTGTTAAGTTTCTGCTCGGTACATTAAGTCACTTTTCTAAATAAACTTGCAACAAGTTTTTTGGGTTGCGGTCAAAATAAGAACACGTTTTTTTTTTACTTGGTAAAATTAAAACCACCGTCACCAAAAGAACGAAAAAGGGATCGAGGCAGGAAATAGCACGGCGAGCTGTTAGTGTCCCGTGTGATACCAGAAGTCAACGCTGACTTCATATCATATGAAACGTACGAGGATAAGTTGCAGCCAATGAAAGCAGCAAAGTGTTTTCTGAGTGAATATTCAGTCCCACCCTCTCTGACCAGAGGGTGGGACTGCGGATCGCCTCCCGATGTTGTGTGTCAAAGTTCAATCAGATTGAAGTGAACGGTTCATCGGGTCGATGCATCTCCAGACTCGGTCCGAAATCACTCACTACAAAGTGCGCTACAGAGACGCTGTCTGACTTGCATGCAAATGTGTGTGCCGTGCACTTTGTTTACATTTGCGTTGGCTTTCATCTATGAATATATATTATGTTTGTGTGTGTGTGTGTGTGTGTGTGTGTGTGTGTGTCAATCAGAGGTAAGTAGGCCAACCTGATCCCCAGCGGAATAATTGAAGTCCAGTCAGGAAGAGAGAGAGAGAACAAAGCTGATGATGGAGTGATGACAGCAGACAGAAAAAAAACAGAGCAGGTCGTCCTTTAATCACAAGGTCGGCGGTTCGATCCCCGGCTCACCCGGCTCCGCATGTCCTTGACCGAGAACTGACAAGTTGCTCCCGATGGGCAGCCCCAGCGCCTTGCATGACCATCACAGTGTGAATGTGTGTGTGTGTGTGAATGAATAAGTGGTGAATAGGGAAGCGCTTCGTCCGGTAAAGTAGAAACGGGGCCCGTAGAAATGCAGTCTGTTTACTGCCTATGTGTGGAGGAGAGAGAACAAGACATCAAAGGGTGTTCAGGAGGAATAACAGCGTTAAAGGAAGAAGAAGCGTTACAGGAGGTCTATTAAGAGAAACACAAACAGATAAAGGGCTCGACTCGCCAGGCTGGTAACCAGGCTTCAGTTTTCGGTTGCCGAAAATAAAAGGTATCCAGCAATCGAATGGCTGCTCGTTCTTCCGTTCTCTTCCTTTCAAATTTTGGTTTCCAGCCGATCTCGAGAGAATGCGTTCGTCTGGTTGCGGTTAAAGATCCATTTATTTCGGGATGCACGTTTTGCTGTTTTGCTGTTTTGCTGTCCTGATGGTTTATGTTCAGAAGTAGTTTCCACTGATGGCACCAAAGTCGAAGAACTGGTTGCGATTTTTCTCAGAATGGTTGCCGACGGCAAGTAGCATGTTGTTTCAACATAGTGTAGAAGGTGTGAAGTCATTAATGATGCATCAGACATTAGCTTTGTTGCTGCCATTAAAAGACACATTAAACACAGAAGTGATGAAACAAAACACATTGCGTCATAAAATGGAGGATTTCCCGAACGTATCCCTGTTTTCTGTCTTCATATTCTCCTCTTCTGTCTCTTCTATGATCTCACTTTCTCTTCTTTTACCAAAAAGAAAATCCACCTTCCAACCAAGGCAGGACGTTCCCCAGGGGCCATGAGGGCCATGGCAGCCGATGGCCCTTCAGGTTGGCCTTGTGCCCCTCACAAAAATGACGGGCCCCGGGGCCAAGGTAGCCGTGATCTTCTCTTTTCTCATAATAACGATGTGATCCTGTCACTGTTGAGTAACAGACAGGAGGACCAGCACGGGAGCAAAGTAATGAACCGCCGTCAACGTATTTTAGACACACAGAAGTTTGAGAGTACGCAATATTTAGAACATTTCTAATAGCATAAATAAATAACAACCAGACTTTCAAGCGTACCGGCATCATGGAACGAGCGTAAAATGAAAGTTTACTTTTGGTTTCACATGGACACAAAGAGCAGACTCATAATTCTCAATAATTCATAAGCCTCAATAGCTAACTGTCTCTAAAATCACAAGACAATTATACGTCACTTTTAAAAGCTTACTAATGCCAGTTTCATTATTTAAAGTGTACTAAAGTATTAATGGTGAGTGTGAGAGACCCCCGATTGAGAAACAACAGTACGTAAGATTTCAAAAAGTTATCCAACCTGAAGAAACTCTCTAAATCTAAAGAGAAAGTCGCCAAGTTGTTGTTACGCGTAATGAGGTAGACAGACAGGTAGCTCGTCCAATCAGTACCATCGGGCCGAATGACATGATTGGACGTGCTAAACAGTTTTTGTTCTTCTTTTATTTGTCAGAGCGTTTGAGTCATTGATTGCTGTCAGGCTGTAGTGAGACTAACCTCCCGCTCGTTCACTTGCTGCAAAGATGTCCACATTAAAAGTATCTGTGGTTTGAAACTTACAGAGCCGACTGGGCCGATGCCTCAGTCAGAGCTCAAGTCTTTAACAAAGCCTTAGGGAAGCACTTTGGTCATGGGAGGGTTTTTGGGGGGCCCAGGCTAATCCCTGGTGAATCTGCTGATCAGGAGACGGACTGGACTTTCTGCAGACCCAAGCTGTCTGCTCACCTCTTATTTCATTTGTCTCATCTTCACTGTTCTCCAATTTGCTCCTCTCGTTCAATACTCTTTTTGTTCTTGGCCCAGATACAGCTCCTCTCCTCCTCTCCTCCTCTCCTCTTCGTAGCCGCGTTTAATTTCCCTTCCCCCCTCTCTCTCTCTCTCTCTCTCCACCTCGTCTGGCCTGCAGGGTTTCTTCCCAGCTCCTTGTTATTGTCCACTTTCCATCCAGAAGAGGACCTTATTCGTCCTCTTCACTTTGCATGTCCTTGTCTCCTCACCATACCTCCTTTCACATCCTTGTCATCTCTGCTCCCTCCTCTTCTTTATCTCTCTTTAACTTTCATGAGCTCATCTAACATCTCCATCTTCTGTTCTCCCTCTCACATCTTCTCCTCGTCCCTCCTCCCACCTCTTTCCTCCTCCCCCTCCCCTTCTTTTGTTTCGTCTTCTTTCTTTTGTTCGTGTTCCCTTTCCCCCTCCTCGTCCTGCCTTCTTTCCCTTACTTTCAGTCCCTTCTCACTCATATTTTTATTCCCCCTTTTGATGTTTCTTTGTCTCACATTTTTTCAAAATCTTTGAATTCTTCTTATTTTCAGCCTCGTCTTGTCTTTTCCGTCTGTTTTTATGGACGACTTTCCCCTCATGCCGCTCGCTCTCCTGCGTGTCCTCCCCTCTTATCCATACATGTATGCTTTAGCTTCCTCTAATCTCTTTAATTCACCGCCTGCCTTCCTCTGACAACCTCCCTCCCTCCTATGCGTTTTCTTGAAGTACTTGTTTGTTCTCTAACACCTCTCTCGTTCCTTCTCCTCTCTGACTTTCTCCATACCTCACCTCATCTTTTCCTTTACGGCGTCCTGCGAGACTCAACCCAGAAGAAACCAGAGTGCTCAGACCCGAGCATGTGAATGTTAACTAGTGTTTCTACTTAACGACGTTCTGCATGTGGAAGGATCAAAACCGGGTAAAGTTCCTTTTACGCACACACAGAACTGAAGTTTTTGCTGACTAAGAAAAACAGAGAAGTTGCTGCCAGGCCGACGCTCTCTCTCCTGAGGATTACAAGCCGGCTGAAAATGAGACAAAGAGCACGGCTGAGTCAAGAATAAGAGTCAGATAATAATTGGGTTGGGTCCGTGGATGTTGTGTTTACCATTGAAACACTTTCTAAATTTGTCTGCGCCGCTAATTGAGCCGACTCTGACACTTTGAATCTCATCAGGGTCCCTTGCGTTCAAATATCACCCCAGAAGTACCGTTACACTCCAACCTCACATCACCCTGTGTAGAGCCATATCTGGGAATATAATTGGGAATCAAAATAATATCATGTTCTTTTGAGACTATGCTTGGAAGCATGTGATGCTCACCTATGTCTCTTAGCTTGTTGCAGCAATTTTTGTGTCGATACCATTTGTGACAGCAAACAACTATTGTCTAAGTAAAGATGGCCGCCGTCTCCGCACTGCGCTCATACGGCGGTTACAGCTGATAATGCCGTGGAACCCATCGTCCTGTTCCCCCTCAGGTAATCACTGTTACCTCTCAGCACTGTTGCTGTTGTTTGCACTGTTGAGCGGTTGTGGAAACTGCTCAGAAACCTCTTTATTGTCAATATGCATAGAAAAGCCAAACATCCTCTAGTTGTACAGTCTCATGAGGCTGTAGTTGTCCGAGAGGTGACGACAGGTCATTTACTCTCTGCAGTAAAAAGGCTGAGGGCCTAACATCTCCACACATGAATAGAATTGGGCTCATTGGATCCACAAGAATCAAACCCAATGTATGCAATTCCAACACTGTTTTTAGAATTCATCGACACCCCAAATTAACTTTTACACTCTTTCTGTCTCCTCTACAGAAAAGGTATCACCATCGTAGCATCTGCCTCCCATCTATCCTTGAATTTCATTGGATGCAAGGTCAGTGTATTAAAGTTAAATTCAGTTGAACTATGCCTTATACAGTTTTTCCTTTTTATAAATACAGTCCTCACCTCTGGCATCTGTTGTAATTGCTCAACAATCTTCACTTCATCCCTTCCCAAAAATACAGTAGATCTCCAAATCTCCATTTATTTATAAGCAAAAACATCCATTAATTCATTCACATACTTTCTAATATAAGAGTGGTGATTTTAAAGGTGCTAAATAAGAAATTCATAATATATCTATTGCAGCTAACAGCGCTAACAGCGTCGACAGTGCTGACGGGGCTAACAGTGTTGACCTGAGGTTGGGTTCTACAATTTCACCACGACGCGGTCGTTTGCCACGGTGTTATCAGCTGTAACCGATGAGCGCAGTACAGAGACATAGACAATAGGTGTTTGCTGCCATATAAATGCTCTGAATAACATGTAAAGAATATGTACCGATAATCATGCCATCGTGATTGACGGGCTTAAGCACTTGTCACTTGCCAACCCTCCAGCTTTTTCCAGGAAACTTCTGTCTTTCGTTTCCTCCCAGGGTCCCAATCCTCCCTTATTTCACCAGTTTCTGCTCCTGTACAGCGAGTAAAAGTCTACTCTGGATTATCTTCTTCTTTCTTTTAAGCCACCAGAATGCAGGAAACAAAGTCTCTAAAACTTCCTGGGGGACGTCCCCCCAGACGCCCAGCTTTGGTTTCTAAATTTCTCTGGAGGTTGGAGAGTATGACCGGGCTGGCATCTCAATCAGCCCTGGACTGGCTTCCCCTTTGTTTGTCCAATAATAGATGACAGTCTTCATCAGGAATAATGTTTGTGCTTGTGCCCTGTTCGCTCACATCTTTAGCCTTTTTTTGTATTCATTTTGTTTAAGCTTTCCCGTTTTATTATTTGCATTTTTTCTGTCTTGGCATTGTTATTTGGACAAAATGATTATCACAACATCCAATAATCAGCATGAGGTCATTATAAAACAATGAGTTATTCCAATAACTCAACCGTGATCGACTTTCTGTCGCTGTCCATTTGCGTACAGCTTCAGTCGGAGTGTTTTGGTCGCTAATGTAAAGGTGCTAATGTGAAGCCACTACAGCTAAATTCAAAATGCAGCAGTGATACTCTGCCCAAAGACCCCATGCAGGGCTCATATTACCTCTTTATTGGCTTCACTGCACTGGTAGCCTTTAAGTCCCAGATTAATTTAAAGATCGCCTCCTGCATACAGCCGAGAACAGGACGGCTCCTTCATATCGGATATTAGATTTTTTCTTCTTCTTTTATTTCATACTCTGCATAAAACAGCCAGGTCACTTAAAGGTCTGTTGCCAGGGGGATCTCGGTGAAGAGGGAACATCGTATTTACTGTGGTGGCTCTTTCTCTCGACATCTCAAAACACATCTGACACATCATTACAGGGAACATTCAGCTTCCAGTTCTAGTCTTTGAACGCACCTCGTGGTGTCAATTCAAGTCAATTTTATTCATGCAGTTCAATATCATGAATCACAAATCGGCCTCAGTCTGTACAGCGTGCGGCGCCCTCTGTCCTCAGACCCTCGATTCAGATAAATAATGTCAAAGCCCGGCTCAAGGGAAGGACACAGTGGAGAGGACAACGTAAGTAAAGATTTATTTCACAAAATATAAGTAAAACAACAGCAATATAAAGAATGTGAATTAATAACGATAGTGGTGGTTTGGGTTTTGAATGAGTGTACGATGAAGAAAATCAAATAAACACCAGAAGCAACCTAGCCAAAACAACAAACCGTAGCCCAGCAAGAGAGAGAGAAAGTCATGGAGAATGCATAATTATCCTTTCTTACCTACCATTCCCAAATCTGGTGCCGGATACAGAGGCTCTGAACTTTCTTTTGGTCATATCTAATGTTGGTGATCCAGCAGTTTAAACTGATTGTGCCATCTAGTGCAGCCATAGAGGCATTTAATTGTAAATGTCCCTTCCATTATCTTTTTTTCGTGGCAGCAGGCAAAGCAGGGTATTCCAGATGTCCCCCTGGGCCTCTTACTAGTTGGACGTGCCCCAAAAAGCCTCTAAAGGGAGGCGTCCAGGAAGATCCTGATCAGATGGCCGAACCACCTCACCTGGTCCCTTTGGACACGAAGGAGCAGCGTCACTACTCAGAGTTCCCTCTGGAAGTCTGAGCTCCTCACCTTATCTCTAAGGCTGAGCCGAGCCACCCTACTGAGGAAGCTCATTTCGGCCCTTTGTATCCTCGATCTCATTCTCTCGGTCACGATCCGAAGCTCATGACCATCGGTGAGGCTCTGAACGTAGACGGACCGGTAAATTGAGAGCTTTGCCTTCTGGATCAGCCCCCTTTTCATAAACAACAGTTTTGGAAAAGGCTGCATCGCTGCTGACGCCGCACCAAACGGCCTGTGCTTCTCGTTCTACCCTGAGATAATTAAACTCCCTCGCTTGGGGCATTGACTCCCCTACTGACGGGTACTAAAGGTCAAGGTCTGATTGGGGCCAACAGAACCACATCATCTGCAAAGAGCAGAGACGTAATTCCGAGGTCCCCAAACCGGACACACCATCGTTACTCTAAATCCACTTCTGTGAGTGAGTGAATTACATGTTCAGTCACTTTAATATCTTTTTATTCTGGGCGTACTTTACAGTTACCATTACATCAGAAATACTTTTCCTATTTCTAGAGAAAAGACAGTATTTCAGTCCTGGATACCCCCCCCCCCCCCCCCCACCTCCATTATTTAGAAATAGTGTTAGCCCTAGTCTATGATGTACCTCGGGACACTCTGCCACCCAAAGTACAAGGCAAAGTCACGTTCATCCTTTTTCATCCAGCCTTTTTACATCTAGTAATGCGCCATGCACATCTGGATCCATTTTGTTGTTTTGTCACATTTTTCTCCTCTCTCTCTCTCTCTCTCTCTCTCTCTCTCTCTCTCTCTCTCTCTTGTCAGAGCTATTTAAATGAAGTCTGATTGCATAAAATCTTTCAGCCATCTCAAATATCAATGGAAAAAAATGGTTTTGGCACTCATCAAAAAAAGCAAGAGTTTCCTTTTAGCACCTCATTATTCTGAATCAGCATTCAACAATAAAGTGCTGAGAAATCCATCACTGAAGAGGAAGAAAATCATTTCTCCTCTCACGGTCGCCTCAATAGAGTAGAATGCAACGCTGCTACAAGATTTAGAATTTAAAGTGAGGAGCACGATGGGAGTGGAATAATCTTTCCATCACGAATAATCACTATCACTAATTGCTCTCTCGACCTACAAGTGCAATCCACAAACTGAAACCCAACAGGTCCAGTCATCTTCTCTGAGGACTGCTGGGAGTCATCCTGAGAAAAAGGAGGAAATCACAAACTGAATTACTAATGAGGTGAAGCAGGTTATTCAGTCAAACTTTCCTGCAGAAGAACGCTGGACTGCATTGGAAATTAACGAAGCATAAGCGCTTATGGGTGTTCGAGGGTGGATTATTCCTTCAAGTGTCCCGGCAACGTGACTGGCCCTGAATATTAGGCTTCTTGGAATCAACACATCCATTCAAATGTGCTGTGACTGGTTCTGTATTCTATAGTCGTTAAAATGAAACGCACATCCAAAGAGTCCCATTATCCTCGACAGCCTCGTTTGAGCTTTTTAAGATCAACATGTTGCATAAAATTATTAAAATAATAGATTCCTCATCCCAATGTCCAGATTAGAGTCGGGACAGGAGATTACATTGTGTGGAGCTTCAGTCCGTCCTCCTCTGATGTCGACTGTTTTGGGAACATGAGCCAAATCTCTTGCCGTATAATTGCCCGATTTACTCGCGACGAGACGCAGCGGAGGGGCGGCTTGACACGCCGAGAAAAAATGTCATTCTGTTCCAAAAATAAAAACAAAATGAATTTTAATTATCTTAACTTGTCAGGCTTCTTGCAAAAAAAAAAAATCCTTGATTTGAACTCCCTCGCAATTTCATACTGCATTTTGTTCTAAGTATGATTGTCACATAATAAGACTGTTTGGGCAATTACTGCAGCTTTCATTGGGGAATTACTTTTGCACTTCATTAAAATGAAGCAGAGAATATAATTGCGTCCCCCCCCCCCCCCCCCCTTTCTCCTCAATGGTCCCTTTGCTTCCATCGCTCTCCGTTTCTTTTTTTCTCCAAGAATCTGTCTCCCGCATACATATTTTTTGCGCAGATTCGTGCACGCACACACACACACACACACACACACACACATGGAAGTTTATTTGAAATTTGCAAATAGCTCAGAAGAGTAAGCCTCTTGCATCTCTGGGGAGATGAGACTTGGATTCAAGGTTTTTCACTTTGAAAAACAATATACTTATTATGGCATTTTGCCTGCGAGGGGAAATCGCTTCCTCCTCTTCCTCTTCCTCCCCTCTCACTCACTTTTCTCCAATCCCTCCTTTCAGCAAAGATGATTTAAGGGCTTGTTTAACACAGTCAGAAGCATCTTTGCTTTGCAGAGCACATGTTGTGTGTGTGCTCGCCGTGTGTGTGTGCATAGGGGTGTGTGCGTGCAAGGATTTGTTTATGGCAGTGTGTGTGTGTGTGTGTGTGTGTGTGTGGATTCATGTGTATTCATGCACAGAAAAAAAGATTATGTCTGTTTTGCTGCTGTTAAATACATCTGTCTCACTCTGTGCCTCTGAGTGTTTCTTCTGGTGCGTGATGGGTTCGTAGACGTATCTCTGCCGACACGAGCAAAACGCTCACCGAGGATGTAACCTTTGCTTGCTGCTGTTTTGTTCTTCTCTGCTGAGGGAAGCTGTTTCACTTTATTTGCATTACAGCGGAGATGAGAAATAGTTCACAGACAGCCTGCCGACTCAACATGACTAGTAAAAACATTTAAAGTACAACCTTCTGCAGAAATCCTCCACATCGTGCAAAATCAAATCTTGGCTCTTTTTACGTTTTTCATTTATTCTGACCTGAAATATTTTTTATTTATTTATTTCCCCAAAAATGTGTTTCCATGAAAGTAGGCAAGCAGCAAACTTTAGAAGCTAAATTGTGTAACTGTTTATGTTTCTAGGTTACATTTTTAACGCAGTAAACTCTGGCTGCCTTTCCTCCCCTGACTTTGAGCTTTTTTCTCGTAGCAACGTATTCAACATATTCAACCGATTTATTCAGATCTCTCCTTCCATTTATAAATGTTCCCGTCCTAACTAAATGAAGGTCCGTGTTGTTTTCGTAGACCAATCTTCTGCAGCAGTCGACAGGTCATCGCTGCCTTTTCATAAATGTACAGAAAACTTAATGATTGCAGATTTGTTCAGATATTTCTGGCTTAAGAGATTCGAAACTTCACTTCTTCTTGACGCTCACAAGACAAAAGGAAATAAATGCTTATTTACTTCTGTAAACCATCCTGTGAGCAGGATGAAAAAAACAGGTTTGAACAGTCAATACTTCAACCCTGGTAACTGGAATCCAGTTATGTGATAATGTGTCATAATAACATCATATCGTCATCGGTTTTAAGCACATCCAAGTTTGTACAATTGACCCCTTCTTAAGTCCCGCCTCTTTTTGCTCTGTTCTCCAATAAGAGTTGAGCAGAAATTAAAGGCGGAACCTCGTTCATTTTCACCTTTCCTGTTATACGTAGATAAGCTACGTCTGTTCAAAGGTGACGTTACTCTGTGAGTCACATTACATTGGTGTCACAATCTTCACAGACACATTAGAATGAATACAGTCACAGTTCAACGTATCCTCGTACAACCTACGAAGAGTTACTCTTCATTTTTTGTGCTTTTTCCTATGACTAGCATACGGTCTTTTAAAAACAAACGTCTTCCTTCACAGGAAACTCGGTTAGGATTAGGCATAGTTTGTTGTTTGGGTTAAAATAACCACGTAAGTAGTTACGAAGGTTACGTGACGTAAACATCAACGATGACTTCTCGTTTTAGACGGCTCAAAGATCTCTTGTTTGTTTCTACCAATTCAACTTCCTGTCCCGTCCGGTATGTCTCAGCTGAAGGAGTTTCTGGTGAACCTGCATGATTTTGTCTGATATTCCTTCTTTTTTAAATGTTATTTCTGTCGTTCATCGTGACTATATCCTTCCATCGCGTACTGTATTCCTTGCTTTCAGCTTCTTGAAGCTGTATCTAATTCACACTGCGGCTACCCGCTAAACAGAACCGGCGTCTCCATGTTTGTTTGACCTAGCAACAGTAACTAAAGGGGACGGGACACAGGATCGGTCAACGTCAAAAACCTGGACTGGTCCCTGACAGGTTCCAGAGAAGAAAGATCCCGAGGTGTTTTCAGAATCGGCGTGTCTTCTATGTGTTAGCCGTCCCCTCTCTCGGACTAACCTCGTCTGAGCAGCGTCCTGGAAGTGCTGATGATCAAACATGCTTGATGTTTTCACAGAAGAATCCGTCTTCTGGTGTGCTTCTCTGTGTTCTTTAGTCAAAGACACAAACTGCATTGAAGTCGTCTAGTGGCCCTTTGTCCTCACTAAGGCTCCATTTACACTTGTCATTTCAAGTGTCTCGTATCCAGAGAAAATCCAGACGGCATTTAATACACTTTCATTTACACTTGATGCCACATATATGTGGCTCAGTCGGCCGGGAAACAAATGCGATTGCAGTCTTTCTATGTCGTCTGCATGTAAATCAGGGTTGCGGCTCTCCGGTCATGAGGGTGGTGGATGGTGACGGTAAATTACCTAAAAAAGTCCACAACAAGAGGATGCCCGATCATTTCTACAACCTTTGACAATCTAACATTCACACCCACTTTACTTCGTGATTGGTCGGCAGCGAGGAGATGACAAAGGAGCCACTTCTCTCTCTTTTTCATTCTACACTCAGCTTCACTATGAATGTATCTCCACATTGATACGATATCGCGTCTCCCCCGTCCTCCCATCTCCTAGTGAACTGTAGAGACGTGGTTGCTCTCGGGACATGTACATATATATGACATATACATCTTCATTTACCACTTTTTTAACATCTGGCTAGCATGCAAACGTGCTCTGGATGTGGTTTGTGCAGAATGGTCTTAAAGATGCATTCTCTCTACTGACCAGCAGGGGGCTACTCCTCTGGTTGTATAGAAGTCGATGAGAAAATGACTCTGCGTCACAGTGATTATTGTCCATTTATACTGTATACAGGCTCTGATATGAAGTCAGAATTATGTAGCTTTGATGAGATCACATGATTTGTCACAGATTGGAGTTTTAGTGACACAAATGTTTCTTGAAAGACCAATGCAGTGAAAATCTTGATCTGAAGGTAAATTAACCAACGATGCAAAACACACAATTAATATGGAAAACTAAAAAATCAATCCACCAATCCTCAATGAAACAATCAACAAGAGCCTCAAATAAAAGACCCAATAAACATTTAGTCAAAAACTAGCTTTACCATCAGCCATCCAAAAGTGATGAAACACACGTAGATGTTACTTTCAGTTTTTGGTGTTCTGAAACATTTAAGATTGTTGTTTTTGTTTGTTCTTTGCTTTCAAGTTTATGTTGTCGACCTTGTCACTTATTCTCTGATCTTTATATTTGTTTTATGAAGAGAGAAAGAGAAATATTCTGTTATCAAATCACTAAAATTACATTTAGTCTGAGACGTCCACCTTAAAACAGACGTCCAACTTAAAACAGAGACGTCCACCTTAAAACAGAGACGTCCACCTTAAAACAGAGATGTCCACCCTTAAAACAGAGATGTCCAACTTAAAACAGAGACGTCCACCTAAAAACAGAGACGTCCACCTTAAAACAGAGACGTCCACCTTAAAACAGAGACGTCCACCTTAAACCAGAGACGTCCACCTTAAAACAGAGACGTCCACCTTAAAACAGAGACGTCCACCTTAAACCAGAGACGTCCACCTTAAAACAGAGACGTCCACCTTAAAACAGAGACGTCCACCTTAAAACAGAGACGTCCACCTTAAAACACAGACGTCCACCTTAAAACAGACGCGTCCACCTTAAAACAGACACGTCCACCTTAAACCAGAGACGTCCACCTTAAATCCAACGTCTCCTCTGAACAGCAGACTTCAACTGATGGAAAGTGAAGAAGAACACAGAATCATCTCGTCTTCATTACATCAAATAGAAATGTGTTCATATATTTTGTATGATTTCATATTAATAAATTGTGTAAATTGTGAACATTTCATGTAATTAAACCTTGATGTTAAAGTTTAGAAACATTATAATCTGATCTAGAAGATGAAATAAAGTGTGTTAGATCTGAACAATGATTGAAGCTCAAACATTCAGTTCATGATGAATTGATTCTTTATTCTTCATTTGGATCCATCAGCTTCCACAAAGTGCTCGCTGGTCTTCATGACTCCACACACACAAGTCACAACAATCAAAGAAACTAGAAAATTCCGCAGGAAATTTTGACAGTGTGGCTGCTACTGCCCAAAGACGTCGCAATGTATATATACACGCCAATGTTACCGGTAGTAACTAAGCATGTATTTTCAAGGTACAACACATGTTGTGTTTCACTGTGAGAGACATGTAGAGAATAAAATCATGGTATTGCCTTGTTTGATTACCATTGCAACAGGGAATTAATCAATGAATGACTGAAAGAATGTTTTTTTAAATGTATTATCAATGTATCATGCATAACTACACCCAACCCACTTACAAGTAACGACTTGGGCTTACAAGTAGCCACAAATTCATACAAGGCAGGACCAGAGTGCAGTGTACACATTTTAATAGAAAAAAAAATACAAAAACAACTAAGCTAATTCTGAGCTTAATGTTAAGATATGGTTACTCCAAGGGGCTTTTATTTTGAAAGGGTGGGACTGGGTGGGCGAGAGAGGGGGAGAGGAGACAGAATCATAATGTTTGACACACATACACACAGGTTATTAAATGACAGGCGTGTGTGTGAGAGAGAGAGAGATTGCGGAGAAAGAGACAGACAGAGAGAGAGAGAGACAGGAGGTCTAACAATGCCTTTGACTGAATATCTCCAAGTCATGTGTGTGTGTAGAGAGACAGAGAGAGAGAGAGAGAGAGAGAGCCTGCGTGCGTGTAACTGGTTGCCATGGTGAGGACGCACCTGGTGTTAGAGGCAGACTGATTAAGAAACGTTACAGTAAACTGATTTTGAACAAAACCCCTAACTCCTTTTAACAAATTAGCAGGAGTCTTAGTATATGGATACTGTGAGAAAGATAAGACTCTGCCAAACGCGGTAATGTGGTTTTTATGTTTGTGGTGTTAGAAATGTGAGCTCTAGAGCAATATACAAAACTGGTACCGTCTGCTTTCTTTGAGAAATTAGTGGTCAGGTTTAACATGGAGTCTAATGGAGCAGTTAGTTGGAGTTCATGTCGCTCTGCGGCTCTTTGAGCCAAATGTGTAAGTCCGTTGGATTCCAAAGACATCTGTGTGCGACGGCACAACATTTTCAAGCTGTTTGGCCAAACATTGTGTATAAAGAGTAAAAATTGTGGGAGCTGGAGCAATTTGTTTGGAAAAATCACAGACTATTTTCATGCTCTGCTCCACTCTGACCGTGATGTCATCACTCTAGCTCTTAACGAGCTGTGCAATACACCCCCATTATAAAATCTGAAACGGACCCAAAATTTTCCTGAAACTTAATCTGTGACTTAATGAAAACTCTGCCCATTTGGCTCAATAAAGTCTAGCGTTTTGTCTACGTTTTAAACTTTGAATCATGTTTCTACGTTAATGCTAAAAAAAACACTTAACTCTGGGCCCATATTGACGCGCCATGCTCTCTTCCCGCCGAAATCCCATTCAAGTGAATGGAGAGATTTTGCTCCGTTTTTCTGGATTTTCAGGAAAACCGCTGGGCGAATCTCTATAGAAAATACTTAGCACACTATTCCCGATCAGGCTGCACGTTTTGATGTATTTTTTGCGCAGGTGTTGGCAACGCTGTGTGAGGAGAAGCGCGGCAAACTTTCTGCGAATAAAGATCATGATTAAGCCCGATGGATTATATACAGTGTACACACTGAACTAGAAAATGCATTTCCTACTGAAAATGCGTTGGAATGCTGAAATGAATTGTAAAAAAATAGCTGAAAATTAAGAAATGGGAGACTACCCGTCTGAAAAATGTTGAAGCCCGAAAGCATTTAAACTGCACTGCTGAAAACCCTTCTAGTTGAAATGTCTCACTATGGTGTCTGTAGCTGAAAGTATGAGGAAGAAGAAGGCTTTGAAAGTTGAAGAAGTTTAACAGGATTTGAAAATTTTCAGACTGTAAACCTGCAAGATGTTAAATTAGATCAGGGTTATTCAATTAAAATTCAACGAGGTCCAGTCAGAGAGAATTTCCTCGTGCAAAGGTCCGGAACATCACAATAATGTCTAAATGGAGCTATGATTTAGTCCCATATATATTGAAGTAACCAACAGTTGTATTAACGTCTGTATGTAGTCAACGACTGACTGTCAGATCAAATAAAGGACGTTCAAGTGAGCATTTTTTCATTGAAAAGGCGGTTAAAAAGACGTCTATGCCCACCGTTGAAAAGACGTTCAGAATTGGTTCAAAAGGATGTTTTTTCGCCGACTATTTGTAGACGTTGATTGGACGTTCACGCTTAGACCAGATTTCAATTGGATTTGCAATACTAACATTTTTCGTCCTCTACATTGTGCTAATAATAGTATATCATCATGGTAGAGGCTTACTAAGAAACCACATCCACATTTATCAGTTGAAAGCCAGTATTGCACATCCCGTTGAAATCTGGTCTAACCGTGAACGTTTAATCAACGTCTTCAAATAGTCGGTGAAAAAACTTTCACTTTTGAACCACTGTTAACCGTGTTTTCAAGTCATTGTATTTTAAACGTGTTTTAAAAGTTGAAATGCTCACAGTTCAATAGCAATTAAATAATTAATAGTAACACATCAACTGTTTCCACTTACAGCACAAAGAAGACCAAGTGACACAGGCAACAGTTCATTTGTATTTATTAAGCACATTATAAATATAAACAATGTTCTTTATATACAACCATAATCTCATTTTCCTTCTTTAAATGTCATTTTCAAAGCCACACAGGAGCCGGTTTCGGGAGATCTGCCATATTTTCAAGCTGGACATCTGTAAATAAAAGTATTAGAAAAACATAATGACTTTTAGACCAGTTTTGAAGGTCTCTTCACCAGAGACCATAGACGTATTTTAAACGTGTTTTCAACGGAACGATGCTGACCTGGATATTACACAGTATATACTTTATATTGTTTGTATATTGCTATAAGCCAAACAACAATGTTTCGACCGTGTTCTTATTCGTACATTACTTTGTTTTACTCACGTCCTCCACATTTAAACTGTGTACAGCCCCACTCGCTGTCCGGCGTGTATTTTACATGTGAAATGTCCTAAATACTCTATTTTATAACGTTGGGCTACAGGGACAGTCCACAAAGAAAGTGTCTCAAACATTAACTAACACACATGTCTGTTTACTGTTCGTAACAAGCTAACATGCCAACGCTACAAGCTAACATGCTAACGCTACAAGCTAGCAGCCTCGCCCGCATGGCGAGCATAACATGATATTAGTGGTATGGTAATGATATTTCGGTTTGCAATATTGGAATAAAGTAGTTCAAGCACTTACAGAGTATGTCGTTAGCGTGAAGCCTCGTTTATTACGTCAGCTCGTTCACTTCGCTCTCCAAGTCCCGTGGCATGTTTCTAGAGACGGTGCATGTTTAAAAGTTGAAGTAGGAACTGTGAGGCTGAGTCCGTGCGCATGCGTGTTCCAGCAGTAAACACAGAGTTGTATTTTACATGAACATACAGACATAATGTGCTCTGCTCTCATTACGATGTCCTGGGAGCTTCTTGTTGAATGCACACAGTCTATAGTTCCATATTTACGACGTTTTATATGAAACATTAAATGCGTTGAAATTGCGTTGCATTTCACCGACCAGCGTAATATGACTTTGGAGAAATACATTTAAAGTAACCAATATTGTGTCTCTTTCAACCTACAACTGAACAAATCATCAATATTTAAAAAGAAATTGGTGTTTTGTGACACGTTGATATTGTAACCGTATTTTAGCCGGTTGAAAAGACGGTGAAAATAGGTCTAAGACGTTCAGACCCCATTTCAAACCGTTTTCAACCAGAAATCAACGTTGAAATCCGGGTTAGTGCTCACTGGGAATAAATATAAATAAATGTTCTTCTCTCACTTCAAGTAAAATAAGGGCTGGATTAAAAAAATGAATTACATAACAGAATGCTTTTGAAAAAATGTGCATCTTAAAATGAAGTACTTCATTTTAGAAAAATAAATTTCACTGAATTGTCTTTGCCCTGCAACTTTAAATTCAGTTCAGGTGTGAAGTGGTATCACCCAAAAATATATTGGGTATATTGGGTATAAATATTTTTCTCATCTTCTAAAAACAAAAAAAATGTATGAGTTAATTTTATGTCCACAAAGGGAGGAAGTGGAGATGCTTGAATGAAAATAATGGATTTCTCAACACGTTCACTGTGACTGCAGCCTTTTTCTAATTTTAAGAAAATAGTTATTCTAACCAAAATTGTTCCCTAAAGCGAACCAAACCTTGTGAGAGTTGTATTTTTAAAACTGATTTTGTCCCATCGATGGTGGTGTCAGCAAGCGGTAACCTCCGGTGCTGAGAAATGAAGCCAATGCGGAAGAGCCAAAAACCTGCAATTCTCCAAATGGCCACTTGAGGCTTCAATAGAAAAAGTTAACATTGTAAATTGAAATAAAACACTACTGGGTTTGGTTATTGAAACATCTTGCTTCAGCTCTATTCTCTCTGTTAACATCATTGTTGGACAGTGAACTAATGTGTTAGGATTCTGATCATATTGGGCTCTTAGATTGTTTTCTATCTGTGACTTCATTTCAGATGTGAGTGGGTATGTTTGCTAAAAAGATATTTTTTTAACTCATAGAGACGCTTCACATTACTGCTTTTAATAATCGCCACAGTCTCTGAACATATGAGACACACTGGTTTTAAACTGCCCGTGAAGAATGAACATATAAGAGTTTATCCATTGTTGGTCTCTCTGTCCAAATTTCTCTTTTTGGAGAACGTCCAGTGAAATAACTTCTCTGACTCACGTACGACTACTAGAAAAGCTGCCTCAGTTAAAAAAGAAGCGCTCCGTCAACATGTAATAATTCTCAATTATCTATCGGTTGGTTATAGGTCCGGGGTCCGGATACAAAGGCGTTTGGGTCTGGACCCGGACTGCTGTCCGCCTATAGGTGACACCCTGAACTAGACCAACAAGCTCACGTTGACTCGTCAGAGCAGTTGAATTGCTTTTCATATCTGAAAGAAAAATGCTGCCTCCACATCATAGTTTTGAGCACAAAGCAGTGAAGTTTATTGTCCAAAAACCATCAGGAATAATTCCCAAGGACATAATAATAATGATAATAATCACCTATGGCATTTTCTAAAGAAACCATTAAACCATGAATGGCTAAATGAAGGCTTTCCGAGCTCTTTCAACTCATTTCTGAAGTTGTGACAGTTTGTCACTGAAGCTCCGATTCATTCACGTGTCCAAACAGGTGATTACAACCAGTTCAGCAGGTTCGACGTTCATGTGAAACAAAAACTCTTTGTTGCTGTAAATACTGAGCAGAGACTTGAACAAAGACAGAAATAAAGTAGCTGAGTGAAAACAATCAGACAAAACAACATTTGGTTTTATTTTAGGTATACGACTAATCAGCACACAATGAGTTAAATTACCATGATGCAACACTTCTGCAATCTGCAACTGAACAACAGAGCAGGACATTCTGAAATGAACATCCAGTGTTCAAGAGGTACAGCTGCTCTTTTTCCATTCTGATCACCTTTGAGTTCTTCGTTAGTTGCATCATTTTTTGGGGGAAAAAGTAACTTGAGCTTAATTTTCCAAGTTGAAAATCATCTAAATGTATCAAAATATAAAAGTTTTGAACACCCAAGGACTGTACATTTAACTCTACCTCATGTCAATGTCAAACCTGCCTCTAGCACGTCTGGATGCTCTGGAGATGCAGAAATAACACGTTAAATCCATTTAAATTCAGAGCAAACACGCTAAGAACACACTGTGTAAGTCGTAGTTGTCGTTATGAACTCACGCTGAATCTTTAAAACAATATGACCTTGGCCCACTGAGGAAGAACATGATGTGTGGTTGTGTACAGAAGTCTGTGAATCTGGGTCTCTTTTCCACAGGAGAGAGAACAGGAGTGCATGCTCGTGTTTAATAGAGCTTCTCCTGATATTTCGATGACACATCCCCACCTAGAGGTGACTACAGGGATTACACCTCACCTGTTCTCAGGCTGAAGCAGAGGACTGGTGCCTGTGAGTGTTTCAGGATCGGGCTTTCTGCAGTTAAGTCACATTGAAAATGTCAAAACAATTCTGAATGAGAAGCAACACACTGAAGTTTAGTCACCAACAGTGTGGTTGGTGCACCTGCTCTAACATTACAGCAGTGGCTTCTGTTCGTTTGTTTCGCTGGTGCCGGTCAGTCTCTGAGGAGCATTTAGGTTCAAAAACACTGCTTTTAATTTTAGTTCCAAACCTACTGGGAGCTGGTTTTAATATGATTCTACATTTTGCTTTATGTGTTAAAGGCTCATCACACAGAACACTGCAGGCCTGCTGTGTGTTCTCTAAGTATATTAAATGAAAGCTTTTATTCATTTATTGAAAGATACATATTTGAAAAAACAACATTGTTGTCACGTTTCTCCCCGGAGAACATAGCACTTTTCCATCTTGTGCATTTGGAGCAACATAGGACGTTTTACCAGTTAATTTTTTGCCATAAAGTCCACAAAGGGAGGAAGTGGAGAGGTATGGATGAAAACAATTGGACTTCTTTTCACTGTGACTGCAGCCTTCTTCTAATCTTTACAAAATACTTATTCTAACCCAAACAATGATCGCTCTTCAGAAACCTATGGGAGACGTCACCAAGACTATGTCCATATTTTATACCATCTATGGGCGTCAGTAAGACACTCATTCCAAATGTTATCACCTGATTAAATGTGCGTCAGCAGTGGCTGTCTCTATTATTCTAATGCTTCAGAGGGCGAACCTGCACCGACCCTATTGAAAGTGAAAAGAACTTAGTGAATTGAAACAAAACCACTTTGTTGAGGAAAATATTGTAGTTTGGGTTAAAATAAGTACGCAAGACAAAACTACGGTAAAATAAGTCAACTTTGACTTTTGGTTTCGCTCGAACACCAACAGCAGTCTCCTGGGTGAAAGTCCTGTGTTTGTTTGAACCGTCCATTATCCCTTTCACCTGACTTCCTCCTGTGCTCCCGTCATAATTACCACGGCCACTAGAGGTCAGCGTCGTGTTCTTGTTTTCGTAGCGATGTTCAACTTGATTGGATAACGGCCTTCTGAACCTATAGAGCAGGGCCCTTCTCACTCGTATCTATGAGGCGGATTACCTTTGATAGATATATAATATTCTAAGCAGGGGTGTCAAAAATACCTGTACTTTCAACCCTGTCTGCTTGGTTAACATATTCAATTTAGATAAAAAATAAAACATAAACGCTATGAAACTACTTGGATAGATTTACTAAAAAAACATAATGGTTTAACTTAAAATGGCTACAAAAATGAAACAAAACAGAAAAAATGGACACAAAGTCGTGTGTTTTTTGACCCATCAACCACCCGGCCTTTCTCCCTATGAGAACAACCACAGACTGATTTGTGATACGTCAAAATGAAACGTAATCCAAGACTAAATCTCTTCCCCTTGAAACGTAGTTCACAATGAAGTTTTGCTGTATGGGAACGTCATTTTTAAGAGTCAGTTCTGGCAGATTTTCATTGTGAGGAACCCATAAACCATCAAGTTCATGTTGGGTTTTGACATTTTGCTAGATGACGATGGCTTTTATAGGCACGTCCTGACTAATGCTGAGGGACTGAAGACAACAATGAGTCTTCCTAGTTTTGTGCATCCACACTCTGTTTAATCCAGCCGAGATCGCTTGAGCTCCGAGGACGTCTGACGCTGGTGTGACTCAGTCTGAGACTAAAGCCTGAGACTGGGAGACACATTTAGGAGCTTCACTCATTCCAATTCCTTCAGCGTGTGCATGCGTATCTGTGTGTGTGTGTGTGTGTGTGTGTGTGTGTGTGTGTGTACACTCAGTGTGTCAGTGTGTGTGGTTGTGTGCTTTTGTGCGCACATCTGGATTTTTGGTCACAACAAACCCAGTGGACTTCAACAATTATTTGGAGATAATGTGTCGTCTTTTATTTGTTTACTCATTATATTATTATACGGTTCTGGAGCGAGAATTTTATTATAGATTCCAATTATAATAAAAATAGTAACTTTATTTATAAAGCACCTTTAAAAACAGAGTTTACAAAGTGCTTTGACAGACAAAGCAGCAAAAGCAAAGCAATCAAACAACAGAAAGCTCAACAAAGCACTAAAATAAATAAATAAATAAAATTAAATAAATTAAATATTTTTGTCAAATAAAACAATAATATCAATAAATAAATAGAGCAGTAAAGCGACGACATCACATAAAATGATGGACTTTAATGTGGGAGTTCAGTAAATCACAACACAATTCATATTGTTGACCTTCATCCAACAGGGCCGAGATTTCATACATTTTCATTTTCATGAGCGTCTTTGCTTTTGTTTGTCTGTGAAGTCGGATGGGAGGAATTTGCCCTTTAGAGACCTTACGTATCACGGCCTTTTGTGCACTGAACTACTGTCCACTGGAAAGAGAAACCTGCCTTGGGTGATAAAAGAAATGAGTGAGCACGTGGACGTCGTTGAGGTTGTTAAATTTGCACTTCCCATTAAAGACGCTTCATTGAATTAAGTTAAACTCATGAGGCCACGACACGTTCCCAGCATTAAAGAGGATACGTCTTCTTTCTTTCTCGCTCTCTACCGTCCGCCTCTCTTTTCACTTCCACATCGTCGTCCTCCTCTTTCTTCATATCCCGTCCATCCCCTCCGGGTCAAGAGCACCATATTATCTGATCTGTCTCCGCTCTAATGTTGATGCAGTAAAGGCAGAAAATAAAACCCATGAAATCTTTATGGCTGCGGTGACCCCGGTAGCTACAGCGGCCCCCATCTATCCGAGTGTGGGCTTTCCCAAAAGGGACTTTGGCACAAGTACAGTGACGTGAAAACCTGCCACGTTTATAGACTTTTGTAAAAATCTTTTCTGGTGACAAAATATCAGATGTCCTCCATTAATCTACTCTGAGAAAAGTGATATATCGGTATCAACGGTTTAAAATATATCGGTTATAAATATTTAGCATTTTTGTGTTTATTCGTCACGTCAAAGGCCTTTTGACAGTCAGAGCAACTGACGTAGTAAAGAGAGAAAGGAAGTGAACGTAGATCGTGCAGGACAGGAGGTTAGACGAGTCAAACAAACACAGGACTTTCACCCAGAAGACCGCTTTCCATGTTGCTGTATGAAACAAACACAGTGAGACTTTAGATTTAGGGAAACGAGAGCACTGGTATCGGATCTGTATGGGCAGGTACTTTGAGCTGAGCTATTAGAATCTGTATCGGGACAGAAAGTTTATAAATCATCTATAACTTCAACATCTCCCACTGCTCAGATAATCTGCGTAGCCTTTCAGCTGAATGCTAAACACTTTCTTCTCTTTCTTTTATCCTCAGCAACATAAAGACGTGCCATTATTAGACAGTATCAAGGTCACAGTCATGAAAAGGGAGGTACGATAAGTAAAAGAAGGAAAACGTTTGGGGGGTGGGGTGAGGGGGAGATGCAGGGAGTGGTGGGAACAAGAGAGGCAGAGATGGAGGTAAGGTAAAGGACAAGATGAAGAAAAAATGAGGATAGAACGAAACACTGGAGGTAATGGAATAAAGAGGAAGAGGGGAATCGAGAGACAATGGGAAAAACAAGAAACACGTAAAGAAACTGAATGATTTAAAATGACCAGAAGGGATATTTATGTGAAAGTGAGATACATTCAGAGAGGCAGAGACACAGAGAAAGCCAGTGGAAACAGAGGAGCAAATGGAGGCTTCTGAATCACTGAAGGAAGGGAGGGAGACCCATTCAAAACTAATTATAATTATTATGGTGATATGAATATTCATTCATTACTGGTTGGATATTGCTGGCAGGACATGAGAACAAACTTTGTTCTAATTAATACAGTTTGTGAACCTAAATATAGCTTTTCCCTTACAAATTGAACTATGTGTCACCTGTCCGTCATTTGCAGACGTTCGCTGGTGACAAGTAGCAACTTGGAGGTCTTTCCCTTAAAGCACACGATTCTCTTCCAGCTCACCGCTGATATTCTGTCATTTAACTGAAAGATGTCCTGACTTTTGAATCATCATAGTTAACCTTGAGAAAATCTGGAGAAGCATTTTGGGACTATAACAAGAATCAACCCAGAAAAGATGTTGGCATTGTACGTTTCTGCAAACCAAGGGATACATTGATCGTGGACATTTCTGAACCCAAATATTATGTTTCATGAATATGTATTGTATCAATGTAACAACGTAATGTAACAACGTGACGTGACAAGAACTTAACATTACAACATAAAAAGACAAGTGTGACAACTGTAACTACATAACATAACAAAGTAACTTGATAACATAACGTGATAACGAAACTTGACAAAGTAACTTGACAAAGTAACTTGACAAAGTAACTTGACAAAGTAACTTGACAACGTAACAATGGAAATTAACAACGAAACTTAACAAAGTAACATCACAATGAAACGGGATAAAGTAATGTAACAATGTAATGTGACAACGTAATGTGACAACGTAACCTCACAACGTAACCTGACAACGTAACCTGACAACGTAACCTGACAACGTAACGTAACAACGTAACGTAACAACGTAACGTAACAACGTAACATACAATGTAACAATGTAACAACGTAACAATGTAACAATGTAACAACGTAACGTGACAACATAACTTAACAACGTAATGTAACAACATATGACAACAACATAAAAACTTAACAAAACAATGGTAACAAAGTAAACTGCCGATAAACAACAACTGCAATTCGCTGACTTTTGTTACGTTGTTACATTTACTTTTTGTTTCACACAGGAATCGAATGCTGCCCCTCAGCTGTATCCTGGGGGAAAGTCACTTGCTCTGACTGGTTGCTAATACGTTTACCAACCGGTCAACATATCTGTGGTTTGTACGGTACAATGCCAACATTGATTCCTGACAACTGAGCTGTAAGAATATTGTACCTTTAAAGTTTGAGTTATATGATGTTTCTGAAGCAATATTGCAGAGATATTACATTTTTTAAAATTAATTTCACATTAAATTTATGATAAAAAGTCGGGATAACCAACGTCATCACGATTTGTTTATTATTTTTTTCATTCGGACTATCACTCCCAGCTGGTCGTGTGACTAAATGAATGAAGAAACTGATAATATTATGCTGATGTTAAAATATGTAACATTATGTTCGATATTAAATCATTGTTGAGTCATGGATTCCACTGCCGCACTCACAAGTCAGTGTTGTTATGGCTCACAGGTAGATACCCCAAAATGTAAATGTCAAACTGTCTGGGGAGAACATGGCCTCAGCTGAGAGAGTATATACGTATATCACTTCTACAACAGGTTTCCTATCCTCCGGGGGCAGTGAAATGCATTTGGATTTGAATTCATAAGAGTGAGAGGTGGAGAGCGAAGCAAGATTGAGACAAATAGATTTGTAGATGTAGCCGCGATATTGAGCAAATGGGTGATTCAGCACAAGCTGACATTCAAACAGAGAAAAACAAGAGGTACAGAAATAGAGGTGGAAGAGAGATAAACAAGAGCGTACAAATAAACATGTAGTCAGTAATAATTTAATAAAAGTAAAACTCTACAATTAGTTTCATGCTGTGAACCCGATCTTACCCTCCAGCTTATATTTTCTAGACTGTTAAATTAGCGTTGTTGCTGTGGAGTAGGAAGGAGGAAGGAGGATGTGAAAGGATAAGAGCAAGCGAGTGATTCATACTCGACAGAGCCAAGTACAGAAAAAGCCCTTTTTATTTTTTATTATTTTGCACAGGACTAACATCGCCCGAGGGCATCTGGTGGTTTGTGAAAATCTTTAGTGATTTGAATCTGACACAGCTGGTAAATAATAAACTCCGATGCAGATTTCTTACTGTACTTTGATGAACATTGAGGTTCACTGGCTGATACACAAAGAACTGCAAAGTCATCTCAGCTGCAACAGACTTTTGGGATGTGACGGTGTTCTTCTTCTGGATTTTTTCATTTTCTACGGTTTGCCAGGATTGGAGCAGCGCTGCGTGAATCTTTCTAAATCACACAAGAAGTTTTACAGATACAATTTTTGGCATAATTCTGTTCTACGTTACTCATGCAATTCTTTATGCAATTCTACATTCAATGAAAGTCGTACGTAGTAACTGCAGAGATGATCTGTTTTTCCTATCCGGTGCCAAGTCAGTAACATTTTCACCGCCAACAGGATTCTTATTAATCTGTGATTGTGTGAATGTTTTTCTTTCTCCTCAAGGAAATGTGGAAGCTGCGGGAGAAATTATTAATATGACTTTTACAAAGGAGACTGAGCTTCACATCTCGTCTTTTACCAACAGACACGTTTCTTTTAACCACGGCGAGTAGTTTTAGTTTCCGTAGCTGTTCTAGGATTGGTTTTAGTCCCGTGTGTTGGTAGGGTTAGGCATCAAAAAGTCAAAAATGACAGATCGATTTTGGTTGACCCACATCTTAAAGTAAAATGAGGATTATTTACATTGTTTCATTTGGAGAAATGTTTTGTAAGAACACTTTGAGACTTGGGTTAAGGTTGTTTTCTCAATATTTTGATTACAAAAAACACATAATCAGATTGGTATCTGCTGAACTAACAAATAAATAAATAACACGAGGTGCAGAATTCATTATTAAAAGAGGTCCAAAGTTAACAGAAGGTGTTTGTAATGAGGTTAAAGAGACAGACTCAGAATAAGAGAGAACAGCGACTGAAAGCGATAATGTCATTCAGAAAACTGCGTAGAAAATACGCAAAGAGAAACAGATGTGTGTGCATCGTGCATCGTGCATGCTGGAGAAGCGTGTGGTGGAAATTCACATTGGAACTGTGAGGAGAATCACAGAGTATGGATCCAGGGTGCAGAGAAGGAGGTGTCACCCAGCGCCGCTCCCTGATTAACTATTTACAAGTTAAGATTAGAGACGACATGAATCATTAATGTGGCACTCGAAGAGAGAGTGAGGGAAAGAAATGGAGAACCGAGAGGAGGGGATGAGGGATGAAGGCTCCGACGAGGAGGAGAAAGGGATTCTTGGATGGAGAGAAGATGATAATGGTTTAGTAGGAGGGGAGGAAGGAGGGAGGTGGAGAGAAGAAAGGAGAGAGGCAGGAAGGTTGACAGGAAGGAGATGATACTTAGGCTTAGCGAAAGGAGCGAAGAAGCAGGGCGGGGATTGAGGCGAAGGACTCGTGGCTCACGAGGGACTCAGGGAGGACAAGACCGGTTTAGCTGAGGAGAGGAAGGCGAGACGGGGATGACTCAAGTGGCTCCAAAAGCAGACTGAGAAAAGATGGGAGGAAAAAAGGGGGTGAGAGGGGGAGGAGAGAATACGAGGGAGAGCAGGGAGTCGTTGGGGAATAGCAAGAAAAACAGGACGGAGCCACTAACGGGGCTCACAGAGATGTGATCCTCTCAGAGGGTTGAAATCATCATCCAGCGTCATTTTAAACGTAAAGGTCAGCTGCAACAGACTTTTGGGATGTGACGATTTTCTTCTCTTGATTTTTTTTTAATGTTCTACAGTAGGCAAGGATTGAGGCAGCACTGCATGAATCTTTCTAAATCACACCAGAATGTTCATGTTATTTGTGCCCTTTCACTGAGTTAAACCTTTTTTCAGTCCTGATCATGACCACCATGTTCTGTACACTAAATGCTGCATATTTATCTTTATTTGTCTCATATATGATTATGTATATGATATATATGATGTGTGATTAGCAACAATATTCATTTGGGTGCATTGTTATCTTTTGTATGGTGTCAACTCTTTTAAAAACAACTCCCTGTTGGTACCTTGCTATGAAAATATATATTATTATTATTATTATCCAATTTCTCTGAGATAAATTATTTAACCATCATCAACTTATATCATCATAACTACCTAATTCATTTTCAGAATATCTACCCGTTAGACAGCAGTATTTCAATATTATTATACATTGCTTTTAAAGAATCTCACCTATTCATTTCTTGGCCATGATAAATGTCCATTAATGTCTCAGAGAATTTACAAAAGTGTGACATTCAAAACCTCTGCAAATACAGTAATACATGTAAACATGTCACTTCCATTGGAAGTAGAACAAACTGACACAGATTATTGGAAAAAATAAAACGAAAGTCAAAGCTCCTCACGTCTATAAACTTCCTCCACACATTCAGCTGCAGAATCTCTCCGGCTCTCCTCGGCCTGTTCCCCCATCAGCCTCTGCAGACCTGGTCCCTCGGTGCCTTTAACCCGGGTGTCTCAGCTTCCTGAGCCCAGTATTTACCCAGAGCCCCGGCCTGCCAAGCCTTCAGCGATCATTTGGAGAGCCACCCTGAGTACCAGCAGGCCTCATCTGTGGCCTCTCAGCCAGTCACCGCAAACTCTAAAGTCCAAATATAAAACTGCTCAAGTCTGTCAGCTAGTTGTCCCTCTGCCCTTCCTCTTCCTAACCTGTTAGTTATTCTTCGTCCTCATCATCAAAACACCTGAGCAGATATTCTTGTGAATGGAGACAACACAGCAAACATTTTTAATCCAAACAAAACTCTTTCCCTTAAATGTAACCTTGTAGTGTTTGTCCCTGACTCTGAAACAAAATAACCTGAACTCCGTCCAGCTAAACCAACCAAACGTCACATCGTCCTCTCGTCGGCGGTTGTAGCCGTTCTCAAACATTTGCCATTTTCTTCATAAATGGCTCGGTTTCAATGTTTATTCCCATTTTATTTTGTCTTGTAAACCTTTGTTGGACCAAATTGAAAGCAGACACTCGGCCGTGTCTTGAATATCTATCGTGACAAGCTTTCTTGAGGCTTGCTTGCTAGTAGCTTAGCTCGCTAACCAGCTAACGGCTGCTACCTTGCTAGTTTGGATCAGTTTTGCTCCATTAAAGGCCCGATCACCCCGAGACGCGTCGCAACAGCGGGGGGGTGCGTGATGGTGGGAGCGGGGGGTGCGTGATGGTGGAGTGGGGGGTGCGTGATGGTGGAGCGGGGGGTGCGTGATGGTGGAGCGGGGGGGTGCGTGATGGTGGGAGCGGGGGGTGCGTGATGGTGGAGCGGGGGGTGCGTGATGGTGGAGCGGGAGGCGTGTGCGCAACCAGGCGATCAATGTAAATAACAAGAAAAAAATGATTCAATGCAGACATGGAGCTCTTGTTGTTGAATGAGGAGGGGGAGATTATACGTATAGTTCATCATCATTAACTATCACTAATACATCAATGTCCATTCCAACCACATCTACCGGAATCAAAAACAGGAAGTCAGCGGTGAAGTAGTAAAGCCCGCCTCTTTCTTGATTTAATTGGCTGCCTCGGTGGTGAGGCTCCCGCCTGGCATTTAACATTTAATCTTGAATGTGTCTCTAAAAACCGTCCTCGGAGCGTTTTGGGTGCGTTGCATCTGTACTTTCATGTTGTCAAGCACTATTGCAATCTGATTACCCAAAATGCATTTCAATGCAGGATGTTAAGGCCTTTAAGTTAGGGCCAACATTTTAGGCCTTTACACACCAGGGATGGGTTTGTAAATTTGCACGTCGATATATTTTTTTACAAACTGTTGTATTTGTCATCAATACTTTCATACAAAACACAATTGTTACTTTGCAAACGCGGTCAAGTTTTCGGAGCGTTCGCACCGCGATTAATCGCATCAACCAATCACGTTGTTCTTGTCGAGTTCAGTTGTGCTGAATTTACAAAACGACAACACAGAGGCTCCGCAATACGAACCGAGACGGTCAACTTTATTACTCCTTTCAACTTTGACAAAGGCAGCGCAGGCCAGATCCACTCCTTCCCTTCTTACCTTTCACAATAAAAGCCTTAGTCGTGAAATATTCGCAGGTGAGTATTTTGCATTTTCATGTGTTTATTCGCCCCTAGTGTTTAAAGGTCTTTAGCGAGGGCAGCAATTAATATATACATTAAAGATAAAATACGTAATGCAATCCAATGTGCTATGGCTGAAGAGTCCCCCTCCCTGTCCCTGTCCAGTACCCCTGAGGTGAGGAGAGCACGTAATCCTCTTAAAGCCTGGAGAGACACAGCAGACCTCCACCGTCAGTCCTCTGACTGTCTGCAGCTCTGTGGTGTTTTTGGAGTTTATTAAACCAGACTTTGTTGGGTTCAGCCACGTCAGTCAGTCAGTCAGTCGGCCAGACGGGAGTTTGGCAGGTGACGTGTCACCTTTTCAGAGTAAAAGAGAACAACATCCACTTTTTTTTTCATCCGTCACGTTATCCAGACGGACTGGTGAGAGTTTCCAGCAGTGTAATTTGTTCCTTCGGTGTCTCTTTATTTATTTATACAGCTGTGTTTTGCTGAGCACGTGTGTTTCTTTTGCAGCACTGTAATCCGTCTCCACAGTGATACTGTCATATACTCCACTTTAACACCACTGAGCTGCAGCCAATCCGTGAGCACTTTACACTGAGGCGGCCGAGACAATAAATGAATGAGACCCTGATGCTAGTGGGGGGGAGGGGGGGTCTTATTTATTCCTCACTTCCAGGGTTCTCTTGTCTGCCTGAGATTAAAGCTGCAGACCTTCCAGAAATAAACTCACAACACAAACAACAAGAGACTGAAGAGAAGATTAAAAAAAAACTCTATGAGACAATTTAAAAATGAAAAAACAGATCATTTAAAGAAACACACACACACCGGTGGGACAAAATAATCCAGAAGATGTTTAAATCAACGTCCGTGTGAGCTTAATGGATGGAAGGTGTCCGTCTCTGAATTATTTATTGAGAACACAGTTTGGGCCCTGAGTGACCTCTTCTCCTTTAATGAAGGTTAAATAATTCAACAAATGTGAGACTTTGATTTGCCCTGGGGGCAACTTTTCATCTGACCAAGTGAATATTATTCACTAGATTATAAACAGGCTTTCTTCCAGAACAACGCATCCATGAACACGACTCCCTGACCTATACTGTGTGTGTGTGTGTGTGTCCATGAGTGCATTTACCTATGTGCATGTGATGTGTGTGATTCTTTGTGCTCTGAACTTGAATGATGACCCACGTGTGTGTGTGTGTGTGTGTGTGTGTGTGTGTGTGTGTGTGTGTGTGTGTGCTGTATTAGCACTCAAGGGAAACCATTCTCTTGGGCTTCGACCTCTTCGACCTACATAAAAACGGTAGAATCAGAATGTTTGCCATGAGAAATACAAAGCAGAATCTACCGACAACAATGGAGGAGAAACGTATCGTATCCGTCTGTGGTGACCAAGAGCTCTACGATAGAACCTCACATCAGACCAGACGGAACTCTGTGTGTGTGTGTGTGTGTGTTCAGTTCAAGGGAATTTAATTTGGCTTTATTAGCATTTAAAATAATAAATAATGTTGCCAAAGCATCAAAATACAATAATATGAATGTTAACACCACATTACGATTGTTATATAATAATGACAGTATTACAACTACATTTCAACAAACACACGTGTGTGTGTGTGCGTGTGTGTGTGTGTGTGTGTGTGTGTGTGTGTGTGTGTGTGTGTGTGTGTGTGTGTTACTAGGTCAAATGTATGAACATACATTTTAATAAATGCATGTGTATAAAACACAGACTGGTATAAACAATAATGTCGCTGCTGTATTTACGCATTGATGACGTTATTTTGAGTTTTAATGGAGCAGCTACAACGTTAGCTTAGCTTAGCATTGATCGATCCAGACTTCATTCAGAAAACAATCGTTTTAAAAGTTGTTTGCGTGTCGTCTTGCAGAGAGAACTGACAAAACATGAATTCAGACTTTCATCAAATCTGCATCATTACGTAGTTATTTCTGCCTCCTTTTTATTTGTTTATCGCAATTAAATCACAGCTAACGTTATTTATTTAGTGTACACACAGCTGTAGTAGACGAGCCGACGTGTGGCTCGCTAGACACAGTGAATACAGCTCGATGAAGTCCACCAAGTGTCTCCGGATGATGTTATGAACCCAGAGACGACGGACAAAGCTACAGAAGTGAATATTTGGTTGACTGACTCAAATAAACACGGGTGATCCCGCGGCCAAACGAGTAACAAAGAAAGATTTGTACTTGCGTTTGGTGTCGACACAGCATTAAACGCACACCAAGTCACACACACACACATGCAGAGCTGGAAAAATAAAACACTGAGAAAGATGAACCCAGTTAAAACACATCCAGGAGCTCTAGAGCGGCCTCACACACACACACACACACACACACACACACACACACACATGTTCAGGGTCAAGGGCAGATAGATAGCTGCCAATACATTCAGAGTGTATTTATACATCTCATCCACGATGCATTTTAATGGAATTCTGCTGGGCCATAGTGTGGCTGTTTCTAACAGTAGTGCATATTTATGTGTCTGTGACTCATTCCTGAACTGAGAACATTCAAACATATTCCATAATGTGTGCAGTTAAATAGGCTGACCGCTGCTACGGGATGTGATACGCTAACTTACTGCTGATGAGGATGCCGGCAGGCTCCTTGTTGACAATAGCAATGATGATCAAGACAAAAATTGATGATGAAGATGAAGAACACACTGGATCACCTGCAGAGCTCCTGTGCATTTCTAACATGAGACCAACGTGTGTGTGTGTGTGTGTGTGTGTGTGTGTGTGTGTGTGTGTGTGTGTCGTTCAAAATGACACTTTTGTTTTAAGATTGAATCCGCGGCCGATCGGCCCTTATTATTCATCTGATGATGGTTGTGGGGGCGGCGTCGACGGCAATGACAGTAATCATGGCGGCGATAATGTCGAGCGTGACAGTGATTGTGATGAAGAACGCAATAATGGTAATGACGACGGATAGTGAAGAGCAGGTGAGAGGAGAGCTTCCGACGGCTGTGGGAAGGAAAATGAATGAATAAAAAAAATGAATAAAACATCTCATTTCTCCTGCAGAGCACTTTGGAATAAACACCTTTTTCTGACCCGTAAAAGGAGAGAGTATTCCACCTGAGCACTCCAGATACAAAACGTTAAATCACAGCTGGTTTGCTCACCAGCACAATATCACAGCCGCGTAACGTGTTGTAGAATCTAACTTCATATCAAATCCTTGTCTGACCAGCTGTATTAATATGTTCTAATTATTTCTAATTGTCCCGTAATGTGACAGCTGACAGCGGGACTTGGAGCTCTGCAGTATGAAGGCGTTCAGATCGGAACAAGGTCGCCTTGTACGGCATTTTTTAGGAGTGTCGATAAAAGATCACATCTTAAGTGCTCCATGACTTGAATCCGACTTAAACTCAACATTTAAACTAACAACCCACACAGAGAAAGTACGAGTGATTTGGGATTAGAGTATGAAAATGTTCTTGCACAACGTCTAACTATTGAAAACCACAATCTGATAAAAGCTTCGTTTACCAAATGTGTTTTCCAGCGTAGTTGCTCTTATGAATAATCAGCGATGTGTATTTGTTCTGCAGTAAAGCGTAAAGGAGAACATTAGATGTCCCATGTAAAGATCGATTTAACGTCATGAGAGGTACTCAACCTTTGAAAATTGCAGCCATGTTTCCTAAAAATTATTTTTATTGGGTTTCTTTTTGACGTATCATCGCTAACTTTCGAATGAAAGCACACAGACGTCCCCGTAGGGGGGGGGGGGTCGACTTTCACAGGAGACCTGTGGTCCGGACTAAATTCATCAACAGCTGTTTGAGGGAATAGCGAGACATTTTCGACAGACATTCATGGTCCCAAGAGGACGTTGGTGATCCCCCGAACCAATGAATTCATCCCACTCGTCATATTTTCATGCTTGAGCAGAAGCCCTCAGCTGTTTGTGTTGTAACTTGAAGCTGAAGGTTCGGGCCATAGAAGTAAAATAGGAGTGGGACGGACATTCCCATTCAAATCAACGCAGCCAGAAGATTTAGAGCGGCGGCAATTTTTATGTGTACCATTTGCATTGGTTGTCTGTAGTACCAGGCTAACTTCTGTGTAATCTGAACCGACTCACAGAGGTTTTACAGTAACGGCTAAAACAATTAACGTAACGTTACGAAGCGTAGCGACAGAGTGAGTGAGTAAAGTGTAACAACTTAAAGCTTCAGCCACACACTCTTTGTCACAGCGTAGGAAAACACACATTGCTATCAACAGATGAGTGACAACTTCTTTCGGCTCATTTTCTGTAACCAGTGTAGCATTACAGCAGTGTAGCATTACAGCAGTGTAGCATTACAGCAGGGTGGAGTTAGCAAACTAGCTAGCTAACCAGCAGTTAGCTAGAAGACACTGGCTGTGTTTCTTCCCTCCCTCCCGCCCTTAGAGGACTCTTTATACTACATCAGTTGCTCTGACCGTCTAATAATGACTCGGATGGTTTTTACATTAGTAATAGTTTAATGTCCGCTGCGTCTCATGCGGACACTAAAGGGTGCCTTGGCTGCTACCTAAACCACCATCATGGCGGCTGCTAGAAGCTGTGACGTCAGCTGCAGGACATCAATGTTTTCTTCGTGTTTCCATGTATGTTGGCGTGTGAGCAATAGCTCCCGTCTTTCTCTGTGGGATGATTCTAAATGAGCGTCTATGATCGTTCTCTTTTCCTTCTTCCTCTTTGCTTCTCATCCGTCTGCCTCCACCTCTTCCCTTCTAACTGGGGATTTCAGTTCAGCCCTGAGCAGTAATTTGGATTCCCATAAGGTGTTATGGGAATGTGTTATGGAGCCACTGTGGCCTTGATGTGGTGACCAACCTTGACTCTTTGATTTAATACACCGTGTGCATGTGTTCTCTTAACGCATCCATCCACGCACACTCACCCTTATGCCACATGTACACACACCTATAAGCACAAGCTACTTAACACACACACACACACACACACAATGGCACGCATGCACACACTTCAAAGCGAATTAGGTTCAACAGACTTAACACTTAACAGCTTCAAAGGAGGAGAGGATGATGTTTTGCATGAGACAAACTTTTATTGAACTCCACAGTTTGATGTCTGTTCTTTTTCATTTGCTTCCTCTTATAGATGTGAGGCGACTGTGTGTCAGATCCCGTTCCACCTGGACGCCCCCACACCTCTCCCCAGGTGAAATCAGCATCAAACTTATATCAAAAGCACCGAGAGATGTTCAGCCTGTAATGGTGTTGTTGTACGGACTTGTGGAAGGAAACATTTGTATAACACCATTCCAGAAAGGAAGTTCACAAACAGCAGAACAGGTCGTTGCTCACTGTGTCACTCCGATGGTTAAAGTCTGGCTAAGTTTAGGTTTAAATCTTAAGTTTAATTAATACTTCTTGGTTAAGAAGTGTTATTTGACAAACAGTATTTACGAGTTAAGTATGTATATTTAGTGTTTCAAGAATCTTATTAAATATTCTATAAGTAACAACTATCGTTATGCTTCATAGTCGGATGAATATCAGGATATATTTCATCATCTTTCTCAGTTTTTGAGTTGATTTCTAAATGGCGGGAACATTGGAACAAAACCTTAAGCTGAAAGAAATTACAGATAAAAAAGAGAGGAATGAACGCCGGCTCGGGGTGCTGTCGGCGGTGCGATGGCACGCTGGAAATAATAACTTTAATGATAATGAGATTTAGTGTAGCACTCTCTCAATAATATATCTTTGCGAAGTACCTGGAAATATGTGGAGAGCAGCTCACAGGAGCATTAAAATGTAACACCAGAAGTCATTAGAACAATTTATTAGAACAAATTCATTATAAAGCCTCATCCTCTCCACCCGGGTGTTAACGGACGGCCTCGGGTGTTCAGAGAACAGTAGAGCTGAAACCACAAACGCATACTGGAGGGAACGACTTCGGGGAAAAACACATGAAGGATTTTCACATAAAATTTAGGAACTTCACAGGGAAATTTACTACGACGTTATAAACATAAGCATAAATGAAATGCCAGTCAGGTGTGCAGCAAGGAATGATGGGCGCTCTGATGTGTGTGACAATGAGCTCTTCAGTAGCTCTAAACAACTCTTTTAACAATAAGCTTAACCAAGCAGGTACTTTAACCAAACCCCATCTCTCCTCTGCCCTTAACCTTGGAGGAAAGTCTAAATAATAGCATTGTCATTTGATTAGCAGGTGATCATCGTCTGCATTATGCCAAAGGTAAAAGAAGAGCTTTTTGACTCCAGTAGGAAAAGCCTTCCACGTGTTGCCTTCAGCTCAATACACAACCTTAAAGAGCTAATCTCCTGTGGCACCTTGTTGCTGATTGGATGAGCAGAAGGTAAACACGATGGGAGAAAGTGAGAGCAGCTTTTTCCATCAACCTCACATCTTTGAAGGGGAATTAACGAGTTAACAACGTCGTCACGTTACTGTGAGCTAACGCATATCAGTGCAATCGCTGTTATGGATGAGGACACATTTCTCCTTCATCTCAAATCACCTATTAATAACACACACTTATTTTTATAATATTACTCAGAGGATTCTGTTAACTTAAAGCCGCGGTTCTAATTTGTTCTTTCATGTTGTTTTTCTTTGACAGCATCTCATCTCAGCTCTACTGAAACAACCGAAGCCACGAGATCCTCCAGCATCAGTCAGATGTTTGTTAGCATGCATCAGAATGAGTAATAACCTATTTAATGACTATTTTCACATGTATGTTATTACTTTATTGCTGCAGCATTGAGTCAAACGTAGCCTATAGTGCTAATTAAAATGTCTACAGTAGAAATACATGAATACAGCAACTTTAAACACTGAAATCAATGGCATGCTTTCTTACAGTAGATCTTGCACGGGTAACCAAAAAGGACAGTAATGTCATTTTTAACCATCAACAACTGCTGCCAACCTTTGTCTGCTTGGTTATTCCTGTAGCATGAACTGTCTGAACCTCGCTGTAGGTGACCGATGATTGAGAGCTGTAGAGAGATTGAGTTAGATAGTTAATTGTGGTTGATTGTCTTGTTAAATAAAGATTCAAATATCAGTTTTCTGGGATCGTCTAATCTCAACTTAGTCACCAGCGACACGCGGTTAACGTTGTGAAACGATCGGTCAGGTTTAAGCAACAACATGACGTGGTTGAGGTTAAAAACAAACAACTTAACGAAACAATGTAACGAAACAACTTAACTGTAAAATACATAACCGCCCTTAGCAGACATTCTTATGTAATGTGCGCAACATTGTAGCGTAACAAGCATAAAGTCGACGTATTGTTTGGATTTCACATCGGTCACCAACACTGGTCTCCTGGGTGAAAGTCCTGTTTGTTTGCTTGGAAGACTTTCTCGCTTTTTATACTTGTTATTATACTTTATACCACGTAACTTTTAATAACTGGGGCTCGATAGACTACGTCACTTGCTCTGCGAGTCGCTCGTTGTACTACGTCCACATTCAGTGTATCTGTGCTTTAATGCAACAGCTGCGTTGACTTCTTTGTGAAATCAGATCCACTTGGTGCACAATGCAGGTCAAAACAAACACAAGGAAGCTTTAACAAATACCATAAATAATTTAGTAGCTAATTTAGATAACCTCTAAATATGTGCTTTGAGCAGAATGAAGTAAATTCGTCTTGTGGTCTCTGCAGCAGAAAAGGAAGCCGAGCAGCGAGCGTGTAGAGAGCAGGACTTCTACTGTCTTACATCTGTAAGCCCTGCAAAGCGTGGGACCTCTATTCTTATTCATCTGTTGCTCTCAGTCGAGCAGCGCAAAGTGGATGAGCATACTTAAAGAGTCATTCATACCAGCAAGGACTACTGCTCCCACTAAGCCTCGTTTCCCCATTGAGCTACTGAGTCCTGTTCTTTGGAGCGTGATAGACAGCCGCCTTACCCGCCGAGCTAATTCAACAGCTAACTCTTGAAACAGATGAAGTGTAGTGTCTAAATGATGAATAAACGTCATTCCAGCCGTTTCAGACCACGGTGAGCTGACGATGTGGCGGTGAGGTCTTTCGAGGACTCGCCCGGCTGTGCTCGGCTCACCGCTCCGGTTTCATGACTAATTGTTGGGTAAATAGTCCAAATCCAAACAGTGTCCCCGGTTTAGAACAGGCGAGGCAGAGCTGCATGATAAAGTGTGAGCAAACACAGCCAGCACCTGCTTCATTGTGACAGAGACGACGCTCCACTCTGAAACGTTTGGACCTCGTCTTTATTGACACCGAGTTGTCGACTTCATTAAAGTCGCTCCTCAGACTCTTTGAAGAGACTTGTTTTTGTCCTTTTTCACTCTCTGCAGATTCTGCATTCATTCCTCACATTTAATCTTTTTTTGACATCTTGACATTTTAGTTATTTGTTTTTGCTTCCTGTTCTCTTTGAAGGTGACATGTTCTTCTCAAGCCTTTTACATTTACTTTGTTTCACCTACGCACACAAATAAATTGCTTTTTGTGCTGTCTTTTGTTTTTCCGTTTGTATTTCAGCACTGACTTTTATGACTTTCCCTGTTTGGTCTTTTGGAGAGTGAACAAACTTTTACTGGAAGCTCTTGTGATGCGATCGGATCCCTTGTGGCGTTATTCCCCAGCATTCAGCAGCACGAGGAGTTAAATTAAGATTTGGTTCTTCCCAAGACGCCACAGAATACAGAAATGAATTTGAAAACGGTTGTGTGAGTTTATGCATGAGCACAGGTGGCAGACAGTGCAATGAATCCACTGATGTTGGCAGCAAAAGTAAATCAGGTACGGTGGCCCTGAGGTGAAAAACACAACATGACAAATAAATTATCAGAAAGAAATAAAAAAACATTTACAACAAACTAATAAAAAACACAAGTCCATTAAATGATTCACACACGTTTTGAGAATTAACATTAAAGCATTAAAAAGTTCATAAATATGTAGTTGAAGCAGAAATCGTGTTTCGTGGATATTGTAGGAAAACAAAGAAATACGATATGTTGTCAATGAAGCTTCTTCTGATGTGTTTAGTATCAACACTTTGCGACTTGTTGGATTATGATTGTTAACATTTCCTCACTCAGCCCAGGATGGGTTTGATGTTGAGTATAAACGCGAGAAGGCGGGGGGGAGGTTTTGTGGACGACTCAAACTAACACGACGACTCTTTGTTTACCGTTTGAAACGTGAAGAAAACGTTGACTTAACGCTCGTTACCTAACGTTACGTAAGAAAGTCCGCTAAAGACAATTGTTGTTCATTGATGCTAGTTACGTCGTTACATCTGTTGTGTTCCATTGTCCCGTTATTATTTTAACACAAACCATGATGTCATTTTCTAACCTTAATCAAGTAGTTTTGTTGCCTAAACCAGCTGATCGTTTCACAACGTTAACCTCGTGGAATTGTGCGTTAATGTGAGCGTGATACGAGGCTGATAAGAAACTTGTTGATGGAACATATCTCTAGTTTAGAAATGTCGACATTCAAACACCGCTCTTTAACCCAGTAGACCGCTGTCCATGTCACGTGTTAAATGTCACGTGACTTCCGTACTTTATTTTATTTATTGGTTTATTCGGTGAGGGACAGTGCACATTAATAAAACATTCCTGTACATGCGCCAAGAGGCTATTTTTCCTCTGTAGTCCCAAAATAAAATAAGAATATAAGATTAAATTTACAAAGTTATGCAATATTTACCCTTTACAAAGCGTGCAGAACAAATGAATATTTATATGAGTAGGAACATCATTCAGGAAACTCTTATCCTACATTGTCAAACACTTACAAGACATCCAGCACAGAGGCTCACAAAACAACACAGAGGAAGCCAATAAATGAGGAATAGTTATGTTTAATAGAAACATGGACTAAAGACTATATTATGTTGCATTGTTAGACACTAAAAACAAACATGTAAGAAGCTTAAAACAGGCAGAGTATGTGAACTATATGAGTCAGTATTACACAGCTAAACAACAGTAAAGACATGCATGCAGGCAGATGAGGGTCGAGGGACAGACAGGTGACAGTAAGGAGCAGTTAGTTCTGGTGCTGACGGAGCGGAAGTAACAACATTGTAACCCAAACCACCATCTTTTAAACCCAACGAAGTTTCTCCTGTGAAGACGGAAGTTTATTTTGAAAAGACTGAATTCATCTAACAAGCAGTAAATCGACACGTGTTGCTGGACTTTTGTTGAAAAAAAGCACAAAAAATGAGTAACTTTTCATAAAATATCACAGGAACCCTCGTATACACGCTGTATACAGACATATTCTCCAGGAGAATGGATACGTCTCTTTCTCTGACTGCTCAGGTCTTTCCTCCCTGGTCAAAGCACACACAGGCCGTCAGCATCTGGATTAACACCTGACTGTAGATTATTTTTGCTTATCGTTTCCTTCAACTCTCCTCAGCTTCCTCCTCCTCTGAGCAAAACTAGAGCCGGTTGTTTGGTGGCCAGAGAGCGCTCTCTGCTGGCACCTCAGGGAACTCACAGTCAAACGTCTTTAATATCTATAATAACCACATATTTATTTGGTTTTTGAGTTTCTTTTCATTCTGACATTCCTCAGTTCAAATCATCCTGCAGCCATTTATGATGTTAAACTGTTTAGATTCATGACAGGAAGAACAGAGAACATAGCTGTTTAGGACACTAACACACTGTAGAGTCATCTATATCTATATCTATATATATATAGGATGCACACATTTACTCATTCATACCCACTGATGTTGATTCTCTCAAACATTACACAAAGAGGCACAAAAACACAGCAACAAATGAACTTTAACTTCATGAACTGCTGCTTTCTTACTGATGGCACACGTGTACCAAGTTTCACTGGAAAATACAAGTCCTTCAACACAATATTTTTGAAGGACTGCAGACGCACAACGACGTCGTGCAGCTACTTCCTGTTCAGTCAGCCCAGCAGCAGTGTGGACCTTCTACTGCATCCTTCATGTTAAAGTCTAATAACATCTGACGTGACACAAAATGACTGTAGGCTAGACTGCAGTTATCTTTATTCTGCTCCATCACAGATACATAAATAAATACCAGACAAACACTGAGCACCTCATCGCCCAGATGAGCTCTGTGTTAAAGAGACAAAGACATCAGCTGTGCATGCAAACACCAAAGACAGCTGCCTGTAGCCCTGCTGTATGTCAGTGGGTGTTCTACACATAGTGGATATCAGGTTGTTTTGTATTGCTTCAGCATGTCTCACTCATTTCTAAAGGATTCACTGTGAGAACGAAAGAGCTGCCAATGTGTTTGTGGTGATGGAATCTTGTTTTATACTAAATAGATTAATATAAATACAAATACGCAGTGTAACGCTTCCTGTGTTTGTTGGTGACAAACTGAGAAACGAGAGTTGATCCTGAATGTGTGAAACACGTGAGATCAGCTGGTGAAGGTTCAGTTTGAGGAACCAGTTGTGAAAAACTGTAAAATGAATTTACAGCTTGTTTTTAAAAATAGTTATGCCAGCTTTGAACAGTAGAGGGCAGTGTTCACCAACAAAACTATATCTATCTGTCTCTCTACCTGTCTGTCTCTCTCTCTGTCTCTCTACCTGTCTATCTGTCTCTGTCTCTCTACCTGTCTGTCTGTCTCTGTCTCTCCACCTGTCTCTCTCTCTACCTGTCTGTCTCTCTCTCTCTCTGTCTCTCCACCTGTCTATCTGTCTCTCTACCTGTCTGTCTCTCTATCTGTCTCGCTACCTGTCTGTCTCTCTCTCTGTCTCGCTACCTGTCTGTCTCTCTATCTGTCTCTCTGTCACCTCTGTATCTCCTTGCCCTCATTGTTAGCATAGTTATATCAGGAACATTCCAGTTTGTGTGTCAGTCACCTGTTTAGCAATTTTTCTTTCCTGCCTCTTTAGGGCCTCTTCAACATGTCACTGCTCCTCGTCACACACACACACACACACACACACACACACACACACACACACAAACACACACACACACACACACAAACACACACACACACACACACACACACACACACACACAAACACACACACACAGTCCTAATATAACTATGTTAACAATAGCAGTGCACAAACACACACTCACATACCAGCCCCATTATGTTGATGGGGACACAGCAGGGCCGGCCTCTGACTGTTCTCTCTTCACACTCTCGCTGATGGTTCAGCCCTGACACACCAGGGCCGCGTGCCCATATATAGTATTTATATTGGTACCAAAAAACCCTAAAAAGACAGGCTTGTGTGGGCCTGATAGACCTCCTGTCACAGTCTCATAATGCACCATGCTGTGTGTCATGGAGGTGTTTCCTACTTGACATAGAATCTTGGAGGATGAAAGCAGAAAACAGAAGCTGTTTGTGAATTATTACCTCTTAGAATAAATACATTTAAATACATTAAATAAAAGATAACATAAGTGCATTGAAGTCACATTCACAATGAAGAGTTCACCTGTATGTTTGAATAAATCAAAAGAAGCTTTAAAAATGTTTATCCAAATCATTCTTGCTCCCACCTCTGACCTTGACTCTGAGAGGCTGAACTTCTGATTCAGATGTATTTAAGAGAAATTCAATAGAATGTAATGAAAACGTTCTTCTTTCTTTCTTCAGTCAGTGGTTACAGCCGATAACGCCGTCCCGACCGACAATTTCTCCCTCGCCATCTTGGATTACAGCCATGTTGTTTTATTTGCAACCAGTGAACAGGAAGTGACCATATCTGGACTGAGGGGGAGTGACGTAGAGACGCAGTATACGTCTCTGGTAGAGACCTGTCAATCACTGTGTAGCCCCGCCCTAAAGCATCCCCTGCTTTATGGTCTGTTTGACTCTAAATGGACCATAATGTACTAAATGAACATCATGCTGTATTGAAGAAGACTTGAAACCAGAGATTGAGACCATAAACTCATGTTTACAATGTTTACTGAGGTAATAAATCAAGAGAGAAGTAGAGTCATTTTCTCATAGACTTCTATACAACCAGAGGAGTCGCCCCCTGGTGGTCACTAGAGAGAATGCAGCTTTAAAAACACTTCCACATCGGCTTCACTCAGCAGAACCAGAGGTTGCCGCCTGGTATTACACCACTTTATCTGCCAGCTGATATTACACATCTAAAAACAGTCAGATAGTGTTACAGTTAAGTGTCTTCATCAGGTTAACACTGGAATTGACTGTATATGTCTTATAATGCTAAAGAATCATGGTTGGAAAATAATAAAATGGTGTTTTCTTGAAGTTCCTGTCTCTCCCTCTAGGTGGCAGCAGGGTAGGAGAAACAGCTTCAGCTCTTTGAATATGCAAATGAGCTTCACCAACGCTAATCTCCGCTCTGCATATCACACAGCGGACTCCAGCAGTGAGGAGAATCTGCCCCGCGTGCTGAAACCATCAGCTGTTCATTTAAATAATGATAATATGAATAATTAGCAGCACATGTCGTGCTTTCATCACTGGGATTCTGATTCATGTTTACTTCCTCTTTTTATTCATTTTTAAATGTTCTCTTTATTAAACATAACATAACATAAATCCCGGCCACCAATCCTGTCAGACTGCACGGCTCTTATTTCCTGTGACAATCAATCCCGCTGTTTCTAATTGGATGGGGTAGTACCCCCCCCCCCCTCCTCTTCCTCCCTCCTCCTCTTCCTCCTCCGCTCTCCGGTTTATTGTCACTGACAGTCGGATTATTCCCTCACAGAAGCAGCCTGCTTCCTCTCCTCCTCTTCCTCCTCTCCGTCCGACAATGCGGGCACCAACTAAGGATTTATAATTTATTCTTCCACCTCTGCGTCGTTGGTTGCTCCTCTTCCTCACGGTAAGAGAACCTCTGCTTCCAGATCGCTTCTTTCAAATGTTTATTTTGCTGTACGTGCGTGTATATATGTGTGTGTGTGTGTGTGTGTGCGCGCGCGCGTCAGCACTGCCTGGCTCCACCACGTGCACGTTAAACAGACTTGTGTTTTATAGAAAGCTTCTTCTTCTTGTTGTGTGATGCAGCGTGAGCACCGATTTAACTTCATCACAACTGCGGACGTTTTCTCTGCGTCCTGGCTGCGATGCGCGTGGAGATGACCGGCTTGTGTGTGTGTGTGTGTGTGTGTGTGTGTGTTTTCTCTGCTCGTAATGAACCGAAGGCTTGTAATTAAAGACGCGCGCGTGCAGTCCTTATGACTGTTCAGCGGTTTCGTTCGCTCGCCGCGCGGTGTGGACTCACACTCCCCTTCAGACGGCATGTTAACTGGACCCCCCCGGTGTGGTCCCGGGGACCCCGGGGTCTGCTCCTAAGAGCCGCACACGATGGTGGGACAGTCCGAGTCACAGCGGACTCTTAATGAGTTGGTTTATTTGTTTGTGTACATTCTTCTTATTTTAAATCATGTCTTATTCTATCATACTGTGTTTATTGTCACGCACCAATCACAAAGCCAAATGCCTTGTATGTGCAAATTCCATATGGCAATAAACCGTCTCTAGTTGTGGTCATTGTTTTGAACTTTAATTTGTATTGATTTATTGGAAGGCTTGGTTCATAACCCATCAGCTCCTCAACGACAGTTATACAGTTATACATTACAAGCACAACCAGACAAAACATTTAAGAAACAACGAAATAACAACGAGATGATTAAACAATACCAAATTTGACACAAAAAAAAATGAAATAATAAGACAATCAGGATATGTTTGTTTCCAAGGTACCAGATCACATGACACGTGTGTATATATATATATATATATATATATATGTGTGTATTATGGAGGCAGACTCCAGTACATAACTCCAGTAAACATAAATGAATATTCCAGAAGGAAAACCAAACATCAACAAAGAGAAAGCCTCTCCGCGTATCGCTGTACTCATGAATCTTATGTGACTGTAATCCCTCTCATTCCACTGAGCAAACATCCAGAAGAAGCACCAACACTCGCTCAGTTTCGGGGCCTTTTGTTTCCTTTCAGCGTCTTAAAATAACCCGGCAGGCTGTTACTATGCCAACAATAATAACTGAAAATGCACATTTGGGTACGTTTGGTATTTGGCACCGGTCCCCCATCGAACATAACTTTGGACCTAAACCCCCCCCGTCCTCACAGTCGTCTTTAAACATACAGACGAACTCTTGACTGGGATGTTTTTTTATTACAATAGAACATTTAATTACCACTCTTGCTAATTCCTCTCACTGATTTAACTCAAACCCGCTTGAGGTTTCGGCCCCCTGGACCCCCATTCTGTTCTGCCAGCACCACCCACAGCCCCCCCCCCCCCCCTCCCCCCAATCAGCTCCTAAAATTCGGGTGGCATATGGCTCAGTCTTCCCCGAGGCTCACAGATGTTCAGTCGTTACATCAGCAGCCTAGTTTAGATGCAGAAGACACTGAAACTATAGTCTGCCTTCTGTGTGTGTGTGTGTGTGTGTGTGTGTGTGTGTAGGTTGGAGGTGTTTGTGTCTTTATGGGAAAGTGTGGCTCAGTAATTGGTAAGGTCTGATCGCCTCGTGTTCTCACTGGAGGGCTATAATACTCCGCTGAAGATAATCCCATGAGAGGAAGAGGGGAGTGATCCTGGGGTGTATTTTAGGGGCTACAGGCCCTGCAGGAGAAACCAGGAAGAGACAACCAGGTTGTTGCCTGTGAGCCCTTTAATACGGAGCAGCGGTGGATATACGTCACAGGTTTGCATGTCTGTCAGCGGCAACTAGTTTATCAAAGACTGATCATCTAACCTTCACTGATTGAGTCCTGCAGAGGGACAACGAGAAGACAAAATAACCAGCACGGTATCAGCTCATGAACTCGTCACCAAATCCAATCCTTTGGTTTCATGTACAGGGACTCCAAATGTGTGGTGGTGGATGTGTTGCATAAACCTAATTGTTGTTAATATAGAAAAAAGAAACAATTCTGTGTCAGATTTTTATAATTTTCTTTTTCTCTAACCCGGTAATCTGATGACCTTTATGAGGCCCGGCCCCTCAGGCCCCTCAGGCCCCTCAGGCCCCTCAGGTTGGGAACCACAGCTCTTAACTCAGTGTTACAGTTTCTGTGCTGCAGGACTACAGAGCATGAGAGGATGAAGTACTGCTGATCACAGACAGAATATTAACAGTAAATTAATGTAAAGTACAACAAAGGACCAAATCCAATCCATTCAGACAAAAACGTTTCCACCATCGTCATCTTATTTTACTCAAACATTCAGGAAGTCTGCAGCTTTTTCTTCAACGACAACACCATTCATTGTTTTTTGTCTTTTACAATGTTGAACTTGTGACTGCAACTCCTCAAAAGCACTTTTACAGTTGCAGACTGCGGCGCGGCGACCTCGTGGTTGAAGCGGTGGCCTTGAGATTTACAGGCCAGCTTCCACTGAGGACGACCGTCCTCCAGCTGCGTTATCTTCACTGTAAAAACCTGCTGGGTGAGGAGGATGTCAAGTGGTGCCGGAGCAAACCTCCGTACTCCGTCATGGTGTACGCCTTCACAGATGTTCCAGAAATGTATGACAATGAACCACAGCTCGCAGTGCATGGATGTTATAGGTGTTACTGATTGTTTAGATTTTCATTACTGATTGATCTGTAACTCGTTGTATTTTTTCTCATTTCATTGAGGAGGAACCAAAGATCTCAAGGTGTCAAATATTCATTTTGGAGAAGCTGGAATCTGAGGATTTGGGCTGAAACTTTTACTCGATAATCAGAAATTAAAGGCAGATTGATTTCCCGTTAATCAGCTAATGCATGACGAGGACTCCGGATGCAAAATGTGACGAGTTTGCAAGGAGGCAACTCTACATGTACCGTGGCTCCCACTGCCTCGTTTATGATGCTCGCTCACTCGATGCTTAAACTGTGGAGCTGCATGTCAACCCGCCCAGTGACGCCCCCCCCCCCCCCCCCCTCCATCCGCACTGACAGGAGCTTTAAAAAGGAGTTTAATCTGGGCTCTGTTGTTGGGTTGGTGGGCTCAGTGTGGGCTTTGGGGAGGACGGCTCCTACGTGTGTGTGTGTGTGTGTGTGTGTGTGTGTGTGTGTGTGTGTGTGAGGGCTTGGCATTTTAGGAGGCATACTTACATTTCAAAGTAATGTCCTATTTATAGGACAAACAAACAGCGGCACGGCGTGAGAGAGAGAAAAAACCGAGTCCAGCGCCTTCGGCCTGTTGTTAGCATGGAGGAATGCAGCGGTGGTAGTTGTGATAAGGAACGAGTGCAGGGGTTGCAGACACGGCTTGTTAGAAACACACACGTACACACACACGTACACACACACACTAGAGGCTGAGCACATGCACAGAAACAACAACACAAAGCTCAGTGTTGGCACTAATGCTAACGTGCTGCTGTTTTCCTCTACGGCTGCAACAACTGATCCATTAAATGATGATAATTATTCTAAAAATACGATACGTTTGTCTGATTGCATGAGGCGCTGTGGGAGCAGTAAGGCAGCCAATGGCGTGGCTTCTGTAGGTCACGTGACGAGCTACAGGAACGACTCGGTCTCCTTCGTCACTTTATGGAGGTTCTGACTATTTCATGCCGTCAGTCAGAGACGGTGAATCCTTTAAATCTTCACAATTTATACTCAAACAATATCTGATCAAATAATAATTATATAATAATAATAAAATACAATAATAAATACTATAAAAACTATAGAATAATACCGATGATAATAATACCAATAAATAAATGGTGAAATCTAATTTAACTTCAATTATTATTTAATTACTGTCTGTGAATCCTGATTTTTATGTATATATATTATGTTAATATGTTATAATTCAAATGACAAAAAAATAATAAACTTAATTAATGTAATATACAGTATATATATATATATATATATATATATATATATATATATATATATATATATAAATATACTCTCTACCCTGCAGCTGGAACATGCAGCATGCCTGATTGTGTGTGTGTCTAATCACAAATAGATAATACATGTTTGCCTCAGTGTGTGTGTGTGTGTGTGTGTGTGTGTGTGTGTTGTAGATAGCATGCTGCTCTTTGTAATCGTGTGCGTGGACGCTCATATCTTTAGGACGGCGATCATCAAAGACTTTGATATCGATCACAGCCTCACGCGGCCCGATTGCTCGGATGCTAAACAGATTCACCGTGACTGTTTATGTGTGTATATTGTGTGTATATTGTGTTCTTTGATTTTACTGATTCAATCCAGTTTAGTGGGGAAACTCTGAGACGACTGGGACAAGAGGAACGTCAGCACTCCGCTGTGCAGCTCGTCCTGTGGGAACAGATCACTTTAAAGAGGCTATTATCAATATTTGCATCGTATGAAAATGATCCCCCGACTCCCTCCAGCTCTACAGAGCCTCTGTGATGTCTTCCAACTCGTTGGTTCCTTCGTCCAGACTGCAACCAAACTTAGATGTTGAGCTGGAATGTGTTTGTGTGCTGCAGAGCTCAAGAATGTTGGAATGTCGAGGCTTTAAAACCAAACCGATCGATTCTCTTTAACAACACGAACCCCCCCGTGGACATCAAAGCTCCATGTTTGATTGACATTTAATTTTGCCGTCCAACTCTGTCTCAGTAGTCCGTACGTCTGGAACTTAACGTTTCATGTCTGCAAACTCTCGTGTTTTTAACGTCCTCTGTTGCTGCTGACTTCAGTGGCTTTCTCTGCTGCTTTTCCTCCGTGAAGCCGTAGAATCACGGCATCGCGCTCCTCTCACCGGAAGACAAGCCGTGGATACTATAAACGACTATAACAAAGTAAAAGAGATAACATTTAGTATTTTAGATGGTTTACACTTCAGAGCGGGTGAAATAAATAAATGAAGGCATCATGATGCAACTAGTGAACCTCCATTGGTTAGCCGTTAGCGGTGCTGCTAACGTTACTAGCTCTCCTCCTGTTGGTTAGCCGTTAGCGGTGCTGCTAACGTTACTAGCTCTCCTGCTGTTGGTTAGCCGTTAGCGGTGCTGCTAACGTTACTAGCTCTCCTCCTGTTGGTTAGCCGTTAGCGGTGCTGCTAACGTTACTAGCTCTCCTCCTGTTGGTTAGCCGTTAGCGGTGCTGCTAACGTTACTAGCTCTCCTGCTGTTGGTTGTTTACAATGAAACATGATCAGAGATCAGAGACTAGAAACACGTGTTCTCCTGAGTATTGGAGAAGAACCATCGTCAGTGAAACTTTATCTACACTCTGATGGTTAACGTTAAACTGTCATTAATCAGAGGTTCACATGTGTGATGATCCGTGAGGGATTGGTGCGGATCAATGATCGATCAACAGTCCGTTACGCCGCTATTAGTCCTGTAACACTTCATGTCACAACACAAAGCGTGTTGGAACACAATGTAGAAAACAAACCCGATGAAGTAATGCAATGCTGCGCGGCATCAACACAACCAGCCAGCGCTGAGACCGGTGGAGCTGAAGCTAATATCTGTTGAAGAATGGAAGCATTGTTCCACCAGCAGAGCGACGGGGAAAACAACAATATAGATGCCCTCTTACATAAGCTCTCCCCTTTCTTTCTTTAATATCATCTTCATGTTCTCCCTCTTGTTTTCTCTCTTCCTCACAGAAATTGAGGTCAGCGTTAATTGAAATTCAGACACCTATTAATTAGTGAGAGGGTTTCTCTCTCTCTCTCTCTCTCTCTCTCTCTCTCTCTCTCTCTTGAATCTCTGCTGTATCCCCCTCTCATACCTTCGCTCTCTTCCTCTCCTCACTCTGATTCCCTCACATTGTTGGTCCTCTCCTGGCGATGCTGCCGGTGTTGCTTGACGTCTGTACACGCAGCCTTGAGCAGCCGCTCTCTTCGGGGAGTTCCTCCAGTCCTCCTCTGAGACGCAGCTGGCTGCTGATGAATCCAGAACAGTCCGATTCGTGCACAGCCCCGATTTCTCCGGGCGCTGATTATTTATTCGATCCGCCTGTCAGCTCGTTGTCGGGCAATTTGTTAATTAATGGGACTTGTGTGGACTGTGAGAGCTTGATTAAAGACAAAGTAAAGGGAACTATTGATGCGGTTCTGATGGTTGTGAATTATGTGTGTTTACCTCACAGCCTTTGTTGCATTATTTAAAGGTACAGGAAACTTAAAATTAATATTTTAACAATGATAATATTGTCTGTTGTCTTGCCATCAGCTCTTAGTCATCAATATCTATGAATTGCTTTGATGTTTTTATTTTTCCTACATTTTATTCTCTTTGTCAGCTGGTTCAGATGCATGTTGACTTGTAGATTATTGAACTAATGCTTGTAGCTACTTACAGGCTAGCCGCCTAACACCAGCATCGTATCGTTAGTACCACTAGTCTTCATAGAAAACATCACAAGAAGCAAAAACTCAATATCAGTTATTCACGGGGAATCTTTAACCGTCTAAACTCTAAAACCTGCCGGCGGGATGGAAAATCATGTTTATTTTAAACAATAGCCAAAACTACACCGTTTATCTCAGCTAGAAACTGTAACACAGAATCATTAGATTGTCATCTTTCCGACAGTTCTTGAACACATCATATTTGACAAACGCTTCCATCAGAGAAAGAAACAAAACTGAGCTTAAAAGTGTGATATTCCATCAAAAACACTTTATTCTATGTCTTGTGTTTTATGTCTCGTTTACAATTGCACCCCAAATAAACCTTTTGATTGAACCAGATCCTGTAAAAAACATCACATTGTGAGTTCTCCTCAGTGCAACTATGAAGTCATGATTGACCAACAGTCATGTGACAAAAACATCTGTGAAACTTTGACTGAACTTCAGGCTGCTGAACACAGAGAGGAGGGAGAGAGGAGGGAGGAGAGAGAGGAGGGGAGAGGAGAGAGGAGGGAGGAGAGGAGGGAGGAGAGAGGAGAGGAGAGAGGAGAGGAGAGAGGAGGGGAGAGAGGAGGGAGGAGAGGGGAGGGAGGAGAGGAGGGGAGAGGAGAGAGGAGATGGGAGGGGAGAGAGGAGAGGAGAGGGGAGAGGAGAGAAGAGAGGAGAGGGGAGAGGGGAGAGGAGAGGAGAGAGGAGAGGGGAGGGGAGAGAGGAGAAGAGAGGATAGGAGAGGAGAGAGGAGAGGAGAGGAGGGGAAGGGAGAGGAGAGAGGAGAGGAGAGGCTGTATAAATGTGAATAGTTTAATATTTATAACACGTTTTCCAACATTGGCAACACTTGTGGACACCTGGAACAATGCTGGATATAAATATATAGATTCCATTGTTTGCCAAATTTGTAAATTATATTATCAAAGAAATTGATGATTGATGTCATCACATCTGTGTTATTCTGCACTAAAGACGTGTTCTAGTTCTCTCTACTTCATGATGGTTCTGTTTCCATAGAGGAGCAGAACTTTATATTACAGAGAAAATCAAAAACACAGATGTTGCCTCGTGGAAAACCATCACCACTGATTCTTTCCTGGCTTCTTGCTTTTTGTTTGTTCGGTACAGGTGTTGCTGACATCCTGTCGTCTGGCTTACAGCTGACAAACACATCATCATCTTTCTCCAGTGCAAGAAAAGCCTGAAAAGCTTTTTGAAGCATCATTTCCTCAAAAGCTTTTCCTTTGGTTACGAGTTCAGTTGTGTTGGACCACCTGCCTCAGTCATGACAAAGAAACCTTCGGTGGCATTGACTGGATGTCTGGTCATTAATGGATGTGAAGGCTCGATTCTGCCGCGCACAATAGCCGGCGTCGTGGAAATACACTGGAGAGGCTGCGTGGCTGTGGGAGTGCTGTCCTCTGATGTGTGAGAGAGAGGAAGCTGGAGCCTGAAGGAAGGCCGACAGAGAGAAGGGAGAGAGCCTCTTATCCTAATGCACTTAAAGTCTCCAGAGGAAGGAGAAGAGACTGAGGGGGGGGGGGGGGGGGGGGGCAGTGGTAAGAGAGGGAGAGAGGGAGCAGCCGTCTCTTGTATTTAAGTGTGTGGATGTGGGGGAGATCTGGGGAAGACGAGTTGGAGAGAGGAGAGGATGAGTGTGAGAGTAAAGGCGGTGGTGAGCCATCAGATAGTGAAGGTTGGAGGTTAATAACTCACCGTGATGAGCGCTGGAGGAGCGACTCAGAGGAGGTGAGATCTTGTACCAGGTGACGGGTGTCTGAGGGCCGCGTTTAGTCCGGTTGAACCGAAGTGAACTATTTACGTTTCATTTCATTAGTATAAAAGCCTTGCTTTTCCTGTTTTGATGACTGGTGAACTCGTAGCAGATTTGCACAGTTGCTACCATTGAATTTGATTTTGTCAGACCCAGGAGGAAACCTCTGGTTCTCCTGAGTGAAGCCTATGCAGACGTGTCTTTAAAGCTGCATTCTCTCTGCTGTCCACCAGGGGGCGACTCCTCTGGTTGTATAGAAGTCTATGAGAAAATGACTCTACTTCTCTCTTGATTTATTACCTCAGTAAACATTGTAAACATGAGTTTATGGTCTCAATCTCTAGTTTCAAGTCTTCTTCAATACAGCATGATGTTCATTTAGTACATTATGGTCCATTTAGAGTCAAACAGACCATAAAGCAGGGGATGCTTTAGGGCGGGGCTACACGGTGATTGACAGGTCTCTACCAGAGACGTGTACGGCGTCTCTACGTCACTCCTCCTCAGTCCAGATATGGTCACTTCCTGTTTAAACTTTGTGTTTCGGTTTTATACTGGTTCAGAATGCAAATTATTGATGTCTTTAAAAAGAGAAACTGCAGACATGTTTTAAGACGGATTTGACTGGACCGGGTTTATTTCTCTAGATCAGGTGGGGTTATTTTAATCCCATCCAGAGAACGTATTTTCTTCACTTTTCACCCCCACCCCACTCGTCATTATAGCCTCAATGACCTACTTTTTTTCCAAACCCACTCCTCCTGTAATTTAAATAATTAAATATCATTTCATATCCCCAAATCCTGTCGGTACATTCTATTTTTTAAGGTGAGCTCAGAGAAACGTTCCTCCTTCAGCTGATGGATGTAAACACTCGACCCTGAACAAACGTCCGATTTGCAAAGTGAAGCTCAAAGTGAAGGAACAAGAGAAAGATATTTCTGAATGGAGGGGGACTTACTCTCTTTGTTTTACAAGTAAAGAAAGACGAGGGTCTGAATAAGAACTCTCTCCTTCAGATTGAGAACAGATATTTTCATTTCACAGCACAAAGTGTATTTAGAGGAATGAAGTCAACAGAGAGACGGGATGCAGAACAGAAGCACATTTGCTCTTTGAGCCGTAGACAGAAAGGAAAAAGGTCTTCAGGAGAAGAAGAGACACATGGAGGTCCTGGTGAGTTAGGAAATCAGTTTCTGAGTCGCACTCAGAGAACTCGCCCATCGACTGTTTGCGGTCAGAAGGCATTGATTTTGAATTGATTGCGGCGGTGAAAGGAAGCCAAAGATGAACTCCTCTCTGTGTCTGCAGTGAATGTGGCTTCAATAAAAGCTCCTCTGTGGCTGCTGCTTCTACAGATGTTAGAACATATTGATACACTTGAGCATCGCAATACTATGTTCCTCCGATACTGCATTGATTCTCAAAAACTATGAATTTTTAACATTTAATTTAGAATTTGAACTAAGAATCCTGCAAGCACTTTTATATTGTTTTGTCAATGATAAATGCAAATATTAATTTCTTTGCTCAGAATGCACAAATCGCAATATATCGCCTTGCTTACGGTATCGGAAGATATCGTAATATATTGAATTGTGATACGTATCGTCTCGTCAGATTCTTTCCATCACACAGCCCTCTATCCTCCTCACTAACAGCCAATGGGTGAAACACAGATGGTAATTTCAGCTCCACAATCACTGTTTTGTCACAAAATATTATGCAAATCACGGTAATATCCGATGTGTTCAGGACCGTCCTCCCGACGACTATCAGTCGTTTCAGCAAATTCAAACAGAACCCAAGAACAGATCGACAGATTTCAAATTCACCTGATCAGAAAACACTTTTATACGTCGTTCTATGACTCAGAGTGTGTGTGTGTGTGTGTGTGTGTGCGTGTGTGTGTGTGTGTGTGTGTGTGTGTACAGTAAAGAGAGAACCCAGAGCGAGAATAGATGGAGTGTTATCTGGTAGATGTGAAGCACTCTGAGGCCCCTCTGTTCCGTTTCACAGCACCGTTTTATATCACACCACCAGTCAACTGTCTCTGCACATCAGCAACTTCTCCCATTTCTTTTTGAGGCACAGTTCTGCAGCCTGACTCTTGAGGCGCTTTGTGAAACGGAGTCTTGTTCTGGAGCTTCGACTGCAACAATAAGGGCATTCCTTTCCTGCGGAGGACGAGGGCGTAGCGTATCGAATTTAAAACCCGGGCCCCCGCTTGTCCCTGTGAGACAAACGGGGCCCTGTGTCCTCGACACAGCAATAATATAATAGCGCTAAAGTGATCTTTGTTCGTGTACTCTAGTATGTGGAGACATTTCCATTTCAAGGATTGTGTGCTTGTCACACAGCGGGGGGGGGGGGGGGGGGTAAAGAGGGATTTTCGTCGAGAACGTTTTGTGTTTTCCTTCCTCTTTAGTGCAATACGGTGTGTGTGTGTGTGTGTGTGTGTGATCCCTTTTTGTTTAAACTGGATGAAGCACACATTCACATTTGGACAGCAGGTAGATCATCTTTAGTTTACTGCGCTGTGGCATGTCGACACGCCGCATGTTGAAACAAGGAAAGCAACTGAGCTCCAACATTCACCGATCTGAAGATTGTTACTATAAGAAGTTATTAAAGTAAACGCTTCTGCTCTCTGGACCCGTGTGTGCACGTGACAGACATCAGCCCTCACAGTTGTTTGCAGAGGTGGATTCTTTTACATTTCAATGTAAAGGAATCACACGCTCGTCCCACTTGCGTTATCTCTGCCAGCAAAACATCAAACAGGACTCTGGGTTCTTCTCGGCCCATGCTCTGCTGTCATCCGCATAATCGAGTTGAACAGCAGCGCGGCGTTCTCATATCTAATGTAGGACCAGGCAGCGGATCTGGGTCAAACAGCGCCGGCGATGAGACGGAAGGGGACGGCTGTGGGCTTTGTTTCTTTAAGTCACTGAGCCCCCAGAAAACCATCAACAGTGTCAGAATGTGTTTGTTGGAGGAACGGCCTCCACGACACGTTCGTCTTCAGAGTGTTTATCAGACTGCGGCACAGAGAGGACGACTGGAGACAATGATTGTTTATGAGAAAAGTAATAATATCTGCACCATTTCAATAAAGACTGTGTGTTTTTGTCAATTTACGCACCTTACATAAATACGGTCTTTTCAAAATAAACTTCCATCTTCAGAGGAAAGTTGGGTTCAGGCAACAAAACCACAAAAGATCGTTGAACCCCAAATCAGTTTCGGGACGTTTTTCGCTCCCGTCTCATGTTCCTCTCTGTGGTCTTGATCTTCTCTGTGATATAAAGTTCTGCTCCTCTGTGAACAGAACCATCATGACTATAAGTACAGAGAACTAGAACATGTCTTTAGTGCAGAACAACACAGATACAATGACATCACTCATTAATAAGAAAAAAAACGCAAATTGAATTTCCGTGATAAGTTATTTTACAAAAATAGGCAAACAATGGAATCTATATATCCAACATGTTTCCAAGTGTCCACAAGTGTTAATAAATTGGAGTCTTTACGTGCTATAAATAATGATCTATTCACATGTCTCCAGCCTCTCCTCTCTCCTCTCTGCTCTCCTCTCTTCTCTCTTCTCTCCTCTTATCCTCTCCTCTCCTCTCTGCTCTGTGTTCACTTCCTGAAGTTCAGTCAAAGTTTCTCTGATTTGTTGTTACATGACTGTTGGGGTTCAGAGGGATCATGAGATCCCCTTAAACGCGACACACTGGCCCTTTAAACTTGGCGACCAGGACCGTCCGATGCTCAGTGATGTTGTGAACAGTTTGGGTTCCCTTCTCGTAAAGAAGCCTCGGGGTGCAGCAGATGCTGTGGGGGTCATGATGACACTTCATCACGCTGAGCGAGTCCTGCTTCCTCTCTCCCGTTCTGTCAAAATCAGTCATTAAAAGCTGAAGATACGAGTGAAGCAGAGCAGTTTCCATGGTTCCAATATTCCACGATTAGAACCGGACTGTGGGGACTAAGTTTCATCTGATGAATAGCCGAGACGCTCAGCGGGCGACTTGAAGTCGAGATCACGGGCGTCTCGTTGGCACCTGAAGTGCCGTTACCGTGGAAACAGCAAACAAATCTTGGCCTCGGAAGCGAAGAGATGATCCGAAAACAGGAAACATCCCAGAGGGACCACGTACCAACGGTGAACACTGGCTTTAACATCAGAGTCTGATTAAATACAATCACTCGTGTGTGTGTGTGTGTGTTTGTGTGTGTGTGTGTGTGTGTGTGTGTGTGTGTGTGTGTGTGTGTGTGTGTGTGACATGTCCACTTACAATGACTCAACAGGAAGTGACAACATTATCAGTCCGTCCAATCAGACTTCTGATCAGCATCTAATGACATCATTCTGGGGACAGAAACCATGTTGTCATAGTTAATATTCTGCTAAATAGATGCAGTGAGTGCTGCTATGACTGACGGAGGGTCAGTGTATCATTAATAACATCATTAATGACTGCTGTCCTCTCGCTCACTTTACTTCCTGTCTTCCATTAAGGAGCATTTTTATAATTTAAAGTTAAGACAAACAGGAAAAGAAACAGTTCTCTTCTAACTACAAGCTGAGCTAATAGTGTTTGTGTTAGTTACTATTAGTATTAGTTACTATTAGTATTACTGGTTTACTGTTTGTTGGTTCATGCAGTCCTTTATTAGTTAAGGTGGATTCTATGTGCTTATGTTTCAAGATGTAATGTCATCACAACAGTGTCAAACTCTGTGAGGAATAGTCTTCAGTTCACATTTACATTCTTATCTCAGCGAGTTCAAAATACACTAAATGACTTCCGGCCGTCAGGCTGCTGAATCCAATCTGCACCTGTTCTCTCAGTGACGAGCCGAGAGGCTCCTATTTACCCGCCGTCTGAGAACCGCTGTGTTCAATCAGAGGAGGTGTGTGTGTGTGTACGTGACTATGCATTAATGTGTGTGTGAGATATGTCTGACCTACGTTTGACACACAACCTCTGCAGACGCCATCTATCATGCTTGGACCAATCGCAGGAGTTTGGAGTGACACAGACAAATATGTGTGTGTGTTGTGTGTGTGTGTGTGTGTGTGTGTGTGTGTGTGTGTGTGTGTGTGTGTGTGTGTGTGTGTGTGTGTGTGTGTGTGTGAGACAGCAGTGAGAAACAGGTCAGTGTGGAGCGCTGACACAACGAGCCTCCACAGAGCCGAGATGAAAAACAGCCATTGATTCATTTTTTAAAATTAAAGTCCTCTGGAGTGCCGGAATATTCAGCTGGACCAGTGACAGAGGTGTGTGTGTGTGTGTGTGTGTGTGTGTGTGTGTGTGTGTGTATATTTTAGCACAACGATCTATTCTAAAGTATAAGTATTAGGTATTATTAGTGATTAAGTGACCCTCTCAAGTTAATTACATTAATATAAACAGCATCCATAAAGAGCTGAAGCTCCGCCCCCGATCAGATCGCTGGTCACTTGTTTAGTCAGTTTCCGCTCGTTACGTGCGTACGGCCGTTTCAAAATAAACTTCCGTCTCCACAGGATACTCAGTTAACTTTACGCAATAAAACACATCCACTGGGGCGCCGTGACATAAGAAAGTTAAGCGCCAAAAACATCAACACTGGTCCTTGTTTACCACAGGGAACCAATGAGAGATCGCTGTTTGTTGGAGCCGCCCTTCCTGCGTTTGTCTTTAAACGTCCTCGTTCGTGATTTCGTGGAATATCTACGAATCACAGGTGCATATTTTTTCATTGGGTCGGATGAGACCAGCTTGAATTAAACGCCAAAGAAAACTACTTGAGATTCAAAGATGAGCCTTCACTTCCTGTCTCATGCTTTGAATACCTTTCCTTAGATCTCTCTCACGCGCACGCACACACACACACACACACACACACACACACACACACACACACACACACAAGTAATGTCATTATGAGAAGTTACAAAATGGCCGTGAACTCGTGGATTCTTAATATAACCGTCGATCACATGGTGCGAGAGCAAAACACATACTGACTTCAGGCATTGAACGAGCAAAAAGGACTTCATGTGCTGAGAGACGGCACCACACACACACACACACACACACACACACACACACACACACACACGCACAGTCACTGCAGTACAATACATGCTCACATGTCAGAAAGTGTGTGTGTGTGTGTGTGTGTGGAGGATGGGGAATGCGACACATCAGTGATGCGTCAGTGGAATTCATGCATCTATACACACACACACACACACACACACACACACACAGAGCTCCACTGTGTCCCGATGCCTTCGCTGTCACAAGGCCGATCTTTGTCCGTCTCTCTCTGCTCTGTCTCTCAGTGATGTGTCTCCCTCTGTCTCCCTCTGTCTCCCACAGTCTCTCTCTGTCTCCCTCTGTCTCCCTCTGTCTCTCTCTGTCTCCCTCTGTCTCTCTCTGTCTCCCTCTGTCTCTCTCTGTTTCTCTCTGTCTCCCTATGTCTCTCTCAGTCTCTCTCTGTCTCCCTCTGTCTCCCTCTGTCTCTCTCTGTTTCTCTCTGTCTCCCTCTGTCTCTCTCTGTCTCCCTCTGTCTCTCAGTGATGTGTCTCTCTCTGTCTCCCTCTGTCTCTCTCTGTCTCCCTCTGTCTCTCAGTGATGTGTCTCTCTCTGTCTCCCTCCGTCTCTCTCTGTCTCCCTCTGTCTCTCAGTGATGTGTCTCCCTCTGTCTCTCTCTGTCTCCCTCCATCTCTCTCTGTCTCCCTCTGTCTCTCAGTGATGTGTCTCCCTCTGTCTCTCTCTGTCTCCCTGTTTTGTTTACTGTTTTCTTTAAGTGTCTGAGTCCGTTTCTCATGGTTTGGTTTTAACTCGTCTGTTGCATCTGAGGCTAAAATCTCAAAGCTTCTCTTCTAGACATTAAGTGTAAACATGACTCATTTCACAGCAAATATACATTTAGGGGGAACAGCTGATTATTACGTTCTATTAATAACATGTTTATGCTGAATGTGTCAGTTTGAATGTTCACTGACAGCATGAATGACAGAAATGTAGCGTTTCTTTTATTTCTGATCATAAATCGGGCAGCGATTTATATTTGGCAGCAGAATGTTTGGAAACGATGTAATACTTTGAATATGATGCATATTGTAGCATTACAACACTGGAACTAGAAATTACAACAAGACTCAAAACATTGTTTGTCCTTTTACTCGTGATATTCGCTGCGCATTATTTTACTTTTAGTGTTCCATTTCAGAAGATGCTCAGACTTTCGACCTGGAGACCGCTGTTCAACTCCCGTGTGAAACAATGACTTCCTCTTCCGTGCGCCGCGCGTTGTTTGACTTTAGAGACGACGAGTACGAGCGGATCGTCTCACAAGCAGCCGGTTAAATGATAGACGGACGATAGCCGCTGGTTCCAGGTTACATGTGTTCGACTGTTAACCTTCACTCAACCAAAGTAGATCATCATGAAACTTCTTCAGCTGATTATTTACATTAGGACTATATTCTTTTGAATTACAACTTTTCTAAAATGTTTTGTTAAAATGTGCAAATGAGTCATTGTCTAACCCTAACTTTAATGAATGAGGAGAAATCTACAGACGCAAACAGACAAAGTAGTAAAATACATGTTTTCTTTCCACTCGTCTAAAAGAAGACGAGTTATGGAAGAGAAATATCCCAAAATCTCTACATTGACAACAATATTTTTGCCTGTGTGTCTGCCCTTAAGAGAGAAAAAGCTCAATAACCGACGGTGAATCTCCTAAACGTGTTCTAATCTCAATCTGAAGCGTCTCTCTTTCTAACAACACGCGCTTTCTTCACTCGATGGATTCATGTACTTTTATTCCTTTTTGCTTTGAGGCCTCTAAGAATTATTGCTGAGTCACTATTTGACAAGTCGAGCTTGCTGATTGCTCACTTCAGCCTCCAGCGAGCTGTCCTGTCACCAACACATGTCAACTACACAGACACACTTTTATAAAAATGAAGAAGAAGAGGGGTTTCTGTGAGAAAGTAACAAATTCATCTGGCTGGTTTCTCTGGTTGTTGCATGAATATGAAAAGAAACGATGCTTCAGATTAAAGCAGAAACTAATTTAGGGTCACCGTCAGTTCTTCAGCTTTTTCTCTCTTAAGCGGAGACACCCGGGCAGCAACAACATCACTCTATAGATTCTGCTCTGTTTTGCTTCCATAACATTTCTTTCAGACTAGTGGACAGAAAACATAAAAAAATACATATTTAGGCGTTTTATCTTCAAAATTTCTCCTAAATTCAAAAGGCTCATTTACATATTTAATCAAAATATTTCAGAAAACGTGTGAAAGTTCACCCAAAATGTGAAAACATATTCATGATATTCAACTTTCATGTGAGGGTACACCCATAAGATAACACGCATCAGCTCGCCTCTCAACAAATAATGTCCTGTCAGCAGAAACAAAGGCTGGTATGTTGAAATAACAACAGACCGAGGGGGGGGGGCAACAGGATTCAGTGGAAGGGAGAGTGGAGAGTGGAAGGAGGGCGTCGGTGAGATGAAGGAACATGAAAGATTCAGTCACAGAGAGCCAAAGTACGGGAGGAAGCACGAGAGACGCAGTATGAAAACAGATAAAACAAACAGCAGGCTAGGAAGGCAAGAGCTTCTGGGGGAGGAAACAATGACAACGATTGAAATGGAGAGACCAGAAGAAAGAGATAGAAATAGAGAGATAGAAAAAAGGACGATCGGTGGTTGAGAGAGAACATTTCACTGAAATCACTTAAGAGAGGAATTAAGAGAGAGAGAGAGAGAGAGAGAGAGAGAGAGAGAGAGAGAGAGGAAGAGAGAGAGAGGAAGAGAGAGAGAGAGAGAGAGAGAGAGAGAGAGAGAGAGGCGTGCAATGAAAATAAAAAAGTGCTGAAGAAGATGGAAGGAGGAACTGTGGCTGGAGGGAGTTGGCACACACATGAACAGGAGGTGCTTCATCTCTCTCTTTCCGTTTAATCTGCTAATGCACTGCCTGGATCCTGCAAAAGGTGATGGAGGGGGGAGGAAAGGGGGGAGGAGGGGAGAAGAAAGAGAGAAATGGTTGGCTAATGAGAGCGAGACATCAGCCCCTCCATAAAGGAAGGAGAGGGGAGTGAAGGATGGCCCGGTGAGAGATGAGTGAACTAATGACACCGAGGTTAATGGACGGAGGGTCAGTCCTCCGTGCAGACGAGGTGTAGCCGGCTTCTTCAGATGCATCTGATGGTGCTGCACGTTCAGCATTTTTACATCAATAAATCATCAGCACATACATTTGGAGACATTAGCGTAATTGCTCTGAATAAACGAGGCAACATGCTTTCCATTTTTATGCTGCGCAGCAGATCTGGTGGAAAGTCTGTAAGTCTGAAATGTGTCGATGCTGTGATGCCAGCGTCTTTAAAAAGTAATAAAAAATCAGTTTTTATAGATGGGATCCATACGGATACAAGCAGAGACGTTTTCCTCCTTTGGGTATTGTAGAAATACTGAAATATTCTTTCACTGCAGCAATGTTTTTAAAAGTAAGATATAAATATATGTTTTAATATTTTCCCTTGTATGTATTTTGAAAGCTAAATTAAAAGAAATGTTTGACCTCGTTTGGGCAGCGGAGCGACATATTATAACAATATAAAGTTATGAAAGATACCGTGGGTCCTACTGTTATAACGTGGGAAGTGTGAGAAGCAGCTCGTTTCTCCGTTCTCTATTTATTGTGTTGTTTCTGTCGTGGTTGGCCCAACTCTAAACACTACAATACCCATGAGCCTCAGCCACTCTTATACCGTGGAGAAGAAGCCAGTCAGAGGGGTTAATCAGAGCTGGAGAGGGCTGGAGGGGGGACGGAGAGAGAGAGGGGGGAGATAGACAAGGGGGACGGAGAGGGATGGGGGGAGAGAGACGGGGACAAAGTTGCTCAGCCCCCAAATACATCTGTTAATCACTTGATCTGAACTGATCCATTCAGTTGTTTCGACAAAATACATGGCATTGTTTTTGTTTTTGTGTAACCAGAAAGCTCCTCCTCCTCCTCCTCCTCCTCCTCCTCCTCCAGAAGATGGACGTGTAGCCACATTAGCGTTCATGTAGGATCATCATAATTAAATTACAATCTTCTTTCAGCTCTGGTTTTGGTCTCCACCACCAAATCCTGAGAAAGAACGTGCGGCTCTTCAGAAGCTAACTGCTAATCCTCTGTAGCACCTTTTTCACATCACACCAGTTGTTTGATATTATTAAATGTAAGGATGGAAGAGTTGGAGGGAAAGTGTAGATATTAATGGGGTCGGGGCAGGTTGAGTAATGTAGCTGAGTGTGCAGTTAGAAGGAGGGACGGATGGACAGCTGATGGATGGACGGTCATAAAAAGCTGACCGACAGACCCACCGCCGCATGCACTTCCAAGAACAGATCGATGCTAACCTGCTTCTAGCTCTGGACAGTGGAAACACTGTGTGTGTGTGTGTGTGTGTGTGTTATGATCAAAGTGGGCGTATACGGTGGCCTGCAGCTTCTGTTTTTAAGATAAAATCACACTCATCCCCCTCTCCGTCTTTTGTTCCTCTCTTTTCAGTCCACTTCCTGTATCCCTCCTCTTCCTCTTCTTTCTGTCTCTCCATCATTCTGCCTCCCGTCTCTCCACGTCTGCATGCTTCTGTTTTCTTTCTTGTAGTTCTATTATTAGATGTGAGAGAATGTTTCGTGGTGGGAAATTGCTTATGCTGACCTAGTTTTAACACATCCTTGTAAACTTCAGATGTGAGAATGACCACACACACACACACACACACACACACACACACACACACACACACACACTTCTCTGCAACACGTACAATCACACATATTTATAGAACTGTTTTTCTGAATCTGGGGAATAGCGTTAAGTAAACAAGCCTCGTTACTGCAGCAGCTTCTCCTACATTACGAGCACGTTTGAGCCACAGACGGTATTTAAGAAGTGGACGTAGTCGTCATGACGTCACTCATTGGTTTGTTGATGTTGTGAAGCCTCGACTTTGGTGATTTCGCTGTTGCCATGTTGTTTTCTTTCGCAACCAATGAACAGGAAGTGCCCAGTTACTTTATCTAGCTAGATGTAACTTCATTAAGCATCATGGTTGTGCTTCAAATCATTAAAGAAAACCTTAAATAATGTAACATAAGTACGGAAGACGGGTCACAAACATCACTGACGTAGCTTCACAACAGCTCAACAACACTTTTGGACACAAACTCCGGCCTCCTGGATGAAAGTCCTGTGCTTGTTTCACCTCTCCACCCATCCACCTCTCCACCTCTCCACCTCTCCACCTCTCCACCTCTCCACATCACACTGCTGGAGCATTGACTCTGAGCGTGTAATAATGGCGAGGATGGGTTTACATTGGAGTTACTTGGTGCGTCTCCTACAGGCGTTACACAGTCTGTATTTGACACACTGGGAATGATTACGGCCTGAGATGTGTTGTGTATGCAGGGAGCATAATCAGCTGTCCGATAAAACTTCTGTACAGAAGGTTCACTGATGTACGTCAAGTGCTCATTATTGATTCTGGTTTTCTCTGTTAACCGCTTAGATCAACGGGAGATAGCCAACATATCTGGATATTCTGTGCATGCTTTACCCCAAAACATCTAAAGATAGTGACTTTCCCCCATTGAGTCCATGAAAGCAGTTATTTAAAGGCAGTCTGCAGCTAACTGCTGCCATTACTGTGACAGGACTCAGTGGGAAACTGGCTGCAAATCAAGGTTAAAAATAATGTTCTCCATTAGCCAATGCAAAGCCTCCGTACGGTTTGACCGCACAGCTGCGTCCATGTCCAGCCCGAAAACCAGCAGGAAGCCAGTCAGATGTGATGGTGGATGTGGTTCAGAGATTAGAGCTTTAGGTTGTGTGTTGTGTTGTTTGTGTCCAAAACATGGCAACTGTGGCTTTGGCAACTTTAGTGTACAGCTTTAAAAAGCCAACTCTCTCTCTCTCTCTGTTATTTCCTGTGGGTCTGGTCTCGGTCTCCATCGCAGCGTCGAACCATCGCAGCGTCGTTCTGAACAGGAAGCAAAGATCAAGAATCCTTCGTGACGCGACACAATGACGCTGCTTATTTTTCTCAGCCTGATCATCCAGTTTTTGTTTTGGGGCTTATTTTGATGCTTCATCTCTCTGCTGCCGCCGCTCCTCCTCCTCCTCCTCCTCCTCCTCCTCCTCCTCATGCCACCATCTGAGTTACTGAAATATTTAACGAGGCTCGTGCTATTTTTGGGAACGCCCGCATGCCATTTCCCCCTCTGTGGCTTAGGATCGCTCTTGAGGACTTGACTTGGCACATGCGGATGTTATGAAATCCCACATCCTCGAGTCCACAAGGTGGAAAACAAAGAAGTCCTCATGATGCTTTCTGCCTGAATCAGCAGAAACACAGTCGGGACGACCTGTTCTTACTCAGAGCGAGTACAGGACGCGGTAGATCACTGCGAGGTTAGACCGGCGGTCTGGAGCTCAGGTCGCTCAGGTGTTCAGTGTTCCTGATCAGAGAAGCATTAAGTGAAGCTCACAGGAGAAGCTGAGGTTCATGACGACCACTCTGGTTCATCAATTATTTTCACATTTCTATTTATACGGGTGGATATGTGGAGTAGAAGTTGAATGAACCGTCTCTGAAGTGCATAAAAACACAATAAGTGTATCGTGGATAATAGTGAACATCGACACACAAGTGACTTCAAAAAGCGTTCAATCTCCAAACCAAGAAAAGGTCAAAATAAATAGAGCCCAAAACATGCAGAAATGATCACGTAAGAAAGAACAGCAATAGCAATTTAAATAATGTATTCATCCTTTTTTTATACAGGTGGACCTTATGTTTTATGAAATCCTTATTTAGGATTGTTTTTTAGTTTTTTTTAGCTGAAAACAATATTCACAAAAGAAGACGTTGTCCTCTCTGTGATGCAGTAAAGATGATTGTTTCTACACTAAATGTGAAGTGATTCCAGTATTTTTTAGCATATTTTGATGATTATCGGGATATCTTGCAATCGCAATTTTTTGTCAACGATAACCGTGAGATGTTCTTATCGTGCCAACATGCAGGAGATTATTACAGCAGCTTTATTTAGTCTGGGTTTCCTCTCATTATCTACACCTCCAGGTTTAAAGTCAACGTCACTCTGACCTGTTGTTGGTCTGCTGATGAAGATCATTCGTTGTCTTTCATCATTAACTAAACTCTGCACTGAAAGGATGTTTTATATGTTTAATTAAACCATTTTAGAGTTCAGCGGATCACTTGGACAGTGAAATGTTGAAATACATTCTCACTCGTTGTGTTCTCAGCAATGTTTCTCAGTTATGATTTTCTTTCTTGAGTCATTTCATTATCTTATCTTAAATGTTATGTTATGACGGTAGACTTCCTAAAAAAGTGTCCCGTCAGCTTCAGGAGACTCGTATGAAATGAATGAAGTTTCATGTTTTTTATTTTCCAGGATGTGAGGCACCACCGTGACATTTAACCAGAAATACAGAAATATACTAAACACCAAAAAAACAAACAAAGAAAAACCACTGAAAAGGTAAAAAAGTCAGAATCAGAAATGAAGGAAACTCGCATTCGTATCTCATCAATCGGTTGATTTAAGCTCATAAACATTATAGTTGTGAACCAGGGTCTTATATATAAATAAGATCAGTCATATTTGGTTTAAGTGTTGGATCAGGGTCGGGGTCAGGATCAGGGTCGGGGTCGGGGTCGGGCAGCCCTATCTGGTTCTGATCTGATCATTCTGCACCGATGGAGCTGATATCTCAGTCTGGTCGGATCAATAATCGATGATCTGCCCTGTTGTGCTATTTCTGATTTCAGCATCAATCTGTAATGAATTTTCATGTTTCCACTTTGTCACTCTGGTGTGTGTGTGTGTGTGTGTGTGTGTGTGTGTGTGTGTGTGTGTGTGTGTGTGTGTGTGTGTGTGTGTGTGTGTGTGTGTGTGTGTGTGTGTGTGTGTGTACTGAGTAGAGTAGAGCAGTTTGAAGCCTTTTTTATTTTTTGTTTCTGGTTTTTGTTTGTGCCAGTGAGCCAAAGCTTTGAAGAAAGACGATCCATCACTGGGTCTCACTGTCTCTGGTGCTCCACGATAAATCAAACGGCATTTGCAAATAATACTCGTCGTTGTTTTACCTAAACTGAACGCTCAGTTTGTGTTTTAAAAAACGGAACGAGAATGATAAAAAAAAGTATTTAAAGAGACGGTACGACGCTTTTATTTTCCATGTTGGACAAAAGAGTCGTCGCCTTTCTGTTGGCTCAGACAGGGCGGAACAATTCTGTGTTAAATATGCAAATATGATCTAAATCCAGGGCCGGTTGTGAGCCGGGAGAAACATATAGAGCGGGATTACAGCTGCTGAGTCACAGCGCTGACTGAGCAGGGTGACTCATCAGCTTTGCTAATACACACTACGTCATGAAAATAAAACAAATAAAACAAATGTTGTCAGCGTAAACATTGTAAAGAGCTTAATAAATCCACAGCCTCAACGTTAGTGAATGAGACGTAAAGATGAATATGAAGCAGCGATGTAAACAGGATTACTGTCTCCAGATGCGTTCAGTCATATCCGTCACAGCTCCATGAGTAATGCTTCCATATTTAAAATATGCAACCGGTGAATTATTTCTTTTTGAAGTTAATGAATCTAAATTGTTTTGATTGCAGTTGAGCCATTTGTTCCTTCGTACAATCGTTTCATTTCAGAAGCGGCGTCCATTACTGCAGCGTGTTGGCAGTGAAGCTTGTTGTTGCAAGTGAACTTTAAATCAGAGCGTACGTAGAAACACCTCCATACATGCCAGAGCCAGAATACACAGAGTGATACATCGTGCAGCAGTTTATGAGAAAATACCCCAAAATATGTCAGGACATTTAAGCTTCTGTTTTGGAGTAAGACTTTTGCTTTTTGTAAATTTAACATTTCATAGAAATCTGCTCGTTTTCAAAGGAGGAGGAAACCTCAGGTTCATACTTGTATTGTGTTTTTTTACTCGGACATTATTACAAGCTTTAATGTTCAAAAACACATTGTTTTCCTCATGCTGTCTGTCTGCACGTACTCTGTCTGAAACCCCAGACTGTAGATAAGAAGTGGACGTAGTCGTCATGACCTCACTCATTGGTTTGTGGACTGAAACTTTAAAACCTCAAGTTTGGCAATTTCGTATTCGTCATCTTGGATTACGGCCGTCGCCATCTTTGGTTTCTTTGCAACCGATTAACGGTGTGACCATATCTGGACTGAGGAGGAGTGACGTAGAGACGCCGTATACGTCTCTGGTAGAGACCTGTCAATCACCGTGTAGCCCCGCCCTAAATATTCTAAAGAGCCCACATATAACATAGGAGGTGGAGCCAAATCTGTGTTGTTGACTCAGAGGTATTCTGATCTAGAGCCCACACAAAAGTGACTGGGTTGTCTTATTTCACAGTTTGGGAACTCCAGTTAAATGGATGTGAGTTTTTCATATGTCCCCTAAATGAAATTAAATGTACTTCATGCTCGTGTCTTGGAGTTGAGTTGCAGCTTTCTTCCATTATTTATACGCCACTGCACCACTTAAAGCCCTCTGCTGCAGACCAGGTATTCTAGTACGCGAGAGGATTTTGGGGAAAATAAGTGATGAAATTCTTTCTCATGTTACGATATGTTTACTTGTTGGATACGGTCATTAAAAATGTTTGAAAAAAACATAATCCAGGCAATAATGTGTTCTGTTGTAAATCAGTAGCGTATAAACATAATTCCTAGAAGACAGAGTTCACTACACATTTTTGAGCCTCCAAAGAAGGCTACAAAAAACCTGCTGAACTATTTGAACGTGCAGCGTGGGCGGAGCCTGTTAGAGCAGCACATAGAACCCGTTCTGACTTCACTTCCACAGAGTCCACAGGTAACTGTGATCAGCTTCTATGACCCATTAAAAGCTATTCCAGCTGCTCGTGCTGCCATTTAGCACCAAACAGCATTCGCATTCAATTTGTCATTAATGTCTTTAAAGGGAAATATACTGAACAACTAAAGAGACACACTAGACACAGGTTTATTTAGACAGAACGTTTGAGCAGAACCATTGTGTTTTTTTAACATTGAAGCATGTTAACATGTTCTAGTAGGAACCCTAATAAAAGTATGGACCTGAAAATGAGCATGTTGCGTCTCCTTTAAAACCCTCTCCCTCTGGTACCGAGCAGCGAGCCTCTCGACTGTTGCGGTCGACTTAGTGATTCAGAGGACAGTACATCTCAGTCCGTCCGCTGAGCCAAGTCTGTTTAATTGTCTTTCTCTATCCTGTGTTGCCACTTGATTCTCTGTTGTTTCTGTTTGTACGTCTGAGAGGAGAAAGGAGAAATAATCGTGTACAGAAATGTGCATTGAGGCAGCAGACAGCAGGACACGTCCAGCTGTCACTCACACTGACGCACAGCAGCTCTGCTCATGTATTTGTATCTCAAATCAAAGGTCAGAGCTCAGTGAGGTACTCACTCTCTTTCCCTCTTTAACTCTCCTGTTCTGTTTGTTTCTCACCTCCGTCTCTCATTTGCATTTTCTTCTCATTCTCTTCATCACAGTTTGTATTCCTCACCAGCGCTGACTTGATCCTGGCTGGTATCCGCCTCGTGTGGCCCAGTCAGGGAGAGGAGGGGTCTGTTGGTTCCATTAATGCCGACTTATAATAACATGGATTATGAAAGGCTCATGAATGGAAAAACAGATATAGCCCGAAGTGGCTCAGCGTGTTTGTTTGATCTGCAGGTTGCACCAGATTTAGATCCGTGTCACGAATACATGAGACCAACGTGTGTGTGTGTGTGTGTGTGTGTGTGTGTGTGTGCGCGTGTGCGTGCGCGTGTGCGTGTGCGTGTGCGTGTGTGTGTGTGTGAGAGAGAGTCTTCATGTGTTAAGTTTATTTTGAATACGTCCAGCAGCTCGCCATGTTTGTTCGCGTGCGTCAGCTTGTGCATTCGGATGTTTGAAAATGAAAACAACGAGGAGCTCACGGAGGAGAAGGTCTCTGGTTTCTGCTATATTTGCTCTGTTAAGATGACGCTACCTGTTTCCTCCGTCGGACTTATCGACGGCTCCCTCTACAAACAGGACCTCAAGGTTGAAGCCGATCTGTGTCGCCTGAAAAGAAAGTTGATTTCAACTTGATCTGCTTTGTTTAATGTAAATCTATTGTGCTGTGCCAGCGTGTGTGTCCTGCTCAGACGGAAACCATCGATTAGTGAAGTTAAAGTCGATCCTGAAGCGTCTTAAACCTGCATTCTCTCTAGTGTCCACCAGGGGGCGACTCCTCTGGTTGTATAGAAGTCTATGAGAAGATGACTCTACTTCTCTCTTGATTTCTCAGTAAACATTGTAAACATGAGTCTATGGTCTTAGCTGCACCCTCTCGTGTCACCTCTGGTTGCAAGACACCAAGACTGCGACGGCCAACAAACAACCAGGATGACGCAGCCTCATAACGTCTTCTACAGTCTGAGCTTCTGCTGCCTGCAGAGAAGGAAAGAAAAACAAAGAAGGTGCAGCATCTCTACCAACGTTTCCGTTCCCTGAAGGCTGTTAGCATTCAGTGACTGAGAGTCAGCACATATTCATCTCTACCGGTTTAACATTTAGGCTTCTTTCTCTCTCACTTTCATCTCTTCTTTTCCTGATGTTTGTCTTTCATGTTTCGTCCTATTTTTCATTGACCTCTTTTCACCTTTAAAGGTTTATTTTCTATATTTCTATATTTTTTTCCTGCCGACCAGTCAAGCTTGATGCAGATCTGTCTCAGTTATTCTTCCATCTTCCGCCCTCCACTCACCTCCCTCTCCCTCTCTCTCTCTCTCTCTCTCTCTCTCTCTCTCCCTCTCTCTCTCTCTCTCTCTCTCTCTCTCTCTCTCTCTCTCTCTCTCTCTCTCTCTCTCTCTCTCTCTCTCTCTCTCTCTCTCTCTAAGCTGCTGTTATTCACCAACGGCCTCTCACACAAACACACATCTATTACAGGACAAAAGGCTTTGCAACGGAGGAGCACAGCGGTGAGGATTTTGTAAGAACCCGACATAATGTGCATGTCATCAAGTCAATACTGTTCGGAGTAATTTGCCCCTTGGTTGATTTAATTCTCAACCCACCAAATTGCACAACTCTGTAAAAATAATGGAGCGTATCTAACAGAACTGATGGAGACAAATCAAGGCTGGAGGTGTTGCTTTAAAACGGCTAATACATGCAGACAGTGAGATCTAAAAGGACTGAATATTTAACAGAAAAGGCATTCTGACAATAAAAACCCAGATATATAATTAGCATCGTCTCTCCTCAGCTGTCGGGACACGTCTGCTAACTGCTGGCTCACTTTGTGTTCCAGCACAAAGCTGTCATGAGACGAAACACTCAGAGCAGACGTTTCATTTTAACAGCAAACAAAAAAAATAAATAAACAGAATAAACAGAAAAATGGCTGATTTCTCCTCCGAAGCAACACGGAATCGAACTACGTTAAGCTGATAGTTGTCGGTGCACGTTTTCGGCATTTTCTTTTTAATCGTACAAATACAATCAATAACATGCTGTCTCCTTTCATGATTACCCTGTTTGAGGACACGAGGCTTCGTCCTGCTCCCCTCACACTGACACACGGAGGGTTCTCTAAAACCTGTATGAGATGAGGGGGATTACTTTTGTTTTGTAGATGTTTTTCTGCTTAATCAGCATTCTGACTGGGGCGCTTTGTTTAATGTCAAACTAAAACTCCCCCATTAACATTTGGTGAATAGCACTGAATACAAAGCCTGTCTGGGTCTTTAGTTCTGCAGGTATTTGGTCATAAACCAAAGTATTTCACACACTGAACTGAAACTTTTTTTGCATTTGAAGTGTGTGTGTGTGTGTGTGTGTGTGTGTGTGTGTGTGTGTGTGTGTGTGTGTGTGTGTGTGTGTGTGTGTGTGTGTGTGTGTGTGTGTGTGTGTGTGTGTGTGTGTGTGTGTGTCAGAGATCTATAACCAGAACTGGGAGCACCTTCCCGTTAAAAGGTATTGATCCGTCCATTCGTGTCTCTCCTCCCTCCATCCCGTCTCAGTCTCTCTCTGCTATCGTCTCCTTCTTTAAGTCTGTGTCTCTCACCCGACCCCCCCCCCCCCCCCCCCCCCCCCCACCTTTTCTCCCTCTGGGGTGGTCTCGGGTTCCCTGAATCATTACTGTATGGAGACAGAAGGATGGAGGGAGGGAGAGGAGGATCGTATGACCCACCAGAGGGGATGGGGTGATCGAGGGGAGGACATGGAGAAGGGGGAGTCGGGTCGTGTAACGGAGAAGGATGAAGGAGGGCGGGAGACGGGATGGATGGAAACGAAGGATAAGAAGAGTTCAACTGTGAGGAGAGGGAGAAGGGAGAGGAGAGCTGGATGATGGGAACTGACAGGAGGGTTGTTGGTGCTGATGGGAGTAATTTAACACTTCAGCTCGATTGGCGACCCAGCTGTCCTTCAGCCAGACATGTGAGGTCAAACACATGATGGACAATCAGCCTCCTCGATACGCCGGCCGTCACCTAATGTGCCATTTTAGCACTTAACCTTTAAACTCCTACTTATTACTCTTGTTGTTATTGGCTTGTAATCGTCCCGTCCGCTCACACTGACCACCTTGCTCAGTGTGAGTGATGGGGAGACAAAATCTAAGCTGTGATAAGATATTCCAAAAGTGTATCTGATTTGAATATCTTCATTAGAGTTGCACAAGTGTTTATGTCTTTAAGTGCAAAATTCCCTCTTTTTGTTTCCGTCCCTCCACTGCAGCTCAGCACAGAAACACCATCCAGGGACACATCAGTGGAATGCAGATTACTTTCATTTCGTTGGTGAAAACTTTTACCAAATCGTGCAAAGATTTGCATAACAAGTTCCCGAATCCCTCTGTGACAAATTTAAACATCTTGTTTTCTCTGACCAACCGTTCACGACAAATAACGATTGAGTTTCCTGTCACTGAAGAGTATTTAAACCAGAACATCGTTCAGAACACTTTCACGATGGAAAACTGGAATCCGTGGATTCTTTTGCGGTTTCAGCTGATAAGAAAAGGAAGGAAGAGAAAGAGACGGGATCTCTGAAGGGTTGAGGATGAACAGGAAGAACAATCAGAGCATCGTGTACAAAAATGTTGACTGTAACAAAATACACACACACACATAGTTAGACGTGCACGTGTGCGAGGAAGTGATTTCGACCAACAATGGATGGATTGACAGCTGCAGTCCACTAGTTGACAGACGTGTTTAAGTGCTCGTTAAACTGCATTACTCAACCCAGCCATTACATTGTCATCTGAATTATTAGATGTGACATTTCATGTACTTGCGTGTCTGTGTGTGTGTGCGTGTGTGTGTGTGTGCGTGTGCGTGTGTGTGATGCTTCTGATCGTAAATATAATCTGTGCTGAGAGGAACAGTGGAATCCTCCTCGCTGTCACTCTGCTGCACAGCTGCTGCCTCCAAATTATGAGACGGTGTAGTTTGATTTAAGGGTCTGGATCAGTGTGGAGGAAGAAAACAAAAGGGACTGTCGAAAAATATTTTTGTCCTTTTATTTTTAATTTAATTATGTTTATGTTTTACACCAATACACAGAAGCGAATTCTCTTTTATGTGAAAAGCAGATCATGATTCTAAAAGACAGGAACTTTAAGTTGAGTCGTCCTCAGGGATGAAAAGTTGTAGCTGCCGAACCAGTCGTCCCTAAAGGTGTCTGCGACGCTGATGGGTCCTTGGATTTTAAAGTGGAAAATGAAAAGATGAATAAAAAGTAGAACCAACCAGCTGAGACTCACTGAACTCTCCTTGACACCTGAACTAAATGTCGGTGGAGGTTCGTCGAGAATCCGTCTCCAGATCTCCATCGCCTCGAGCGAGATTGAGCCTAATTTCATGCCCTGATAACAAGTCTTCATCTGAGGACACAGAACAAGCCCAGCATGGATAACTGGTCTCGACGGGTCTGTGAAGCGATTGGTTATTGTGTTGGCTTCAGGAAGAAAAACCTCCACATTCCTCTTTGATCTAAATCTGAAGACGTGAGAAGTCACTCAGACATGTTCCTGAAAGATGAGGTGAGAAACGATGTGGGGACGTTTTACACAGAGACACTGCTGGACAGGTGACGAAGAAGCAATACGAGAAGAGAAGAGTGAGTAGTGAGATGGAAAGAAGACGGGATGTGTGACGTGTACACTGCGATAGATATAAAAAACTAAATGTCTCCGTCACTTGGTTGAAGTGCCCACTAAAAGCTGAAGCACAAAACTGTTGGTGCAGATGAAAATGAGCATGAACGCAATAAGAAGAAGGTGACCCAGAGATTTATTTGCAGCGTGTGATAAACACACAAAGTGAGAGGAAGGTGAAGATAAGGAGGTGAAGGCAAAGCTGTGGAAGAGGAAGAAGTAAAGACTTGATATAAATGACGATAAAATCAGCTGCGCCGTAAACATCTTAACACTACGACCGCCAGGATCCAATCACCACCTGCAGCCGCCGCTACTGTACGCCAGACGGCCAAATGTTTTCTTATTAGTTAATACAAATGATGGGAAATACACTAAATATCACAGATCATAGAGCAGCAACCTTTTCTGTGTCCGCTACCACTTTGCAATGTCTCTGTTCTTTTATTTATAAACTACAACCACACTAATACAAAACTTAAAGCGTATATAGTGTCGTCATACAGTCAAATTATGTCATATACGAGATACTTAATAACTCTGAGACGCTGCAAGCGAGAGACTTACTTTGTGCTGAAAAGCTAACCGCTGCGTCGCTTTGATGAGTTTTTTGGAAACTTAAAAAAAAAAAAGTCCACCAATCAGAGGCTGTGTGCCTGACTTATCCACCAATCAGAGGCTGTGTTCCTGACTTGTCCACCAATCAGAGGCTGTGTTCCTGACTTATCCGCCAATCAGAGGCTGTGTTCCTGACTTATCCGCCAATCAGAGGCTCTGTTCCTGACTTATCTGCCAATCAGAGGCTGTGTTCCTGACTTATCCGCCAATCAGAGGCTGTGTTCCTGACTTGTCGCCCAATCAGAGGCTGTGTTCCTGACTTATCCACCAATCAGAGGCTGTGTTCCTGACTTGTCCGCCAATCAGAGGCTGTGTTCCTGACTTATCCGCCAATCAGAGGCTGTGTTCCTGACTTATCCGCCAATCAGAGGCTGTGTTCCTGACTTATCTGCCAATCAGAGGCTGTGTTCCTGACTTATCCGCCAATCAGAGGCTCTGTTCCTGACTTGTCGCCCAATCAGAGGCTCTGTTCCTGACTTGTCGCCCAATCAGAGGCTGTGTTCCTGACTTATCTGCCAATCAGAGGCTGTGTTCCTGACTTATCCGCCAATCAGAGGCTCTGTTCCTGACTTGTCGCCCAATCAGAGGCTCTGTTCCTGACTTGTCGCCCAATCAGAGGCTGTGTTCCTGACTTGTCCACCAATCAGAGGCTCTGTTCCTGACTTGTTGCCCAATCAGAGGCTGTGTTCCTGACTTGTCCACCAATCAGAAGCTGTGTTCCTGACTTGTCCACCAATCAGAGGCTGTGTTCCTGACTTATCCACTAATCAGAGGCTGTGTTCCTGACTTGTCCACCAATCAGAGGCTGTGTTCCTGACTTATCCACTAATCAGAGGCTGTGTTCCTGACTTATCCACTAATCAGAGGCTGTGTTCCTGACTTGTCCACCAATCAGAGGCTGTGTTCCTGACTTATCCACTAATCAGAGGCTGTGTTCCTGACTTGTCCACCAATCAGAGGCTGTGTTCCTGACTTGTCCACCAATCAGAGGCTGTGTTCCTGACTTATCCACTAATCAGAGGCTGTGTTCCTGACTTGTCCACCAATCAGAGGCTGTGTTCCTGACTTATCCACTAATCAGAGGCTGTGTTCCTGACTTATCCACTAATCAGAGGCTGTGTTCCTAACTTGTCCACCAATCAGAGGCGGTGTTCCTGACTTGTCCACCAATCAGAGGCTGTGTGCCTAACTTGTCCACCAATCAGAGGCTGTGTTAAAAATAATGATATGATTGTTGTGATATTTAACATATTGATGAGTCAAGGTTTAAATCTGGTTTCTATTGGTTCTATTCAACGAATGAGCTGAACTTCCCGGTTTGTGTCAACTAACAAATCCGTACAAGTAACTGATATTCCATCAGGATGCTCTAAAAGCCGACAGCACAACATTATTTTCAGGAATATTTTTTGATGCCGTTACGATGTCTCGATTAGCTTTACCCGTCAGTCCGCTGTAATCGGTTTATCTATATGCGTGTAAGCGCACAGGAGGACGAAGCAAAACAGAGGAGATAAGATGGCAAATTGGATGAGGGGTGAGGAGGATGCAGTAGAGGGAAAGAAAATAAGGAAAGGTCACACATGGGCCGAGAAGTAAAGAGAGGGAAAGGAACACTAAAAGAGATAGAATTACCAAACTGATATAGATCGATATAGGAATAAAAATCTCCTGGAATGACAATGGTGTCGCTTTACCATAACTTTTTTTATTCATCATGACCTCATTGAGTGAGAGTGATAAAAGATGGAGAGGCTGAGGTGTGACAGAGAGGGAGAGAAATGAGAAAGTCAGACGAGGTTCTCAGAACTATCGATCTGAGCAAAGACAATCTGCTGCTTTTCTTCTGGTGGGTCAAACACGGCGCTGGAACAACATCATGACCTTTTGAAGAGAAACTCGAGAAACAAGAGAAAACCACCAAAACAAAAATCCGTTATTAGCCGGGCTGATGATCAGGGAGACGCCTCTCAAAGTAATAAACTGAGTGTCGGATCATCGGGGAGGTTTGGGCTTGACTCCTCGGGATTCGTCTAAAACGGCATCACAGAAACAGAAACGGAGGATTTTGTGGATCAGATTTACTTCATGAGTTCTATAAATCACACTTTTATATATCTTTGAGCCTCTAGACCAAATTAATCTCCTACAAATTATATAAAAACTGTGTTAGCGAACACGTTTAGAGTGAAAACTACGTCCATGTTTGAGTTAAACAGGAAACCAAAATGTCCTCAGTATCTGCAGCTAAAGGTCCTCAAGAACAGTACAGCAACACACACTCTTTTCAAGCTGCAAGAGAGTCACTCGACCACCCCCCCCCCCCCCCAACACACACACACAGATAAATGCCCATCCATTTCATCATTGATCTTCTCAGCACTTTTTATAGGGCTGTGTGTGTGTGTGTGTGTGTGTGTGTGTGTGTGTGTGTGTGTGCGCGTGCGTGCGTGCGTGCGTGCGTGCGTGCGTGCGTGCGTGCGTGCGTGCGTGTGTGCGCGTGTACTTGAATCAAATTTTATTTAAGCACCTCCTGTATTTTAGCTTTGCATCTGTAAAAAGCTGGATGGTTTCAATCCGCTCCAAAAGAAGCACAGAAACTGCAGAAAACTTGTTTGAGGCTGAAGAGAGAAAGTGATGAGATCGAGTGTTGACAACCAGAGGAGCTCCGTCTGTAGGTGTCGGGTTTCACCGTCTTCAGCGTGTGAACTGGGACAAACAAACACTTATAATGAAATAGGACGTCTGAAATCAGCCAACTCACAATCACAAAAAGTCCTCCAGAGGTGAGTCACAGTTTGAACCCTGTTCGTTGTTTTAAAGTGAAGATTGGAAACACTTTCATGAAGCTGACTAAACACAAGCAAAAACAGTTCGTATGATATCCTACAAGAAGTTACTCATTTTTTGTGCATCTGTCAGCATCTTTGCATTGCCTCTGTGTGTAATCGTATTGAACTCACCGTTACACTGCTTTTAGAAAAGGTTAAAGTCACTCTTCATTAACTATTGCTGTTAGTTTGAATACTTTTCTTTCTGACATCACTTATGATTGTTTTCTGAATTAGCTTTAATATTCATTTTTACTTCCTAATTAAGTAACTAAGTTCGTGCTCACTTTTGTTTCCTCTCAACGTTGCGTCTCATCAACCTTTTAATATCAATAAAATCATCTGCATTTATAAAACTAATGCCAAAAGGCCATTTAAGTGGGTTCCATCCCCCTTGTAGCAAAATGACCACGATGCCCCCCCCCCCCCCCCCCCCCTATTAACCTGCCTCCTCTCCATCCGCTAGTAGCAGAGAGAGAGCCGGAGCAGAATCTGTTGGTCTATAGATCTATAGATCCGTTATCAGTTCAATCACTGAAACATCAGAAGCTGAACTCTGCTGTGTGTCGATGAATCCACGGAGCTGTCCGTGGTGCTGAAGCAGCCGGTGGGTTTGTATTATCCAAAAACCAACAAATTGCCGACTGACTCCTGAAATGCAATAACCAAAAAAAAAGAAGCTGCAATGCCGTCGCTGTCGGTGCCCTTTGACCCAGACAGACATAATGTGTTGCTGTTGGTTTTTAACTCTTCTGCAGCTTTCCTTCTGATGCAATGAACACTTCAGGACCTGAGGTAGTTGGTGGTGTTTTAAATGTGATTTACCGACTCCAGAAAGAGGGTTTAGTATTAGGAGTCACTCTTAAAGGACTGGTGATGGTGTGCATTTGAGTTTTAGTACAAAACGAATTTAAAACAAAGTTCCCTTTGAAGTGTGAGCTTCTGTACAATATCCTTTCCTTTTATAAATTCACAATTTTTTTGATTATGTTTGATTAAAATCTGGAAGCGTCTGATGAAAGAATAAAGAAACTCGTCCGACCAGACAGCTCGATGCCAGCTTTTGGTGCTTTTCCTTTGCAGACACATTTCGCTCTGTGTCGACACAGATCCTGAGGTTTCAGCGTCACATTCTGTTACAACAGGAAGTCGAATCGGGTGATAATAACTGAATCACGTCATAGTTAGACTCCTGACAGTGACCGGAGGCGTCCTGTTGTCCATCCGTCCGGTTCGTTCTCATGAACACTAGATCTCAGGACGGATCTCACGGCGCTTTGAAGAGAGAGAGAGAAAACAGCACACTTTGATATTTGTAGTTCTTGTTCTCTGCTCTTTAACAACGTGCTTCATTGTCTCACGTCTTTCTCTGTGAAAGGTATTTAATACCAGTACAGTCCACCTGTAAAGGCTTCATCAGCCTGCCCTTCAGCAAACCACGCGCGTGCATATTAATCGTATAAAACGCAGCTGAGAACTCATTTAGGACGGGCGGGCATGTAACTGACGGCTTATTATTTCTCTCATTATGCTGCAGCAGCGTTGCTCATTTGTTTGCTCGGAGCCGAATATGTTTCCTGAGTCGGCTCTTGTTGTTGGTGTCAGCGGCACTTTAATTTATGCTGATTACTGAGATTGTTTCTGCTTCATTAACCTTCTAAGTGCCATGTAAATATAGTTATTATTATTATTTTTATTTTTATGAAGGATATTTCAGGAAAACCTTAAAGGAATTTCTTCATATTTGGCACAAACGTCCACTTTGACTCAACAACGAACTTATTAGTGGTTAACAGTCACTGTGACCTCACAAATCACATGTTTGGCCATAACTCAAGTAGTGGTGACCTTTCACACAGACTGGATGTAAACTGCAACTCGACTGATTGGTGGAGGAAAACAACCACGTTTGCTTTTTATAAACATTTCGGTGTTTTTAGGGTGAACATGAATCCAGACGTCGTCTCTCTTCCTCTTCGCTCTTTTTACAGCAAAGTCAACATGAAGCTTCTTTCGCTCCCTAATTAGACTCTCTCTCCATCCTCCTCTAATGGAGCCCTGCTCGTTGACACAGAGTTGTAGAAGTGCATTACCAGCAGGTGTGTGTGTGTGTGTGTGTGTGTGTGTGTGTGTGTGTGTGTGTGTGTGTGTGTGTGTGTGTGTGTGTGTGTAATGTTGGTCAGAGAGACAGACAGAAGGCTGCAATCCCCCAAGACCTCATTATAGCTCTGAGGGAAGACACACACACACACACACTTAAAGTCAGACATCTGGAAAAGGGCATAGGGCGCACGCACACACACACACACACACACACACACACACACACACCTACACAGGTCTGTGCATGCCGAGGCACTCACACTCTCACACAGATGCACAACTTAACTACACTAACACAAGTCAAATGTCTGTAAAAAGGGCACCAGAGAGCTTAGCAAGAGTTCATCCACAGACCAGGGTGAACACGCACACACACGCACACACACCCACACACACACACACACACACACACACAGACACACACACACACACACACACACACACACACACACACAGCAGCCGTAGAGAGAAGTCCTAGGATTCCAGTGGACTCTGTGAGTTCACTGCTGTCGTCTTCTGGTCCCGTCGTGTCTCTCTCTCCTGCTGCAGTTGTCCCCGAGTGAAACAGCTGAGCGTCCTCTCGAACATCGGACACACGCGCCACGCCTTCGGCCGCGTACAGCTGGCACACACACACACACACACACACACACACACACAGACACACACACACACACACACACACACACACACACACACACACACACACACACACACACACACACACACACACACACACACACACAGAGTTCCACCCCGTCGTCTTGAACGAGTTTGGCTTCAACTTTCCTGCGTCAGGCGAGTTTCTCTGTAAAAAAGATCAACTTTAAATTGAATGAACTCCACTTCAGCCGGTCAACACGCCGACAGCAAAGCTGTGGCCGACTTTCTCCAACAGCGTCTCATCTGACTTCAGTGTTGTGGACACATTGAGCCCTGAAACACTGAGCATGAAGGACACACGAGAGCCTGTCTGCATTCTGTTCAGATTCTGATCGCTGCTTTACTTCTATCTCAGTGAGAACCTTTGCTCTTGAGTGTGAGGACACGTTTTGGAAAGTTCACTTCTTGACGGGGGCTCTTAGGACTTGGTGTTAGGGTTCCTCTTTGTGTGTTGTAATCTGGCTTTGTTTACGTAGCCGGGCCGGCATGTTTGATGTTGCATGATGTTTTGTGTCAACGTACGATGTTGCAAAAAACGACACACGAAAAGCCTAAAATCCGAAACAATGCAACGTCTTCTTACACAACGGTTCGATCGATGTCTGACTAAAAGTTGCTCCTCATTTTTCGTGCATTTTCTAACAAAAGTCCAGCAACTCGTGTCAATTTCCGCTCGTTACATTCATACGGTTCTTTCAAGATAAACTTCCATTTTTACAGGAAACTCAACTTATGTTGAGGCAACAAAACTACTCAGGAAGAGTTTAGGAAAAGATTGTCGGTTAAAAATTGTTTAAAAACACAACGGAAGTGCTGCTACTGAAGTACGCAAGTTAATATAATATACTGATAACATACAAAGGAAATGCATTATTGTTCGTAGAGCTACGAATGCTGGATGAGACCAGTTGTGCTTTTTATACGCATTCCCATGAGATCCTGTTGGGAGGTATAGATGGGACTTGGATTAACTGACAGTGTGATAGAAATGACTGCGCACGTAATTTACAAAACAGTGTATTTAGTGTTAAAGTTAGTCTTTAAAGGTCATGGTTGTTATAGTATATACATATATGCATAAGTGTGTGTGTGTTTGTACGTGGTGCTTGTTTCTGCTGCTTTAATTGGGCATCTGAACTCAATCATTAGTCTGGGACCACACACACACACACACACACACACACACACACACACACTCACACTCTCACACACACACACACTCACACACACACACACACACACTCACACTCTCACACACACACACACTCACACACACACACACACACACACACACACACTCACACACACACACACACACTCACACTCTCACACACACACACACTCACACTCTCACACACACACACACTCACACACACACACACACACACACACACACACACACACACACACACACACACACACACTCACACTCTCACACACACACACACTCACACACACACACACACACACTCACACTCTCACACACACACACACTCACACACACACACACACACACACACACACACTCACACACACACACACACACTCACACACTCACACACACACACTCACACTCTCACACACACACACACTCACACACACACACACACACACACACACACACACACACACACACACACACATAAGGAATCTCTATGTTTCAGCTTTAATTACAGCGAGAAATGAAGCTTTGTTGCATTGATGGATTTTTCTTTTTTTTTGCCAAATTTTTAACGATATTTGTAAATTGTCTGAGACTTGTATCAGGTGTTTAACTGCGTTTCAGTTTTTTGTGGTCTGTTTGTTTTCTGCTGAGCCAAAATGTCCTCCTCCTCTTCTGTATCTCACTTCCCTCTCCTCTTTTCTCTCTCTCTGTATTTTAGCTGCTTGTTGAACCGTCTCTCCTCCGTCTCTCCGCCCCGCTGCATCTTTCATCTCTCTGTTTTTAAATCTCTCTCCCATCTTTACCTCCGTCTCTCTTTTTTAAAATCAACTTTCTTGTTATGTTCATCTCTCTCTCTCTCTGCTGAGCTGCCAATTAGTGTGTAAAATGCAGAAAGCCGTGCATGTCTTGGTATAAAGAAAGCGGGAGCAGCGATCACATAGAAAGTGGGTCATCTGCTCACAGAACTGTTGTTTTTTCATCCCGGCTTTATTTTTAAACACTTGTTTTTGCCAACGATTGTCAATCTTTCACAGATGAAGATATTATAATGAACCGACCTGTAAAATTATTACTGTAAAGAAACAGAAACATTCCTCTGCTTCAACGTCTCTACACTGAAAGCTAACGGGCACATTGAGGACATCCGGGACGGGATTAGCTCTTCAAAGGGCAGTGCAGTGCGCCACTTCTAGCTTAGCATTTGATAAGCAGTGCATCCTAAATGAGACTTCCTTTTTTTTTAAGCTGCTTTTTTAAACATATTCCTGACATCGTTATTCATCTGGTTTCTTTGCTGCACGCGGTTTAATTGTGAGGCTTCACCTGGACTGTCAGCGAGGATGGCGTGGGGTCGCCGGGTCAAGTGAGGGGACGACGCTACAATATGAGCTCATTTCCTGCTGACAATGCCGCCGTGTGATCTCTGTGACCTGCACACAGTGTGTGTGTGTGTGTGTGTGTGTGTGTGTGTCTTCTCTCAGACGTGTTACTGTCTCTTTGTATCCGTCACTTCATCAATCAAGGAATACACAGAGATTTAATCCACCTTTCACAGCATCCATTTCTATTGCATCTATCTAAATACACATTAAATACCTCTTTTTGTAGTTTTCTTTGTTGTATTTTATCTTGAGGGTTTTTACATTTTATCTTTTTGTTTTTTTTAGCCACGATCGCAGAAAGACTCGAGTGACGGCCAATGATGGTAAAACAATATATGTGTATGTGTCGGCTTTGCTGGACTGACTTCATGGTGCCGGTGCTCCATCTCCAGTTCATCACCGTTCATGTTGAGAAGAATCAGTTTACACATTTTATATTCAGTCCAGTTTCGTTGGTTCTCCATCTCTTCAGAGTGAGTGAGACCTTTTCATAGTTGCCAGAAGGAATCTGCCGAATGGGGAACGAGGTTTTGTATTCGCTCCTTGTTGAGCCTCCTTGTGGTCGTTTGCTTTACGGAGCATCAGTTAAAAAGCCTCCACAGACTATATGATGTCACCTGGTAATGGTTTCATTCAACAGATGTGAGCCACCAACAAAATAATGTCTGACAAAACGCAAGCATGACCAGATGTTTTGTTTTACAGTTCCCATGAAAACGTTTCCTCAATTTCACGTCATTGCTCAAAGGTTTTGACGCTTGTGACCTAAACAGCTCCCGGCTGGTTCCTGAGCTTCCTCTGTACGAAGACAAGATACCGATAAGTCCTCCGACCAATGACAACATGTGTTGTTTGTCCGTGTTATAATGACACATAGATGTGTTTCCTGATCTGACGAAAGAAACGTCATGATGTATTTGTACGGATCTGTCTGAGGCTTCTGGTACAGCTGATCAACTTATGTTGCTGCTTTCCATAGTAGAGTTCAGTCGCTGGCTTCCAGCTCTCGATGGTTGATTAAAGGCTTCCTCCCAGGATCAACATCAGGCCCCCTGCTGTTTCCTCTATTCATAAATAATATGCATTTTCCACTTGAAGTGTGTAACCTTGTGACAGCGTCTTCTTTTCCATCAGCTCTACACAACGCTCCTCACTGCTGGTTCCATTGGATGCATTTCACAGCAGCACGGTGGGATGGACATCTGATCCATACAGTGCTGCAGTATGAACACTACGGGAATATGTGTGTTTGTTTACTGGGATCCACATTAGTTGTTGGCAACATTCTCCTCGGCCATGAATAGCAGATTGTCAAACAAAACTCATGTTGGTTATTTTGTGTGCTCACGGCCTCAGACAGTAACAGCGCTGCTGTTGGTCTCGCTGCTGGTAAAGGTGGAATGTTAGATTGCTTCTGAAAGCATGTTCAGATCGCTGTGGACTCATTATTATTATTAATTATTATTATGATTAATATGGTCTGACTGGGCTCTGCCCTCTGTTGAGGATATTGAGTTGTGTAACTTGTTTGTCCAGAAACAGCAAAGACTGTCGCTGCTTCTGTTTCTATTTCTGGTTGCTCTACAATAAAACCTTTAGTTCAGTGGTTTAAAGAGCAAATACAGTTTGTTTTCCTCTGTAAATTAGTAAAAGCAGCAGCGATGAAGCCGACTATCTAATAATATAAACCACGAAGATAACGACCCCCAGCAACAAGCAGAACAGAATGATAATGATAGCAGGCATGACATCTCAGGAGAAATGAATTAAACATCCTAAAATGTCTTGTGATTAATGGCTGTGCAGCCAATCGGACTAATGGATCCAGTTATCAGCGGCTGTGTCAAGATCTCAGCAGGATAATAACGACTGCTCTGGTTCTGTGGAGCATCTAATTCAATAACGAGTCCATTACTTCCTGCCTGTTAGTCCCAGAAGCCTCTGCTCCCGACCGCTGTGCTTCTCCTCCATCAGCTGCTTTCGTTGCATGTTGGGCCTGTCGCTTTGTTTCCTTCCAGTTAAATTACTTTATTAGTGTGAGTGTTAATTAAGAAACATCTCTCTCTCTCTCTCTCTCTCTCTCTCTCTCTCTGTCTCTGTCTCTCTCTGTCTCTCTCTCTCTCTCTCTCTCTCTCTCTCTCTCTCTCTCTCTCTCTCTGTCTCTCTCTCCTCATGTTTCCTCTCTCTCTGTCTCTGTCTCTGTCTCTCTCTCTCTCTCTCTGTCTCTCTCTCTCTCTCTCTCTCTCTCTCTCTCTCCTCATGTTTCCTCTCTCTCTCTCTCTCTCTCTCTCTCTCTCTCTCTCTCTCTCTCTCTCTCTCTCTGTCTCTCTCTCCTCATGTTTCCTCTCTTGGCTCAGCTGAATTGTTGTGTTGAAACTTAATTTGCTGTCTGGGCGTTTCTTCTCTTGGTGTTTCCCACCAGTCGGTGCATGTGGAGAGAGTCACTGCAATAGTAACACAATCAGAGTTCGTCCAGGCGGTTTCCCTTCTTTAAAGTGGACTTGAGGAGGTTTTTAAGACAACCTCCCCGGTTGAAGGGGTGACGGAGGGAGAGAGAGGTGAGGTGAAGATGTGAGGTGGGAGGGACATGTGCGGCACATCAGTAATTGGAGTTTGGCTGCTGATTGGCCGCTCACCAACATGGTCAGCAGTGACTGTGACCGAGCTGCAGGCTGTGTTTGAAAAATAAGACCTGTTCTGTGCCTCTCTGCTTTCTCTGGACAAACGTTCATGTCAAGTAACGAAGTAATAACATGTGTTAATGTTTCTTCTTCACATAGACTCCTCTCTCTCTCTTTGCCAGCAGTCTCCTTCGCTTCTTTCCATCCACATCTGCCTCACCCTCCCCTCTGCCTCTCCCTCCCCTCTGCCTCACTCTCCCCTCTGCCTCACCCTCCTCTCTGCCTCTCCCTCCCCTCTGCCTCACTCTCCCCTCTGCCTCATTCTCCCCTCTGCCTCACCCTCCCCTCTGCCTCTCCCTCCCCTCTGCCTCACTCTCCCCTCTGCCTCACCCTCCTCTCTGCCTCTCCCTCCCCTCTGCCTCACTCTCCCCTCTGCCTCACCCTCCTCTCTGCCTCACCCTCCCCTCTGCCTCACTCTCCCCTCTGCCTCACTCTCCCCTCTGCCTCACCCTCCCCTCTGCCTCACTCTCCCCTCTGCCTCACCCTCCCCTCTGCCTCACCCTCCTCTCTGCCTCTCCCTCCCCTCTGCCTCACTCTCCCCTCTGCCTCACCCTCCTCTCTGCCTCACCCTCCCCTCTGCCTCTCCCTCCCCTCTGCCTCACCCTCCTCTCTGCCTCACCCTCCCCTCTGCCTCTCCCTCCCCTCTGCCTCACCCTCCTCTCTGCCTCACCCTCCTCTCTGCCTCACCCTCCCCTCTGCCTCACTCTCCCCTCTGCCTCACCCTCCTCTCTGCCTCTCCCTCCCCTCTGCCTCACTCTCCCCTCTGCCTCACCCTCCCCTCTGCCTCACTCTCCCCTCTGCCTCACTCTCCCCTCTGCCTCACTCTCCTCTCTGCCTCTCCCTCCCCTCTGCCTCACTCTCCCCTCTGCCTCACCCTCCTCTCTGCCTCACCCTCCCCTCTGCCTCTCCCTCCCCTCTGCCTCTCCCTCCCCTCTGCCTCACTCTCCCCTCTGCCTCACCCTCCTCTCTCCCTCCCCTCTGCCTCACTCTCCCCTCTGCCTCACCCTCCTCTCTGCCTCACCCTCCCCTCTGCCTCTCCCTCCCCTCTGCCTCTCCCTCCCCTCTGCCTCACTCTCCCCTCTGCCTCACCCTCCTCTCTGCCTCTCCCTCCCCTCTGCCTCACTCTCCCCTCTGCCTCACCCTCCCCTCTGCCTCTCCCTCCCCTCTGCCTCACCCTCCCCTCTGCCTCACTCTCCCCTCTGCCTCACCCTCCTCTCTGCCTCTCCCTCCCCTCTGCCTCACTCTCCCCTCTGCCTCACCCTCCTCTCTGCCTCACCCTCCCCTCTGCCTCTCCCTCCCCTCTGCCTCTCCCTCCCCTCTGCCTCACTCTCCCCTCTGCCTCACCCTCCTCTCTGCCTCACCCTCCCCTCTGCCTCTCCCTCCCCTCTGCCTCACTCTCCCCTCTGCCTCAGCCTCCCCTCTGCCTCACTCTCCCCTCTGCCTCACCCTCCCCTCTGCCTCACCCTCCCCTCTGCCTCTCCCTCCCCTCTGCCTCACCCTCCCCTCTGCCTCTCCCTCCCCTCTGCCTCACCCTCCCCTCTGCCTCACTCTCCCCTCTGCCTCACCCTCCCCTCTGCCTCACCCTCCCCTCTGCCTCTCCCTCCCCTCTGCCTCACCCTCCCCTCTGCCTCACCCTCCCCTCTGCCTCACCCTCCCCTCTGCCTCACCCTAACTCGGCCGAGTGGCCTCATGAAGACAGAGCGACGATATCCACGCAGAGATGAGAGAAGTGGCTCTTGAGCTTAAGGAGCCAATTGAAAGCAACTCTCTCACGGCAGACGAGAGCAAATATGACTGAGTGAGCGCTTGATTCTTTCACACGGAGGAGGAGGTCGGTAATGAGAGAGGGAACGCAGGAAGAGGGAGCAAGACAACTGTAGAGAGAGGAAGGGTGTGTGTGTGTGTGTGTGTGTGTGTGTGTGTGTGTGTGTGTGTGTGTGTGTGTGTGTGTGTGTGTGTGGTTACGAGGGTTCAACAGGTAAAGAAACTCGATCTCTGCTCCAGTGACAGAAATCTGCTTTAAAGATGTATCTGTAATTTGTGTTTACATATTAGCAGTCATGCTGCAACAATGCATTATAATATGCAACATAATACCAAAAAATATATACAATGCATCAAAGTACATGATGCACACGGTCAGAAGAAGTAGATGAGAGACGGTAGCTGCAGATTTATATTCATCCCTAAATTTCCCTATGTAAGGTTCATATACAGAGGTTGCATCACATCTGTCAGTTGTTTATTCTAATGAACAGACACTCATTTAACATTTTTATATTTTTAACATCTTTACATTTTGTGTAAAGACGTTTTGGTCCTCTGACCTTCATTCTGACCTTCATTCTGACTCTCATCCCGTCTTCCAAGCAGAAGCGTCTTGATTTATAAACGGCAGACGAATAACTATTTGTCGGCGTTGTGAAACGAGGGAACTCTGCAGCCTCTGAGCTTCTTTGAGCCCCGGCCGGGGCAGTGAGAGGAGGTTACATGGTGACCTGGCACCGAACCCCTTCAGCTGTCCCACACATGAACACTCAGATCTATAGTTCTGTTTTCTGTCATAAACCATCATCTGTCTGTCTGACTCTACACACACAGTAAGCCTGGCCAGTAGTAGGCGGGGCTAATTCAAGCAGTGGGTGAGAATAAAAACCAGACCCGTGTTTGTCTGGAGAGTTCATGTCTGGACTGTTGGTGAATGATTGCCGGCTCCAGCTGTCTGTGAATCAAAGCACTGAAGACTGAAGTAAAAACACAATCTCACTCCCAACTCCTCATACGGTAGCTCGGTCGGTCACATGACGCTCCACAGCTGTGACGCTCCACGTTCCCCTCGAGCGCCGGTTTTGCACGTATCAATATCTGCTCTTTCCTGAAGCACTGAAGTTTATTTTGAAAAGTCAGTATGCATGAAAATAACGTTGTTGGGTTTGAAGTTAGGTAGACTAGGTTACGTGTGTACGTATGTAGAGACAGTTAGGCTGCGTAACGTTATGTAACGTACGTACGGTAGCTGACTTTTGGTTTTCACTTGGGACACAGATGGCGGTGTCCTGGGTGAGACTCCTGTGTTTGTTCAGAGGAAATATCTGTTAGGGTTTGAAAAAAGATTGTGGTTTGAGTTTAAGTAAGTTTGTTTTATAAGACGTTGTTTCGTATGTACGTAAGTAAAGTATTTTAAATAATGCTACGCAATGCTACACAACATTACGTAATGCTTTGTGAAGCTTCGTAACGTTAAGTAACTTCACTCACGTACTTATGATCAATAAGTCAACGTTGAGCGGTGTCCTGGGTGAAGGTCCTGTTAGTTTGACTCGTCAGTGGACTCTCACTCATTTGTCTTTTTGTTTCGTCTTCAAAATAACTTTGTGACTTTTTTCAGCATACCGTACTATGATTCGTTTTTTTTTACGTACAGACTTCTCTTGATAAACTTCCGTATTTAAACAACTTTTGACTTAGGGTGTCAAAAAGACTTCTCGACTATACTATGACCTTTCGACCGATTATACTGATTTATTTCAACAAACTATACGATGACCTTTTTTTACTTTTCTCGATATACTAAACCTTCACTCTTTTCCCTGGAGGGCAACATCAGTTCACATGAATCATTGTAGTGTTTCTCTCTCTCTGACCCTGACGTCCTGAACATTGACCTTCAGCAGCAAATGCATCGGAAATCTTTGTGTGTCTGAAAACAGTGGGTGAGGGGGGTGGGGTGGGGGGGGGGGGCTGTTGTTTACGCCACACGGAGAACTAACCAACTAACCATGACTAATTTGAGGAGAAAATGGAGACAAACCTAAATGTTAGTCTGAGATCAAGATGGATGTCTCTTCCCTCTTTAATTGAGACTCAGCAGATTTGCTCCATTTTCTCAGATTGAGACTGTTGTCGGGTCTGATTACTGCTGTGAGATATCTTCAAAGCCAACATGCAGTTAGTCCAGAGGATAGTTAAAGGAGCTCTTCACCCACAAAAGGAGCATTTGTGTAGAAGTTACTCACCGTGTGTGACCTTGAATTGTTGAATTAAACACGTTTTATTTTCTCTCATGACTCAACGGTGAACAAAGAATCTGAAAACAGTGTAAATCCTCATTTAACAACACAGAACTCCATCAAAACGTTAAAGAACTCAACAACTGGAGCAGTAAAATCAAAGTCAAAATCTTACAATCTAGAACAGACTCATGATAAAGTTTTGCTGTTTGTAACTTGGCCTCCATTTATTTTTCACGACCCGACTCAAACCTGTATTTAGTTTTTTGTCACTGGGCAAAATAAAATCCACTCTACTCTGTTTCTCTGCAACCAAAAAGTAAACATTCAATACAACAAAATAAAGGATAATATAAATAAATAACTATGAAATGATCAGATACATCTGCACAGATGTGTTCTCTCTGCTCTCTCCGGCCCTCCTCTCAGTGAATGTGGTAGATTAGCAGCATGCCGGCTGAGACGCCTCAAACAACGCAGAGTCCGGACACCTTTTCACTACGAGGAGTACGTAAAGATTCCACCAGAGTTGCTTCTGTATTATTACTGTCAACACCAGATGTGATACGAAGGTCTCCTCCATCTCCTGCCGCTTTGTGCTTCAGTCCACAGCGGCTGATATGCATATCCTGCTATTCAAATATCCTCTGGTCTGCAGAGAGCGACGTTTGAATAAAGTCTGAGCTCCGTCGCTCCGGTGGTTTTGTTCTAATTCAGCGGCAGCAAAAAAAAAAGTATTTTCAAAGATGTTTTTTCTCTTTCTGTATTTCATTACGTTTGTGTCTCCGTCCTCCTGTGTTCAAAACACCCACAACTTTATGTGAATCGTCCGATAATAACAGAACAAATGTATGAAATAGCATAAATACTACGTTGTGTTTCAACCGCTGGAGTAATAGTTTTTCTTTGCAGCCTCCGTTCACTCTGAGCTCGTTCCAGCAGAGCAGCGAGTCTTGTGTCTCCATTAGCCTCTTCTGTTCCACACACACATGCATCCATCTGTGTGTGCGTACGGTGTATAGTACATGCATCACACACTCATGAAATAACAAACGACGTCGTGGGGAAACTGGGTCACTGCAGAAAATGACGAGCTTCAGCATACGAGTAGAAATGTATTAAATATGAGTTCATGAACAGTAAATGCATCACATCGAACACCTAAAGTCCACGATGGAGTCTTCTGTATAGTGAGTGAATATGAAATACTGCACATGAGCGGGATACAACACTTTGATATATCATACGGAATATCTCTTTACTTTGATGTTGTCACATGACTGCACCGTATAGCTCTTTGAAATGTAATCTCTATTTTCCACGATTCCATTTGTATCTGTTCTTTTGATGTAATTTCTATTTTTATTTTTATTTGTATCTATTTTTAATGACATTTTTATTTTATTTGTGTTTATTTTTTATGTAACTTCTTTTTTTATTGTTATCTATTTTTTTTAGCAAATCTCTTTTTTAGTTCATTTTTATCTCTTTTTATGAAATTTAAATTTAATTTGTATCTATTTTTTATGTAATCCATGTTAATTATTTCATTTATATCTATTT